>NW_012267304.1:1327237-1392877 GCF_000151885.1 Dipodomys ordii
TCAACCACTTTGGAAAGTAGTATGGAGGTTCCTCAAAAGACTCCACATAGAGCTCCCCTATGACCCAGCAATCCCACTTTTGAGCATTTACCCAAAGACCACACTAAAGCTACCAGCACGACTACGTTTATTGCAGCATTATTTACCATAGCTAAGATATTAAACCAGATGTCCCTCAGTAGATGAATGGATCAAGAAAATGTGGTATATATACACAATGGAATTCTATGCCTCCATCAGAAAGAATGACATTGCCCCATTTGTTAGGATATAGAAAGACTTGGAAAAAAATTATACTAAGTGAAGTAAGCCAGGCCCAAAGAAACATAGGCCCCATGGTTTCCCTTATTTGTGATCATTTCTTTATCTACTAGCAAATTTTTCCTAGATGTATATGACATTCTGTTACTAATGAACTCTTTTTTTTTCTTTTTTATCTTTTTTTTTCTTTTTTTTTGTCAGTCATGGGGCTTGAACTCTGGGCCTGGGCGCTGTTCCTCAGCTCTTCAGCTCAAGGCGAGTGCTCTACCACTTGAGCCACAGCTCCAGTTTTCTAGTAGTTTATAAGAGTCTCACGGACTTTCCTTCCCCTGCTGGCTTTGAACCATGATCCTCAGATCTCGGCCTCCTGAGTAGCTAGGATTACAGGTGTTAGCCACTGGTGCCTGGCTTGAACTCTTTTTTCTTTTACTCACTACAAGGCATTCAACAAGGCCTCTTCAGGGTGGATGATCAAAATTCAAAATTTTCCCAGTTCTGTGTGAGCTTTTGAAATCATCCAAGTTATAACTTCCTCATGAATGTCCTTTGCTTAGTCTTCTAATTTAACCCTATTCAGCAACTGAATACTAAGACAAGCAGCCAAGAGGACCCCATACAGATTAGTGGTACTGTTATTTTTCTAATAGCTCCATTTGGTGCCCTTCGTGACAAATCCCAGCTAGCCACCCTAAACTTCTATCTCTGTCCCTTCAGCTTAGTGAAACTGCCATGTCCTAGTTAGGTTCTTGAAATTCACAAATGCCCCCAGGCAAAAAGCTGAAGTAACTATCTAGGCTATCTTGTTTATTCTTTCCCTCAGGGGATCAAAGTCCTGAGTTTCTCCTTATTCAATTGGAAAAACATTTCATATTTTTCCACTTCCCTGTTTAGTGGTGAGAAAGTTCAGTACTCAATTACTCACTCACAGCCAGAAGCAGAAGACACAACAAACCTTTTCAAAAGCCTCTCAGCCATACCCTAAAGATGGCTTCCATTATGTTTTAACATGAAATATACTCTCTTGGTAGTCTCTGTTTGATCAAAGTGCATATAGATAAACTCTAAATGTGTCTTCTTTTTACACATTCATTTTTCTTCCCAACCCAAGACACATCATACTATGAAGTTACAATGAAGCTTTGGCTTTGGAGAAAAGCTTTAGAGATTAAGGATTCAAATGAGAACTACCTTAAATTTTCCTCACCGAGTAACCAAACATTTATGGATTATTCTTTTGTCTGAAATATTATTGGGATTTCCAGATGAAGAGCACAACCTTTGTAAGAACAGTCTTTGGTCCTTTGAGAACTTGTAATACAAGTTTTATTTTATTCATCTCTCATTTGCATTATCTACCTTTACTAGTCAGTAATCAATAACAATCATTTAGACATTAAATTGCATCAGTCATTTAGTTTTTCTGTCTTTAAAACCAAGGGCAAAATCTCCAGCCTCTAATTTGAGATTGTGACCTACATACATGAGCTAGTGAAATTAATGGCAATTGTCAAATATTTGTCTGTTTAAGGGGGACATTATCAAAAGCTGTTGTATACTTTATTATTCCTTTGAACTTGATGACATTGTTTCCTTAGGCTTTGGCTGCATACTTGTGAATTTTTGTGTATTTTTAGAATTTTATTAAGTGATTTTCGAGAAGAACTTACTTGATTTTACCACCATAGAATATTCTTTCCCACAGGAAGTTGAGAACCAAGAGATAAGACTTATTTACTCAAAATCATCCTGCAATAAACAAATAGAATTAGAATATTGAACTACATCTCTTGAAACGTTCAAATTCTCTCCCTCTCTCTCACACTCTCTCCCCCTCTCTCTTTCTTTTTGTGCATGTGTGTTTGTATATGTTTATATATGTGTGTGTGCCAGTACTGGGCTTGAACTCAGGGTTTTTCATTCTTCCTGGGCTTTTTTCTCAAGGCTGTCACTTTACAACTTGAGGCATAGATCTACTTCCAGCTTTTTGCTAGTTAATAAGAGAGAAAATTATCATGGAGTTTTCTTGCCCCAACTGGCTTTGGACCACTGATCTCAGATCTCAGCTTGCTGAGTAGCTAGGATTACAGGCATAAGCCACTAACAGTGTTTGTTTTGTGTGTGTGTCTGTGTGTGTGTGTCTGTGTGTCTCTGTGTGTCTGTGTGTGTGTGTGTGTTTCTGTGTCTGTGAGTGTTGAACTTGGGGTTGAACTCAGGGCCTTGTGCTCTTCCTTTACTTTTTTTGCTCAATTCTGGTGCTCTATCACTTGAGATAGAGCTACAACTCTTTGAGTTAATATTTGTGCTGTCCTGGGGCTTGAACTCACAGCCTGGGATCTGTCCCTGATAATTTTTACTGAATGCTAGCACTCTATCACTTGAACCTCACCTTTAACCCTGGCTTTTGGGAGATTAATTGGAGATAAGGGTCTCAAGGACTTTCCAGACCAGTCTGGCTTTGAATTGCAATCCTCAAATAGCCTCCTGTGTAGGATTACAGGTATGAACCACGGTACCTCACTCAAATTGTCTCATTATCCTGAGATTCTTGATGAAAATAGCACGTTTCACTCGAAAGTATTCTCAATATCATTATATCACATGCAAGGCTGTACTGATATTTAAGGTATGTATGAATGATTATATCATCTTAGTGCTTTAATTCCCCTGTTTGTAAGGTATATAAAAAAGAATTGCAAATAATAATAATGATCTCAAATGTTGTTTTAATTTGAGAACATAAATATTTCTGGCCCAATAACATGAATTTCCTGGGAAAGTTTCAGCCTTTAGTTTGTATTTTGCTTACCACATTTTATTAATGTTTTATGAAAGATTTATTCCACTGTTTTATAGGCACCATAATTGTATTTTAAATAATTTATATTCTCACTGAATATTCCATAAACAAATACAGAAGATAAAATAAGTCAAAATAAGAAAACATGAGATAGCAAAAAATCCTTTTTAGTACTAAATCACTCCATACTTCAGAGAACCAGGGAAGTGTCAAAGATTGTGGTCTGCTTCATATGACCTATCTGCCTTACTGCTGTAAATCATAGGGCTATAAAATTTTCTTTTGATCTCTCACATGGAAATATGTTTGTTTATTGTCTGGTTGTTTGAAGTTGAAAGTCTTTTCATTGCATTTTAGAAAAAAAATCATATCATGTTGTGGTTTAGAAAGGATTTAGAGTCATCTTTCAGATATTCTAACTTTGAGTCCTTCTGTTCACAATCCTCTTCTTCCCCAGCATTACAGTCAGTGACATGCTGTCTTACTTCCAAAATGATGAGAGACCATTGCTCCAAATCCACTAAATAAAATATAGAGAGATACTAGAATTAATATCATGTAATCCTAGCCAGTAACTATTTTTTGAATGAAAAGTGTAAAAGTAGTATTATTTTCTGACACAAACATTAGATTCTGCCAATCCTGAAAGAAATTACAATTAGTTATGTATTTTTAAATAAAATAAATGTTAGAAATTTTTCAAGGGATGAAAAAGTATTCCAACTTATGTCTGAGTTTATTCAAAATTTGATATTTGTGGATGTTATTATTAATTTGAGAAATACATTATAATGTTCCATTCCATTCTTCCTGTGGCTTTCTTTCCTGGAAAGAGAAGGGGTTTTCCAACTCCATCTTGGAGTATATTTCAAACATTAGCATTAATTGCTCCTTTTTTCATATAATTGGAACATAAACAAAATATTTTCCTTGCTTAGGAATGGAAAAAGTAGCCCTTCTGGCATCCAGCAACAAAAAGCTCTTGCTTGATATTAAGTTGAATATAGACACTGGAAGAAAATGTGTATTGTGCCATAATAGGAAATTGTTCCACATTCTCTAAAACATAATCTTCTTATGATGTATACCACATATATTTATGTATTTGTCTAGGAAAATGTATATGTATATATATATATATTATTTTCTTTGGAATATTTTATATCTTATTTTATAGGTGTACTTAGTAAAGGTACTTACTGGTCTAAACTGGTAAATTAGTTCTGAATATTTGAGAATTTACAACCCAAGTGTACTTTCATCACCTACACTGAGAGTCAGTATGATGTGGTTGTTATATTGCTTAGGACTCCAAATTCAATCATTTATTGTTCTTATGGGTTTGGGCATGTCATATCACATTTTTGTGTGTTTACTGGAACTAGAGCTTGAAGTAAGGGCCTGTGCACTGTACCTTAGCTTTTGCACTCAAGACTGGTGTTCTACTACTTGAGCCACACCTCTATTTCTGTTTTTTTTCGCTGGGTAATTGGAGATAAGAGTAACAAGAACTTTTCTGCCTGGGCAGCCTTTGAATTGTGATCTGAGGTTTCAGCGTCTTAAGATTATAGGAATGAGACACCAGCACTTAGCAATATCACTTCTTTTTGTCACTATATTACTATAAATGGAGATAATAATATGTATTACACATAGTTGTTTAAACAAATGAGCATGTACAAAGCACTTACTATGTCTGGCAAATACCCAGGTGTTAGCTATAAATTGGAAGCACTTCACAGCAAAAGCCACATGTTTCACATTTTTCTTTTCATAATACCCTTTATTCCAGAATATTGTTTATGTAAAGCAACTCTCTGCCTGGTCAGAAAGAGAGGAATTTTTCCCTATCCTACTTTCATATTTTTGACCTTTTTGTTCTTGAAAGCAAAGGCTAACGTGGCTAAATGATTATTTTCCTATTCTGAATTCTGTGCAGGTATTTACATGCAATGAATATTTACACATCTTAATAAAAAGGACACCCTCTATTGGGTTTTACAATTTCCCAGAAAGTGATTCAAGTTTTGACTCAAACTATGTATGCAATTTCTAAAATCTAAAGTTAAAACTTTCCTTTCAAATCAAGTAGGAAATAGCAATCCTTTCAGAAGTATTCTAATCATGGTCTTTTACTTTTTACATGTATAATGAGATTTATCCATTAGTGACATCTGTTACTGCTTAATTATCTCTTAAGAATAATAACAAATAATCACAGAAAATTTATTTAGGAAGTCTGTGTTTTAATTAAATCTATTTACCTCAAAGTGTGTTACATGCTTTTTCATTCCTTGTTCCTAGGTTCTATTCTATCACTTGATACTGTTTTAATCCCTGCCCAGAGAAGACGTTTTATCTTTATTTTACCTTGTCTCTTCTCAGACTAGGACCAGTGACTCAGAGAATCTCCTAATTTTTCCTTATAATCCAACTTACCTTTACCAGGTTATTGAGACTCTTGTGTTTCCAGAGTTCAGAATGATAAAGTTTAACATGTATGACTGAATTCAGAACTGTTGGTCTGATTCTTATAAGAGCAAGTTAACTCTACTCTTCTACCAAAATTCCTCTGCAACAGTTCTATCTATCTATCTCTATATCTATCTATTCTTGACTAAAAGGAAAATTCATTGATAGATCTGGATTCTTAAGGAGAAAACCATTCCTTTACTACAAAACACAAAAGCAAGAAAACAAATAAAAAATGTGCTTTGAAAAACATCTGAAAAATTCTGAATCAGTATAGTCACCTTTGTACGCATAGTATACATACCTTGGGCTGTGATTGAAAATGAGGTGACATTAAGAATGCCATTATCACTATGTTATTATTTTCATGTGTGTACTTTAGGATGTCTTGACTCTTCTTAAGTGTCATCCAATTATATAGGAAAATTTCTGGAGATGTCTCAAATATGCTCACTGAATGTATTCTCATATTTATCCTCTTCGGGCACTTTGCTGATGTTAATCTCCAACAAGATACTTGAATATAAAATCTTGTAGTGTCATGATTTCTTGCTTAGGATAATCCCTTCCTATGTTCTCTAAAGGAACAATCTGTGTGAAGAACTAAAACACTTTAGGGGCTTTCCTCATCACGCTGTGTCAGTGTCACTATGAATGAAATTGGGAAAAGTGCCTCTGTGCCCTTTATTGATAACATTTTGTCCTCTGAGTACTAAGACAGAATGACTTAGATCTCTGTACTTCCTTATCACTACTGTTTAAAAAAATAGCTTCCTTGCTGTCCACAAGTGTGAGATCCCATTCCTTGGGACAGTATGGGGCAGTAGGAACCAAACTAACTTGATACTCTTTTATGGTTTAGGAACCTGTACAAATATTGGACATAAACCCCTCTCTTTCCTTAGCTCCTCTATATAGTAATCCACCAGCTCACCATAGTCATCCAAACTTGCTTGAGCAATTTTTGCGAAGAGTATAACAATACACAAGTAGATATTTGCTACATAATTAAAGAAATGATCCTACTCAAAACTTGTATTAGCACTGTGGTTAAGAGCCTTGCCAGCTCAAACGAATAAATACTTTGTGTTCAAAGTTCAAGGAAGATGCCCACTTAGAGCTTTACCTCTTTTTTTTCCACTTTGACTGTTGGATGGATACATGGATACATACTCTTTTTTGATGCTGTTGCTTATGGTCCTGCCAAGGCACGATTCCTGGCTCCTTTTGATCAAGACTTGTGCTCCATCATTTGAGTCACAGCTCCACTTCTGGCTTTTTCTGTGATTAATCAGAGATAAGAGTCTCATGGATTTTCCAACCATGATCCTCAGATCTCAGTCCCTGGAGTAGACTACATACAGATGTATGCCACTAGTGCCTAGATGGACTTTACTCTTACAGATGTAATCTACACTAATGTTCTGTCATCTTTACACAGTTTTGCTGGGAGAAGAAATGGGTCACACAGCCACCTAGCTGACTATAAATGCAGGTAGCAAGCAAGTTTTAATAGAAATGGCAAGAGAGAGCTAAGCTCATCTAAAATAAATGAATTTCACATTTTAGAGGGTGGAGAAAGGGTTCAAGATTGTTGACTATGAATATGAACTTAAACCTTGTTGATTTTACAGTGCTTTCTGAGAACCAAGCCTTTCACAAAGGACACTGACTGCTCGCCAAATCTTTGACCCTATATTATTCACTTACTCTACTGTGGAAACATTTTTTCTTTATCCAAATATTAGATGCCCTATGAAAAAACACTCCCCCCTACATTTATGGACATTTCACCAATTCTTTTCCTATCCCCATTCTACTCTTCATTTTCCAGTGTAGTCACAAAACCAACGAGAAGAAAATAAAGCAAAATACTTACTATTCACCTGTCTTCCACAACACTCAATGAGAGAAGTGACAAAGATTCCAGAGTAAGCTATCTAGTTTTCATTAGTAAATATTCCATAGGACCTCAGATTTGATTTTATTATAGGCCTGATTTAAGTGGGATGTTGTTTGGGTTTTCTTTTACATTTGTATGGCTGATCTATTGCATTAGAAAACTAGCTCATCATAATTCACCTGAGCCAGAAGATCCATCATCTTATACCCGTGGCTCATGCCTGTAATCCCAGTTATTCAGGAGGCTGACATCTGAAGCAAAAGTACCCATCTGATTTCAAAGCCTCATAATCAACAAAAAAAAAAACTTAGCAAAATAAGACTAGAGGTGTGGTCCAGTGGTACAGTAGCTTCCTTAGCAACCATGGAAGTGATTTCAAACCCTAGGACTGCCCCTACACACAAAAAAAGTACAGGTTCATGAACCTAGGCTTTGTCAGAGGTGGTAATTTCTAAGAATAAAAATGAAGCAGGATAAGCTAAGAGAATAGCTACTATTTTAAATAGGGTAATGAGGTTAGGTCTCTCTTAGAAGATAGCTATTTTTAACAATGTCCATTTCTTGAACCCCTATTAGGTTCCAACCACATGAATTCATTCCATTTTCACTGATATCCTGTGGGATAGAGTCACTATTATCCTTGTTTTACAAGTGAAGCAGTTGAGAACAAGAGAATTTAATTTCCCCCAAGGAAACATAGCCAGTCACAACTGGGGTTTGTACTCAAGCAGTCTGGCATTAAATCTCATACTTGTAACCACAGTGGTACTTGCATTTTGTACCTCTGCCTAAAGCAGAGAGGTATACATACTCAATAAGCTTTGAGAAGCATGGACATAATTGAACAAAAAGAAACAGTTTTTTGATCAGAGGAAGAAACACACACACCTGAGAGATCTCAGAAAAGGAAGAAGAAATAGATATGTATAAATATTTTAAAGATAGTCTTATTTAATCCTTCCAACAGAACTACAAAGTATTAATAAGTATATCTACTTTGCAGATGAGAAAATTGAGGCATAGCTTCCTGCATTCTCAGAATATGGAACTAAGATTATCAATGTGGGTTATTAGCAAAGCAGATGCCCCTATATTTAATGCTTAAAAAAACAAAGTCAAGGATATCCAGAGCAAAATACAAACCATGAGAACGTGAGAAATGCAGCAAAATAAACACATTATAGGACTGACAGTGGCATAGGGAAGTTTTAATGGCACTGTCATCCCCAATCTCTTCTCCCACCCCAAATACATGAGTACATTCAGGATTTTATAGCAGTCCTACCATGAATGTGTGGCTGATGAACAACAGAAGTTTATGTTGTCATAGATCTAGACGCTGGGAACCTGAAGAACAAGCTGCCGGCAAGAGAGAATGTCTTGTGATCTGCTTCAAAGACTGCTATCTCCCAGGATCCTCACAAGATTGAAGGGGCAGAGGAGCTCCCTAGAGCCTCTTTTATAAGAGCAATAAACACATTCATGAGGATTCCACTTTCTTCTAAAGGCCTTTCCTTAGAATGCAATTTCATTGGTGATTATATTTCAACATGAGAATTTAGGGAGTGGGCCAAAACATCCAGATAATGACACCAAGTTCAGTAAATTCTTGCAAATCCCGGTGCTCTGATAGTGTAACTCTCGTGGCTCATGCCTGTAATACTAACTTCTCAGGAGGATGAGCTCTAAGGTTCATGAATCAAAGCCAGCTCAGGTAGAAAG
Organism: Dipodomys ordii; assembly: GCF_000151885.1. Lineage (NCBI taxonomy): Eukaryota > Metazoa > Chordata > Mammalia > Rodentia > Heteromyidae > Dipodomys > Dipodomys ordii. The sequence continues at coordinate 1,336,393 of NW_012267304.1, forward strand.
GTCTGTGAGACTCATCTCCAATTAACCAGCAAAAGCAGGAAGTGGAGGCATGGCTTTAGTGAATGAGCCTTGAGTGAAAAAAACCAACCCAGAGCTAGAATCTTGAGTTCATGCTCCAGAACTGTAACACACACACACACACACACACACACACACAGAGGCACATGCATATGTGCATAAGCACACAGAGAAAGAATTGATATATCTAGTTGTATACTGAAATTTAGCATTCACATGTGACTAGCCCTTCAGACATGCATTCTGAAACTACTGCCCTTTTTGAAACAAGTAGTCTGGGAAACTAAGGCAAATCAACTTAGGATATGAGAAAAACTTAAAGGACTACTTTGTATTTGATGACTAGCAAGTAGTTGTTTGATAGTAAGGGTTTTCTTTCTTTCTCAGAAGCTCTGTCTAAAGCTGTCAACTTTAATGAAATAACTTCAAAAATGCCTTGCCTATCAACCTTTTCTTTTCAAATAATACAGTAGTAACACTGTGGGAATGTCAGAATAATAGGCTGGTGGACATTGTTAACAAAGAAAGCCAAATGGTATACTGCCTGTCTTATACTGTAGCCTCTATGTGGTATAGAGAAGCCAGGACGTGGTAAGATCACTTGTAGCATGGGTCTGACTCACCCATTCATTATTTTCAATGAGCAGCAAGTCAGAGGCTCACCCCATGCTTGCTCTGCCTTGTCTTGCCTCTCCCTCCTCCCTTTTTTTCCTCCACACAGTCAGAGGCTTTGGGTTTTCTGAGTATTAGACAACAAACAAAGCAGTGAAGACACTTGCTACTCTACCTTTACCAGAGCCTTAGGTGGCTTCTCACAAAGGGAAGCTGAGACTTCTTTCTGTGTTGGAGGTTAGCCAACAGCATCATTTATATTCTTCAAGTAATTCAAAGTCCCCAGTTTTCTCAGCTATATAATGTTAATTTCAACATCTATTGCCTCTTCAAAACTTTCAAGGGTTCATTACAAATCTTTGAGAACTAATGTGTTTGCGAATGCATTAGTTCTTAAGGAAATGGATGTTTTAAAAGGAAAATGTAGTCCATTTTAGAATTCTCTCAGGGGATGAGCCAAACCATTGACATTTGCTTTTGGCTCTGCAGAGCCAGGTGATGGGGTTTATAACCCAATGTCTGTTGAAAAGTGAATTCGATCTTGGAGTTGAATATAAATAAAATATTAAGAATAAAGTTCAGTTTGAAAGGCTACTGGCAAGTTTCTAAATTTTGAAAACCTGGAAACCCAGAAATTCTGTTGTGATAGAAGGTTTCCATTTTGCTGGAATGAACTGAGATAAGGCATCTCTTTTTACAACTCCTGTAACTAGTGACCCATCTGCCAAATGGCTACCAGGTTTTATTAGTGTTTGTGTGTGTGCTAGTAGTGGGGCTTGAACTCAGGACCAGGGCACTCTCCCTTCATTGTTTGTTCAAGTCTGTAGATTTGCCACTTTGCTATTTAATTGGACATGAGTCTCTTTGATTTTTCTGCCCAGATTGGCTTTACACCATTATTCTCAGATCTCAGCCTCATGCATAGCTAGAGATTCAGGTGTGAGCCACCAGTGTACCACATTTTCAGGGACTTTAATTTCAACTTATAAACAAGATACAGAAGGATTGATGTGACTTTAAATGGATCAACATACTGTGATTGCATATCTTTACCACCTGTGCCATTTGTATAAATGAGTTTATTCTCCCATCAAAGCCTATACTTATAAAATATTAGTTAATTGAAGAACAGTTTCTTTTGCTTTACCAAGTTTGAATTGGTGCCAGATTTTCTTTCCAGGATTCCACTGACCATCTACTGTCAGCAAGGGAAAGGAAATGGAGCAAAAAGGAGAAGGAAGGGTTGTAGGGTAGTCAGGAGAAAAATGTGATTATGGAACAGGTTCCACAAATTAAACAATCTACAGAGAGCAATTTGGCTAGTGAATGTCTTTAGTGTCTTGTCAGCTTTACAATCAGAAAACTTCCATTTTAACTTGGCTTGTAGGGATTCATGTGGGAATAGAAGAGGACAGGGAACTAGTATGGATGGTAGCCAGGTAAGAGGAAAACAAACCAAAGTGCTTTGTTTATACAAGTATCATCAGGAAAATAAAGCCATTGCTTAATCTAAGATTGGAACATGTATATTCTGGTTGGAGGAGGAGTGGTAATAGACCAGGCTAGCTTCAAATTCATGATCTTTCTACTTCTCTTTAGTGCTGAATAATAGACTTGCGCTACCATATACATCCTTTTTTGTCTTTTTGTATTTATGTGCATTAATTTCCAAAGGAGTTTTGTGGCATTTTATGAATGCATGTATGCATGTATTGTAGTTTGATCAGATTAACCTTTACTATTGTTCTGTTTCTAGTCCTCCTATGCCCCTTATTTGCAACAGTTTTTGTTGTTGTTGGTGGTGGTGGTCATGGGGCTTGATCTCTGGGCTGAGTCACTGTCCCTCAACTCTTCAGCTCAAGACTAATGCTCTACCACTTGAGCCACTTCTGGTTTTCTGGTGGTTTACTGGAAATAAGAGTCTCATGGACTTTCCTGCCCAGGCTGGCTTTGAACCATGATCTTCAGATCCTAGCCTCTTGTATAGCTTGGATTACAGGCCTGAGCCACTGGTGCCCGGTGCAACAGGTTTTATTGGGTTTCCTAATGCAATTTACTCACATAGCCACAACACATTTGGATATTACTCACTCTTCATCATTTTCTTCCTTTCTCCCTCATCTCCCTAAAGAGTTTCACAATTGCAGTCATGGTGTGTGTGTGTGTGTGTGTATGCATGCATGTGCACGCATGCACATGCACATGTACATGTGGTACACACACACACACACACACACACACACACACACACACACACAATACACTATAGGTTCCGGACCTAGCTTATTTCATTTAACATGATGATCTCCAGTTCCATCTGTTATCCTACGAGTGACATAATTTTATTCTTTATGGCTGAATTACATTTTGTTTTACATATGTACCATATCTCTTGATCCAAATGTCAATTATTGGGCACATATCTTCAGAGTCATGAGTAGTACTGCTTTAAACATAGGTGTGCTACTATCTCTTGTACACTTTTTTGAGTATATGCTCAATAGTGATATGGTAGGATCATAAATTTGTCTGTATATGTTTTTGAGAAACCTCTATACTGATTCCCATAGTGGTTGTATTAGTTTACATTTCCTCCAATAATGTAGTAGGTTGCCTTTCCGTCCACATTTTCACATGCAGTTGTGTTTTTTATAACTATTCTGACTAGAGTGAGATAGAATCTCAAAGTTGTTTCCATGTGCATTTCCTTTATGGCCAGGGATGTTGAACATTTCTTCACATAGTCTCCACAGCATGCATATTTTCAATGGCATAAATATAGGACAGTAGGAGAGGGGCAAGAGATGCTAGAAGAAAAGAGAATGGCTTGGTTTCAGAGAACAAGAATGGAATTGGTAGGGCTTGGGAACCAAGTCTATGTGTAACGTGAAGGAGCAGGTGGAGTGGATGCTGATATCTAGCTTTCTGTTTGTGACAAGTGGGAAAGTGGATGGGCTAGAAATGTATATGACCCGCCAAGCCATCTGTTGTCCTTTCTCAACTTTCTTTTCTTCATTGTGGTCTGTCCCTATTCTCACCCAATGTGTGCTAGAAACTTAGCACAGACAACATGTAAAAAAGTGGTGCCTTATTAAGAGTGATCAAATTAATGCCTCAATTATAAGGATGACTTTTTAGAAGAGACTTTTAAACCTTTTATTTCTGTCTAAGCAGAGGAATGAAAAAAACCAATGAGATAAAACTTTAGTAAGGAATATTCCAATTAGACATAAAGAAGAAGGTTTAACTGTTCTCAAGAGATAAACAAGAGTGAAACAGCTGCGTGGAAACTATGAGGCTCTTCAAAGGAAAATATGATAATCCTGAGATCTAAATAATTTACTCACTAACTTGATGTCAGGAACATGGATTAAATGATGCCTCTCAGCACCCATTCTGCAAATGTTCTTCTACTCTACCACCAGATATTCCCAGAGGAACTATAGTCTCATTGATCTCCCCCAAATACATATGTTGAGCAAAAGGGCAGAGCAGATTATTTTTTTTTAAATTGTCAGTTGTGGGGCTTGAACTCTGGGCCTGGGTGCTGTCCCTGAGCTCTTCAGCTCAAGCTGAGGACTCTACCACAGTACCACTTCTGACTTTTTGGTGGTTAATTGACGATAAGAGGCCTGCCTGGGCTGGCTTTGAACTGCTATCCTCAAATCTCAGCCTTCTAAGTAGATAGGATTACAGGCGTGAGCCACCAATACCCAGCTAGATCATTAAAATTTTATAACCTATATAGCTGTAGATATAGAAACAGAGATCAGAAAATTGCTTAACTCAATTTAGGAAGTTTTTAAAGTGGAATCTTTAAGACAAACACCTGGTAGAGGAAAAAATGCCTGAAAGAACCAGACTGTAGGATATACTGTCTATCCAAGATAAAAGAGGGGATGGTAGAAGTAGTGCAGAGGAAAAGGGATGTAAAACAATAAATCAAATACCTCACTAAGCATGAAACCAGAGCACTACATTCCCTCAAGGCTAAGGCTGTAAATTTATGAGGAAGGTAACTTAAATATAAAGCCCCTGAACTATTAAAAACATGAACATTCTCTCACTCTGACATATATAAGCAGGAAGACATCTGTACACAGCCATGCACAAACAGTCCAACACGTTTGAATTTCTATAGTTCTAACAGAAAAAAGTCAGAATACATTTTTTAGCATCAGTGCCTATCCTGACTACCCCTCCAACACAGATTTTCTCAGAAGATTGCAAGCAGACTAGAGGAAATCCAGCTTAATTAAATGTCACCAAAGGTATATTGATGGGTGATCCTTTTTCCTTTTTTTCCCTTGAGGACTCATTTACTTGTAAATCTTTAATTCCATTGCAATAGATTATGTCATTCTGAATTATTTGGTATCCCTTACCATACCATTACATGTTGGTTAATGTTGAGAACTGATACATAAAATCTCATTTGTCAATTTGTCTTGGATTTTCTTGGCCTGGAATAAAATTAAACTTATTAAATATAATGCTTGTTGATGCATTAGAAATTTCATAATAATTTCCCATAGAACTTTTACTAAATATCTACAGCCTGTGGCATTTATCTAGGGATTTATGAAAAGTTTCTTCAGAGGAAGATAAAACCCTATAAAAGAAGAAATCCAAGAGTTGCCCCAATGAGTTGCCTTTCTCTTTTAGCACTGTTACTCCTAAGGTTTTACAAAAACTATTGTCAAAATATTTGTGTGTGTGTGTGTGTGAGAGAGAGAGAGAGAGAGAGAGAGAGAGAGAGAAAGAAAGAGAAAGAGAAAGAGAGAGAGTCAATGAGACCATATGGAGACAGAGACATAATAAACGACAGGCACAAACACAATAGATATTACACTGTTTTATGTTATTCCTCCTAGCTCAGAAAGAATGGAATTAGGAAGAATCTTGAGTAGTAATGCCTCCCTTCTACATCCAAGCAGTATCTCCAATCACCCTAATCTTGGTTTTGTGATAGTCTACCTATCCTAGATATACCATATATTGTATATTATTTTTTTAAGAATCAGGTATGTAAAATGCATGGTATGTATTAATAAAAATATTATTTCAAAAAGGAAAATCAAAAGCGAGTTAAGGCCCCTTTATCCTAATATTCTTTTGTTGAGAAAATATATCTACAATTTCAGGGTAGTAGTAAAGTATTGTAAAGGAGACAGTGGAGTAGCTCAGAGATAACCACTAACTTTATTTATATGTGTGATTGAACTCCTTTATTTCTACTAACTTTGTAAGGAGGAGATTAATAAAACATTCCTTTGCAGTCTCTAATTGAGACTTCAGCATCAGTTTTTTTTAAAAAAAACTTTATCTCCATCATTATAAATGAAGATATCCAAAATGTTTCCATTTCACACTTTTTTTTTCCTGTTACTGAGGCTTGAACTGTGGACCTCACACTCTTACTTAACTTTTTCACTCAGGCTAGTGCTCTACTACTTGAGCCATAACTACACTTCTGGTTTTTTGATGGTTAATTGGAGATAAGAATCTTACTTACCTTTCTGTCTAGGCAGGATTCGAACTGCAATCCCCATATCTCAGCCTCCTGAGTAGCATGGACTACAGGTATGGTTTCACCTTCCTTCCTTCTTTCACCCTCTGCTTACATAGTAAGGATTCTCTGAGTCATAGAATAGGCCATAGAGCATTCAGTGTCAGCCACTTCCCACAATAGTAAAAACACCTAAAAACAGAAAAAGGAAAATTTACAAGAAACTATAGAATCAGGAAAAGGAAAGGGACTACAAGAGTAGGTGAAAAGGTTAACTCTGTTGAAGCAAAGAATTCCTAGAAGATTATTTTTCAAGTGCAAATAGAGATTTATGGAATGTTTATGAAAGCTTAATTTTGTATTGTAGCCAGGAAGATACTTTATGGATTGAAATTATTTGACATTAGTCTTAAGTACAGGTGTAACGTTTAAAAATAAACCTAACATGAAAAATCCCAATCAACACAAAAATCAAGATAAATTCTGAGTTGTACAAGAAGACGTAGACAAGATTTCTTTGTATAACAGTATCCCGTACTTCAGCAATTAGTGAATGATGACCTGAGGGCTAAATGCAGCCAGCCTCTGTTTGCATAAATAAATTTTTATTAAGCATATCCATGTCCTTTCATTTAACTTATGGATTATGTATGTTTGTTTTCACTCTACAATGTCAAATTTATAATTAAGACTGTATGATCTGCAATAGTAAACTATTGACTATTGGTCTCTTTACAGAGTTTTCTGCTGCAGTCCATTAAATGTTATTAAATTACAGTAATTTGATTTATTTGGAAAGAATTAACCATATATTAATATCGTCAGAGAAAAGTAAAATATACAGAAGAGGTAGAGATAAAGCTATCTTGTAGAGCTTTGTAAACCCCATTAAGGAACTTTCATTCACTACCCAAAGTTAGTGAGAAACCATGCAACTTTTTAATTCTGTAAATGGATATGATTCACTCTGATGCCTATATGGAAAATGGAATGGATAGTATTGTTATCCAGAAAAATAAAAGATTAAATTCAAATTTAAGGTAGTGAAAATAGCATTGTATATAACTAATGTTGATGTTAGTAAGGAGTCCAAAGCAATATGATTTTGTGAATGTGTGAGTAGAGATTAGTAAATACAGAAAAGGACAACATTGGGATGACTGGCAACTTTCTAACTTAGGGCAACACATATGCAAAGGTAGCTATTCTCAGAAATGGGGTAACAGATTTTAAGGGACTAAATTAGGTTCCGTTTTGTATAGATTGAATATGAAATGGTTATGAGACATCTAGTTTGAAATGTTGGTTTAGAAAAACCCTAGAAGTAAATTCGGAATTATGAAGTAATTATACAGGTATACCATATATAGCTGCCAGTTTAGATAATGGTTTTGAAAAAAATATCTCAGAAAACATTATAGAGTCAGAGTAGGAAGCCAAAGAAGACGACATGAGGAACACCTGTATTTAATAAACTAGGAGCAGCCCATGAGGAATATATAGACCATGCAGAATATTGGAAAGAAATTACCAACAAGTAGGCTAAAATAAAGGAGTTTGATGAAAGCCTAAGGAAAAGTATTTGTTTTGCAATGGCAGGTATCAAACTTAGCACCTTGGGAATATTAGGCCAGTGTTCAAGCCTGGACTGCATCCCCAGCTCCAAGAAAATAATCTTTTAAATAATTTGGTGCTGGTCTTTGGGCCTGAACTTATAGCCTGTTCTCTATCCCTGAGATTTTTTGTTCTAGGCGTAGGACTCTTACACTTGAATCATAGCTCTACTTCTGACTTCAGACCACAATTTTCAGATCTCAGTCCCCTGAGCAAATAGCTAGGATTATAGGCATGAACCATTGGTGCTCCACTGAGAAAATAAAATTTTCAGAAGGAATTTCAAATGTTCAAGAGAGATCAAGAAGTAAATTACCATCATGGGAGAAGATTGCTCATTGGTTTTGTGAATATGCTGTGGATTAATGACTTTCAAGTAAGCAGTGAGTAGGAAGAAAGGTAAAGAACTTCAACTATAAGCTAATATTTCAAGTAACTTTTCTGTGAAATACTGGAGAATGTCATAGCTAGGGGGCGTCTTAAGTCAAGGAGTGTTTCTTGAGTGTCAGAGATGCTGAGGGTCAGAGACAGCAAAGCAGAAAAGAAGATAGTGAAGACCCATTGGCCCATTTGGGTAATCAGGTCATGCAAGCTCTAAAAACAACAGTCTCTCACCTGCTAGTATCTCAGGTAACTATCAGTAAGACTATTTCAGAAAGATCTGACATTTAGTCTTGGGATGATTGTCACCTGTTCTAAGAATATAATTCATAGCACTTTGACATTAGTTGTCTAAGAGCTGTCTTTCTTGAGTAGGATCAACTAAGAGGAACGTTTTAATTTTCTTTTCCATCAAGCAGGAAGCATTGAAGGGTTCAAAGGGAAACTAGATAGCAAGTGGGCACCTGGACCCTTTTACTGTCTAGGTTGACACTTGAATGCACAATCAGCTCTAAGTTAATGCCATGTTTAGAGGAATAAGATAGTAGTACCAATTATTTATGGGAGAAATATGAAGGCTTTCTTCTCTATAGCAAATGTTACATGATTTCCTTAGGCTGGGGAAGAGCACATTGCTAGATATGTGGTGGGAAATGAAGGGCAGCACATGCAGGGCGGGTGTTGCTCATGCCTGTAATCCTAACTACTTAGGAGGCTGAGATCTGAGGATTGCCATTCAAAGCCAGCCAGGGTAGGAAAGTCTGTGAGACTCTTATCTCCAGTTAACCACCAGAAAACCAGAAGTGGCATTGTGGCTCAAGTGGTAGAGCAATTTGCCTTGAGCTGAAGAGCTCAGGGACAGAGCCCAGGCCCAGAGTTCAAGCCCTACAACCGACAAAAATAAATAAATGTATAAAAAGAAGGACCGTACACAATACACCAATGGGTACAATTTATGAGAACATCCTTTGATTCTATTTATATAGAGTAAGCAAATCACCCATTGGTGCAAATTTAGAATTAAAGATAATGAAGTAGTTGAGGAATAAGTCTAGTCATACTCAATCTTTTGATTTAAAACATTAAACATGTATTGGAGGGGAGGAAAAGGGGGCACAGGAACCCAGGGAACAAGGGTAAGCAAATGTAGTCATTATAGCCAATGTACACTATGTAAAATATGAACTACATAACTTGAGGTTAATCCCTTTGTACAACTACACAATAATAATAATAATAATAGCAATAACAGCAACAACATCAAACTTTCAAATAGATATGTAGGTCAGCAACCTGTTTACCTTCTAAACATAGATTCCAGTACTGGTCATCTTGACAATATTCAGAAGGCTTAGTCTGATCATTTTGTTTGGGGAGGTTATACTCTGTAAGAAAGCTCAGGTATAATTTCCTGATAAAACTTATGTGCAATACCCACATTACTTTACTCCCTGGTAAATGTTAAAGTTAATGGGAAAAACTTCTGAAATGCTGTGGAAGTATCAGATAGCATGAGAATATTGTATAATAATATAAATTAACTACTGTAGTCCCAACTCCAGTTTTAAATTAGCTGTGGTCTAAAAATATTAAATAGATAATTCTCCAATTCAGCAGCTGTAAGCTTCCAATAACTTTTTATCAGTATATTATTATAACTGTACTAATTTGTTATCAGTTACTTTTATTAATTTTTTACTGTTCCTAATTTTGAAATTAAACTCTATCATATAAATTATGTACACACACAAAACTGCAGTTTATATAAGGGTTCAATATTACCCATTTTCTCAGGCATTCAATAAGGGTCTTGGAATATATCTCATGCAGAGAAGGGCAGAAACTACTATATATAATTACATAAGGCAACTCCTACAAATTCATTTACTCAACATAATTTTATTAAGCACCTATTATGGGTAAGGCATTTCATTTATAATGGAAAAATCTCAACATCTTGTGTGTGTGTGTGTATGTATGTGTATTTGTGTGTGTATGTGGACCTGTGTGATGTTAGTAGGAAGTTACTTCTTCAAATAATTGCCATAAATGATACCTAAAATATATTTAGATGTTCTCATGGGGTATAGCTTCATGGAGCTGTTTGAAAAAGGTAGAGGCAGAGAATTTCTATCCCCTTAACTGTATGGTCACATATTATCCTTCTTGATAAACATTAATGACACTAATACAATGAAGCATATGATCTGCCACTCTGTGTATGCTCTGTCATACACAACAAGATTGTAGTTGTATCACAGTCTCTCTATTTGGCATTCCTTTATCTTACAAATAAGAGGCTCTCAGTATCTATTATTCTGATTCATTTGATTGTCATACAACAGATTTTTAATACTAGGTATTTCTTTAATCAGACAAAATTGCAGACATAATTTTTTCAGAGTATACTGATTTATGAGGAAACATATACCCTAACTCCTACCACCCCCTCCTATAACCCTATACTGAAGTCATTTAAAGTGCTAGAATATAATAGCTTCCCCTCATACTGACCACAGTCCTCCATTCCCCCCCAAGAAACACCATTTCTTTTTCCATTCTGTGGTAGGAACTAGGACACAGTCAAAAATGTGCTTTCCATTGCTCTGAAGTTATGTGAGCCCTGAAGAGTTCAAGATGTTCCCAGTTGAAGGAAAACTTTCAATATTCTGTCCAATGCATACTTCATAATCGTTTTAGAAGCAGAAAGACTGCAAATTCTTTTGACCAGCTTCCATTCACATAGTTATAGATTAACAAATATACATGACTGCCTCACATTAGGGATACTTCCTGGGGGCAAACTATATTTTTTGAGGGAGGGGGTCATTTGCTATGTTCAAGGTTAAGTGATATGTCAAACATAGAGGCTATATAAGACAAAGACCATGCCTGCTAGCCTTGGCTAGATATTTTAATATTTACATTTGACATGTTTCCTACAAGTACCTTTAATTATGCTCTAAATCATTTTAAATCACTGTGACTAATACCTTTTCTGAACTAACACACTGTACCTCAATAGGATTGGAACATTTCTTTTTTAGTATTAACTCTTTGAATTCCAAATGCCAAAGGTAAAGAGATAGAAAAAGCCAAGCAAATCTGATGAAAGTTTTATTAGCGATCAATGGTGGCAGATGAGAGCTTTCCAAAACTACCCGCCCTCTTGAAAGTATAAATAAACGGAGGCCAAACTCTAGTATCATATATCAGACTTCATACTATTTCTATGACTTGGGCAAATAGGAGACATTGGAAATATATTGGTGGTTTTATATTAATTCTTTTCCAGAGTCAAATGATCAATAGATATTTGTTGAATAAATAGGTAAAATAAGTTAATGTTGTCCTCATGTCTGAATTGTGAAGCCATCTTGTCATCCAGCTACTTTTATATTGTGACCTTTCTGTTTCTTTGGGAATCAAGTCCCATGAGATAGAAATTCTAGTGAAGTTGCAACCCTTTCTTCTGAGAAATAATGTTTAGTGGTATATTCTTGGTATTTTCCAGATGCTTTCATTTTACTTGGTTTACATGTCTTATGGATTAGCTTTCCATTTGTGGAAAAAATTGTACTGACTAGTTATATTTACATTTAGCACTTGGGAATATCAGTGCTCAAATAATGCTATTTATTTCCTTTAAGTAACTTTTCATGTGTGTTTTGTCATACCAGTGACTTTAGTTTCACTTTCTGGAAAAATGTAAACCCTATAGTGATTTTTCAACCCATAAAATAAATTCACATGAGAAAAGCAAAAGTTTAAATAACAACTATGTTTAATTTTTAAACTATCCTAAACTTAAAAAAGTAACTGAACACATTTAGTTTTTTAATTTCTCCAGGGAAATATTAGTAAACTGGCCTCGACCATGACATTCAGTAATAATTTAGTAATCACTGAAATATCAGCTTGAGAAGAAAAACAATTAACATATTAACATTTCTACTAATACTACTTTTACTGTATATTCAACTATTGACAGCTACTATTATGAATAGATTGCTGAGAGACACAAGTTAATTTTTATTTATTATCACATTTACTCTTCACAATAAGTTTGTACTGTAGGTACTGCTACGTGTCTTAGTCTGTTTTCTGATGCTAATAACAGAGTATATAGACTATGTAAGTTATAAAGAAACTAAGTTTGCCAACATTGAGGGACCAAATCTGGTTGATGGCCTTAATGCTGAATTCTAAGAGACCAATCGAATATCATATGGTATGAGAGAAAATATTATGATAGACCACTCTGTAGATAGCCCATCAGCCCATTAAACCATTAATCTATTAATTATTTGAATTTATTAATTCATTCATAAAGGTAGAACCCTGATCACCTCTTAAAGGCTTTTCTTGTCCAAACTCTTAATATCTCATAGTGAGGATTAAGTTTCAAGATGAGTCTCAGAATATACAAAATATGTTTAAATGCAAGGTTACTCAACATGACAGAGAACTAAAATCCCGAATGGAACAAACTGATTGATTTAAGATCACATAAATACGAAGAAGTGAAGCCAATATTCAATGCTGGCCCTAATAGGACAGCCTAATGTTATCCATTCTTCCATATTGCATCAGAATGTCCATAAGGTGGCAAAAGTGCTGAAAACTAAAATATTAGGCTCCTTTCTAAGTCCAGGCCTACATAAATCATGTGTGATCCCTATGATGTGTCAACATGATTACACTGAGAGCCTAAGAAGCCAGTATAGTCCCTAGAGGCAGTCTTGTTCTTTTGCCTTACCATGCATACCAAAACCATAACCCCTGTCACTCCATCTCTTTGGAGTACTATAGCACAGGTTGTTTATATAAACTTAGCTGCATCAAATAAATTCCTCAGAGAAAGCCAGCCTACATTAAATGGATGTGCTATTTGATAAATCTATGCTAATGAGCTTTTTTTGTTGTTGTTGTTGGTTGTGGGGCCTGAACTCTGGGCCTGGGCACTGTCCCTCAGCTCTTCAGCTCATGGCTAGCGCTCTACGGCTTGAACCACAACACCACTTCCGGCCTTTTCTGCTTATGTGGTGCTGAGGAATCAAACCCAGGGCCTCATGCATGCAAGGCAAGCACTCTTCCACTGAGCCACCTTCCCAGCCTATGCTAATGTTAAGATCATTCAGTGGAACATTCTGACAAATTATCCTGTGTGTTTTTCTGCCCCAAAACCTACATTTGTATCAAGTAAAATTAGGCTAAATTAAATGGAAAAAAAGCTTATGAACAGGCAGCCTCAGTCATATACAAAGCAGAAGACTTGGAAAAGTCTATTTCCTAGGTTCTATGTTTATTCCTTTGCACTGGTGGGAGGAGGAAGGTTAAGAACCAGTGGCAAGTGAGCCTCATGTTTTATTCTAGCATGCTTTGGCAAAAGCTCTTTCCCTTGTGTCCACCAAGCAAATTCTGTTCTGTTGCCAATAGTATGTATCCACCATTTCCCCTAATGAGAGGCCCATGGCAATCACCTTGACTCACCAACCCTAGGGACAGCTGGGAATCCTGTTAATGTAGGAACTTTAACAACAAGAACAGGATAGCCTGAATTCAGAAAGAGATGAGCCAGCAGCAGACAGATTTCACAACTTAAGTACGTAATGGCTGCAGGACAGGACAAACAAACAAATCTGTCAAACCAAAGAATTATCAAACCAAGTCCTTGAGGCTCCTCCAGGAAAGACGGCTCAGAGAATTAAACAGAGAAAGGATCATTTGGGGTAACCTTTAAAGGAGGGGGGCTTTGACAACTCTTTTCCTTTGATCACTTTAAGGCTCATTTTAGTTTTTTGAGGGGCCAAGTTGTATTACTTAACATATTTAATGGGAATTGTAAGAATAAATTAAAATCTTTTAATTTTCTATGTTGCTAAGTAGGAGAGAGAAGAGTAACAAAGTTGTGGATGTGGGAGGAGGCAATAAATAATTTACCTTTGGCTTAGAAATGCCTTTTGGGACATTTTTTTTCTTTCATGGACTCACCTTAGTTTTTGTTCAGAGGAATGGCTCAAGTAGTTGAAAGTTCCTGGATACACACCAATGGGCATAGTGAGGGAACCTAGAAGCAAGGACTTAACCCAGAATGTGGGAAGTGACATCTGCTGTGGACGAACTATGAAGAGGACTAAGTGCACATAGTTTTACTGGGCCTGAATCTATTGACACATCTCTCTTTTTTGTATCTATATTTTTATTGTAAAAACACTCTACAGAGGGGTTACAGTTACATGAATAAGACAATGAGTACATTTCCTCTTGAGCATTGTTACTTCCTCCTTTGTTTATCCCCTACCATCCCTTCTTTCCCCACCCCCCAATTCCTCCCTTACCCCACATTGCCATATCTCTTCACATATTCAAACCTCACATTAAGAATCTGGCTTGACAAAAGGGAACCCTACTGCATTGTTGGTGGGAGTGTAAACTTGTTCAACCCAGATGGCCCTCAGTAGATAAATGGATCAAGAAAATGTGGTATATATATACAATGGAATTCTATGCCTCCATCAGAAAGGATTACATTGCCCCATTTGTTAGGAAATGGAAAGACTTGGAAAAAATATATATATTTAGGGAAGCAAGCCAGGCCCAAAGAAACATGGGTCTCATGGTTTCCCTTATTTGCAATAACTAGTATAAGTTTAGGACAAGCAGAAAAGGTCAAAAGCTATGTACATGTGACCATATAAGATGATGTTAAGTGAAATAAACCCCAAGATAGGGACACAACTTGTTGTTTTCTTTCTTGCTATTTTTTTTAAGGTATCTAAAATGTACTATGTGATTTTTTTTGTTTCTCTTGTATGATCTTCCCCCATGGTATAGCCCCTGTTTTCACTGTATTTGATGTTGGTGCCCTGCATCTTATATATACATTTTTCTAATTTGAGGAGGGGAAGGGAAATAGCAAAATGCTGAAACAAAGATACAGGTTGACCTATTATAACAATGATATGTACAAAAAACTATGTTGAAAATGAACTTTGCTTGAGGGGGGAGAGGGAAGTTAGGTAGGTAGGGAAGGAAGGGATGTTAGGGGAAAAACAAAGGAGGAGGTAACAATGCTCTATTGGAAATGTACTCATTACCTTACTCATGTAACTGTAACACCTCTGTATACTATTTTTACAAAAAAACATAAATAAAAAGAACTGGTTTAATTGAGATATATTTGGAATGTCATATACTGTATATTTTGAAAATATAAGTTTTTTGTTTTATGTACAAAATTACCCATAACATGTCCCCATAATAAAGTAAATGAACATATCATCAATCACAAAATTTCATTCCACCTCCCTTCTCCCATTCTTGGGAGATGACTTATCTGAATTCTGTCACTGCAGATTACTTTGAAATTTCCATAAAATTAATATATAAGTACAGTCATGCTTTGCAGAAAAATTTTGACTAAGAAACTTTAAGAACTTTTTACCTTCTTAGTGTGAACATTTAATAGATAAATTTTCCTGTGTAAGTACTGCTTTTACAATACTCTGATTATTTAAAAGTAAGTTGTTAATTTTCCAAATATGATCCACATTGGTGAATGTCCCATGCACACTTGAAGCTGCTGTTCTTTGTAAGATTCTCTAAATATCAAGTAGGTCAAGTAAGTCAACTGTAGTGTTCAAGCCTTCTATATACGTTCCAGTTTTCTGAGTCCTGTTGCTTCAATTCTGTAAGTGTGAGATCTCTGTCAGTAAGGGTAAATTTGTCTATTTCTCTTTATGGTTCTGCTGAGTTTTAAATTCGTCTATCACTTAGCTCTATTATTTGGAAATAATTTGTGTTCTACTCTTGATAAATTGATAATGTTATCATGAAATGTCTTTCAGTAACACTAATAATATTTATTGCTCTGAAACATATTTTGTGTGATACTAATATAACTGTTCATATTTTTGGTTCATATTTATGGCATATATTTTTCTATGTTCTTACTTTTAAGCCATTTACTGTTTCATAGCCCATAAATCATGTCTTTCCAATTTTATGTTATTTTTCCTATTCCATAAGGTCAGATTTCTTCAAAGGCAACTAAATAAGAGCAAAAGTAATTTTATACATATATCCAGATATTTACCATTCTTTATCATGTTCTGACTAGCATATTTTTCAAGATCGTACCTTTTACAATATGCTGATTTTTAGTGACTTTTGATCATAGGTATTTGCCAATATGGATATTATTATGGGCTTTGTCAAATATGGAAAATAGTCATTTATAAATTCCCTATTCATTTCTGATCTGGAAAGCCTATTAAATGTATATAGCATTTCCTTCTGGAAAATTGTGTTTTAATATCTATACATTCTATTTGCATTTTTCCATACAAATGTTTTCCTTGAAATGTTTGTATACTTATAAACATAAATACATTCACATTTTATACTTAAACAAATTGACTAATTTGATAATCACAGTTTTATTATCATTGTTGGTTATGATTCAAATTACTTCATGATGTTCCTACTGACAGTTTTATGACTATATCTTACCATTTCTATTCTGTTGCTATTAACTTATGAATTTTATGCTTTTCCATTCTAAAGTATGTTATATTAGTTATAAAATTGTTAGATTTTATTCTAATGTACAGATTTTACTTGAAATCAATCTCATCCTTTAGAGGATTGCTATTAAAATTCAGCTGAGTTTCAGAGAAGCCTTTGTCTAGGTTTAACTTATCGCCAGTACTAAGGCAAAATACTTACAAGAACATATTAGAAAAGAGCTTTGCTTTCATTGATTAGCTTTATTATTTATTATTTTATGCTAGTATTATGACTCCCTACTAGTATTTTATTTCTATGTTTGTTTATTCTACTTATTTTTAATACTTTCTTATTAAATTTCTGCCTTAATTTTTTTCTATAATATAAACACAGACTATGAATTTCCCTTGAAACACAGTTTTCACTGCATCCTATAAATTACACTGTTATATATTTGATTCATCGCATGGCACATGGTCAATATTTATGTAAAATATATGCTTGAGAACAATTTAAATTTTTTAATGAAGAATGTTTTAAAGTTGATAGTTTTAAATGAGACCATAAGATATATTAAACCTCCTTTTGCTTTTCTTCTACACATCGATGTTCAACACATTATAACTCAGCATATTTTAATATATATATTTGCCTATTTTTTAACTTTCTTCTGTTTTATTGCATTTATTTAGCACTACTCTAGCCTCCAGAAATTAATGACAGAATAGATTGTAGTGCTAGAATCTAATTTTATATACCTAAATGATGTAACCTTGCAACCAGTAATATAAAAATTGCTATAATGATAATAACTTTCTGACTTCTCATGCCACCTTAAAGGAAAACCAATTTTTAGTCATGCTTTGGGATCTCTGAATTATCCTGATCTTTTTTTAATAAGTTTTTTTATTGTGAAAATACTGTAAAGACGGGTTACAGTTACATGAGCAAGTCAATGAGTACATTTCTTATCAAGCATTGGTGCTTCATTCTTTGATTTTCCCCTACCATCTCTTCCCTCCCACCTCCACAACTACACTCCCTCCCCCTCCCCCCTCCCCCCACGTAAATTGTAAAGTTTGTTTTTTAACATAGTGTCTTGTAAAGAAGGTTGCTACATACTAGTTAAGGGATCTCTCCTTCAGGAGGATATTACAATTCTAAATATAAATTCATTCACCAAACAACGGAGCACCCAAATTTATCTAAGAAACACTACTTTCCCTCAAATCTCACATAAATCCAAAGACATTAATTGTTGGGGACTTTAACACACCACTATCCCCACTAGATAGATCAACTTGGCAAACACTCAACAGAGAAACCGCAGACCTAAACAACTGCATAGATCAACTAGATTTAACAGACATCTACTGAATATTTCACCCAGCAGCATCAGAATACCCGTTTTACTCAGCAGCACATGGAATATTTCCCTAAATAGACCACATTTTAGGACACAAAGCAAACTTGTCCAAATTCAGAAACATTGAAGTTATGCCCTGCATTCTCACAGACTACAAGGGAATAAATTTAGAACTCAACACCAAAAGCCACCAAAGAAAGTCTTGTAACACATGGAGGCTGAACAACACATTGTTGAATCAATGGTGGGTCATGGAAGAGATTAGAAAGGAAATTCAAATGTTCATGATATCCAACAAAAATGAACATACAAATTACCAGCTCCTCTGGGACACAGCAAAGGCAGTACTCAGAGGCAAGGTCCTACATCAATGAATTGGAGAGATGTGAAACCAACAATTTAATGAGACATCTGACTCTCCTTGAAAAAGAGCAGCAAGATAAACCCCAATCCAGTAGATGGAAAGAAATAATTAAAATTAAATCAGAATTAAATGAATTAGAATCCAAAAAACCATAGAATCAACAAAACAAAGAGTTGGTTCTTCGAAAAAATTAACAAAATTGACATACCCTTAGCAAATCTTATCAGAAAAAGAAGAGAACACACCCAAATAAACAAACTCAGAGATGAGAATGGAAACATCACCAAAGAAGCAACCAAGATTCAGAACATTATAAGGGAATACTTCTCAAACCTATATGCTAATAAGTTTGAGAATCTGGAAGAAATGGACAATTTCCTAGCAAATATCGACATGCTGAAACTAAACCAAGATGAGTTAAGCCAACTTAGCAGACCCATATCAAGCATCCAAATAGAAACAGCAATAAGAGACCTCCCATCTAAAAAAAAGCCTAGAACAGGAAGGATTTACAGGTGAATTCTACAAGGCCTTCAAAGCAGAGCTCACACCAATATTCCTTTAACCCTTCAATGAAATTGAAAGAGAAAGTTCATTACCAAACTCCTTCTGCAATCACAACCATCATTCCAAAACCAGGCAGGGACTCATCAAAGAAAGAGAACTATAGCCCCATTTCTTTGATGAACATCGATGCAAAACTTCTCAACAATCAACTTCAACAATTCATCCAAAAAATCATACACAATGATCAAAAGAATTCATTTCAGGTATGCAAAGCTGGTTCAGTATACGCAAATCAATTAATATAATTCATCACAACAAGAGCAAGGATAAGAAGCACATGGTTATCTCAATAGATGCACAAAAAACATTTGACAAGATCCAACACCCCTTTATGATGAAGGCTCTGGAAAAATTAGGAATCCATGGAATATTCCTCAACATAATAAAGGCTGTATATGACAAACTTACAGCCAGGATTATACTTAATGATGCAAAACTAAAGCCATTTCTTCAAAACTCAGGATTGAGACAAGGTTGTCCACTCTCTTTACTTCTCTTCAATTTAGTATTAGAATGTCTAGCTACAGCAATAAGACAAGATGCAAACATAAAGGGGATCCAAATAAGGAAAGATGATTAAAACTCTCCCTCTTTGCAGATGACATGATCTTGTATTTAAAGAATCCCATGGACTCCACTCCCAAATTACTCGAGTTGATTTGAAACTTTGGCAAAGTAGCAGGGTATAAAATTAACCCTCAAAAATTAATGGCTTTTCTATATGCCAACAATGAGAAGAGTGCAGCTGAAATCAGGAAAGCAACTCCTTTTGTAATAGCCTCACAAAAAACAAAATACCTATGAGTTAACTAAAGAAGTGAAGGACCTATATGATGAAAACTTTAAAAACCTGAAAAAAGAAATCAAAGCAGAACTTAGAAAGTGGAAAAACCTCCCATGCTCCTGGATTGGAAGAATCAACATCATGAAAAATGACAATACTTCATAATGATATTTCTTTTACTACTATTGTCCTGTTCTGTTTCGTTTTAAGGTAAAATAGTTCATTTTATCACCTGGTGGGAAAAGATGTATCTTAATTTGTAAAGTGGTAGGAACTATTTGTTCTAGTTATAAGTGAAATATTGGATGACTGTCAAGGTGAAAAGTCATGCTGAGTGAGATAAATTAAGTGCAATCACTTAAATAAATCATTATCAAATCACTTTAATCCTGTCATTACATCACCATAACAAAAACATGGAGCATTTTATGATCTTTTAAAAGGATTGTCTCTGATCAATAAAAACTGCAAATTAAGTCACAGATTTATACCTTCTTTGCTTCCCCTGGAATAACCCTATGCTCCAATTACCTATAACATTTCTTGAATGTGTTCAGTAGGAACACTGATGTAGTCAGAAATTAATGAATAAAATTATAAATATTTGTTCTACCAAACCAGGTTGCAAGAGTTTGAATTAAATAGACATTTTTAATACTGAAATTATATAGAATTTTCTGAGGTTTAAACTTAGGGCTTTGCTTATTAGATGTGCAATAGTCCACTTGAATGACATCTCCAACATTTTGATGTAGCTGTTTCTTATATAGTTCTCTGCCATTCTTATATTTTTTGCTTAGACTTGGCCTGTGTTCTTCCTGCCTACACTTCCCACACAACTGGGATTATAGAATATCTCTGAAACTTTAATATACTGACCAATATATTATTAATGCCAGACAATATAAAGTAAATAATAAATAAATTACTTAACATTTTGACAGGCATTTCATATAGTTACTGTGACAAATAAGTATGTTAAAATCTATAATTCAATACGTATTCTACAAAATTAAGAAAACTGAGGGAATGGTTGGGGTTGTGAGGGATGTGAGAGAAAGATGAAAGGGGTGATATTGATTCACATTCATTGTTTTCACATACTAATACTTGTTGAATAACAAATCCGTTGTATAATTAAAGATAAAGTAAAATAAAAAATAATGAATAAATATATAAGTATCTATAAAACACTTTATTGGAGTTTTTACATCTAAGGTATTGGCCCATACTTTTTCATTGCTTTGGAATGTGTGTGTGTGTGTGTGTGTGTGTGTGTGTGTGTGTGTGTTTTGTCCAGCTTTGGTATGAAAGTAATTCTTTTTTCCTAAATGACTTTGGAAGTGTTCTATTTCTGTCTTCTGGAAGAAGGGAAAATTTGTGTTAATTCTTTGAATGTTTGCTAGAATTTAGCAGTGAAACCATCTGATTCTGGCCTTTCCATTGATGAAAAGTTTTGAATTACTACTTTGAACTCTTTTTACATATTATTGTTCTTGCCCAAGCTTTCTATTTCTTCTTGATTCAATCTTGGTAGGTCGTATTTTCTAGGAATTTATCCATTTCCTCTAGGTTATGCAATTTGTTGGCATACAGTTGTTCATAATAGTCCCTTATGATTCATTTTATTTTTGAGGTTTCTGTTATAATAGCTCTACTTTCATTACTGATTTTATTTATTTGAATCTTTTCTCTGATGTTCTTAGTCTAGCTTAGGGATTTTTAATTTTGTTTAATTTTTATAGTTTTTCACAGACAGTTCTTAACTTTATCAAAATTGGTCTATTGCTTTTATATTTTGTAATTGGTTTATTGATTCTTAAATCTTTATTTTTGTCTTCTAACATTGGATTTATTTTGTCCTCTTTTTTCAATTCCTTGATGTATAATGTTAGTTTTTTTTAATTAAGAAATCTTTCTCTTTATGACTGCAAGATTTCCTCTGAAACTGAATAAGCTGTATCCCAAAAGTTTCTGTGTGGTGTTTCCAATACATTTGCCTCAATATATTTTAATTTCTTTTCCTTTGACTTAGTCTTGGACCCATTGATTGCTTAGGAACATTGGTTTAATTTTCACATATTTGTCAATTTTCCAGTTTTCCTTCTGCTACTGATTTCTAGTTTCATATTATTGTGGTCAGAAAAGATACATGATATTATTTTAGTCTTCTTAAAATTGTTAAGCCTTATTTTGTGGTGTAATATAGGATGTGTTCTGGGAAATGTTCCATGTACACATGAGAAGACTGTGCATTCTGTTGCCATTGGATGGGTTTTTCTGTTAGGCTGTTAGGTTCATTTGGCTTAAAGTTCAGATCAAGTCCAATTTCAAGTCCAGAAAAATGATTTTTCTTTTTGTTTTTGCTAATCCTGGGGCTTGAACTCAGGGCATGGGCACTGGTGCTGAGCTTCTTTTGTTCAAAGCTACCACTCTACCACAGCACCACTTCTGGCTTTTTCTGTTTATGTGGTACTGAGGAATCAAACCCAGGTCTTCATGCATTCCAGGCAAACACTCTACCACTAAGCCACATTCCCAAACTTGATATTTTTTCTGAATGATTTATACATCATTATACACCATGAAAATATTATATTAATGAAACTGGACCCTTATCTTGTAATATATTAAAAATCAACTCAAATTGAATAAAATCCTCAATTTAAGATGTAAGCATAATTTGTGGAGGGGAAGGGGAAAACAAATCGTTTAAATAGGGATACAGGTGGATCCATTTCAACAATGAGATGTACAAGTCTTTATGTCGAAAACGAACTTTCGTGGAGGGGGGCGAGGAGGATTGGGTGGGAGGGCGGGGGCGGGGGGTGGGAGGATGGGAAAGGATGGGAAGGGGAAACAAAGGAGGAGGCTACAATGCTTGATAAGAAATGTACCCATTATCTTGCCCATGTAATTGTAACTCTTCTGTACAGTATTTTCACAATAAAAAAAGAAAAAAAGATGTAAATTATAAAAAACCAGAAAAAATATATTGAAAAACCTTTTGCTGTTGATTTTGTCAATGATTTGTTTTTGATAGGATACTCAAATTTCATGTAACAAAAACAAGAAAAATGAGACTGTGTCAAACTGCAAAGCATAGAAAAGATATCAGTAAACAAACTGAAAGGCAGCTTGTAAATTGGAAACAAATAGTTACAAACTATATATCTGATAAGAGGTTAATAATCAAAATATGTTACCAGCATATAAACAATGTAACCAAGAAATGAAAAACTAGAATTTTAAATGTAAAGAGTCTCAACAAGTATTAAGAAAAACACCAATGCTACTAATCTTCAGGGAAATGAATATAAAAACAATGAGAATATCACCTCACCCCAATAAGAATGTTACTATCCAGCAACTGTGGTATCCATCTGTGGTATCCTACTCAGGTGGCTGAGATCTAAAGACCACAGTTCATAGCCAGCCTGGGTAGGAAAGTATGAAACACTTATTTCCAATTAACCACAAAAAACTAGGAAGTAGAGCTGTGGCTGAAGTCGTAAAGAACCAGCCTTAAGTGAAAAAGCTAAGGGACGGCACAAGGGCCATGTGTTTCATCCTCACTACTGACAACAAAACATGAAAATAAAAATTACTTTCACATGTAAATAACTATGAGAATATATTGCTTTCTGTTTTTATCTAACTATGTTATGGTTCAATCTTTTTCTCTTTTTCTCTTTTTCAAAAGAAACATCCAGTTATTCTAGTATTATTTAATTGAAATTCCCACTGAAACACAAGCTATATTATCAGGTACTTATAATTCTGTTTTGAAGCTCTGTCATTCCATGGAGTTACCTTTTCCTAGACCAACAATATTTATTATGATTTTATTATTTAATTATGATAACTTTATAGTAACTTATTTTTGCCTAGGAGGATCAAAGATGTTTATATAATGTCTATGACTCTTGGCCAGGTATTGCAGGATGCATGGGCATCATCAAGCAATAAGAAAGAAGATGATAAATTACAGTTAGAAGATATATCTGTGAATATAGAAAAGTGTGAAATACTATGGCATATTTTTGGTATGTGTCTCTACTAGGATTTGAACACAGAGACTTGTATTCTTCCTTGAATTTTTCTTACAACTAGTGCTTTATCACGTAAATGGTAAAGTCTAGCTTTTTTGATGGTTATTGGGAGATAGTGTTTTAGACTTTTCTGCCTAGGCTGCCTTTGAGCCTTGATTCTCAGTTCACAGCCACCTCACTAGCTAAGATTACATGAGCTACGAGCTTCTGGCTGTTTATGGCACACATAAAAACTTTCATGTGTGGTATCACTAAATGATAGCACTAGTAGTCTAGAGTGGAATTTGAGACCAAAGAAGATAGAGGTCAGATTATAAGGGGATTTAATTGTTCTATTAAAGAATTGTGTTTACCAAATCTTTGTATCGGCAAGATACAACTATTATAAAATTTTGATAAGAGGAATAATATTATCAGCTATCCTTGGAAGATAGTTTAAAGCGGGAATAGCATTATAACTTCTCTAAGAATTCTGGGAAAGAAGAGAACTAGCTTTGCAAACTCAATTAAGTAGGAAAAAACATTTATAAAAGAACTATTAAACCATGATAGAATGATAAAATGAACAACTTGAGGAGAGCACTCTTACCCATGGACTGAAGGGAAAAATGTTACATATTTATTTACTCTATGTCTGTATTACTTTGATCACATATCTTGTTTTAAAGTAAAACATGATATTAAATTAATCTAAAATATATTACTCAAAGCTATCTTATTGCATGACTTACTTGAAGCTAAGGATGTCTCACTCACAAATTGGTATAATATGGCTGCTATAAATAATCAGGCTTTAAAATGTCAAAAACATTTTTTGTTTATCAAGTGAAAGCAGTTTGGGGAGAACTTTTGAAACAGCTAAGGACAGACAAATCTCTGATTTGAAAGATAATTTTGGAACACATAATGAAGGAAAGAACAAGTGGACACCTTTAGCAAAACTTCAAGTGAGATCCTAGGCAGAAATTACTTGTATTAACAATACAGAAACAAAAAAAGCAACAGAATTGATGTTTCAGATTTATGTGTTTCTGACTTCTAGACTAGAACAAGAACATGTTAAGGGAACATTCAAGCCCAATATGTAATTGTTTAAACTATGTGATTAATTTGGAATATAGAAGACCATAGTTCTTATAAAATGACTGGAAAACCTGTGTATAGTTCTTTAGAGAAGTAAAGCAAAGTTAGAAAATTGCCAAATAGGTCTACATTTTTCCCGTTTGCTTTATGTCGCATTTCGTGGCTACTCAAATTGCTCTTTAATTATTACATTTAAAATTATTTTCATGATAAATACCAGTGAGGATATAGAATGGACCCCACTAGTTTGCTTATGTCTAAGAAAACCCATATTGCCATACTTGCTGTTCTAGCCTGATGACTCACCACAAACTACACAGTGGCCTTTGCCTGAAATAAAGGCAGTTCAGTAAGGAGAATTTTATGTCCTCTCTAGGATCTGTTCTGAAACTTCATCCCCTAAATCATGGGAGAATGTCATACTCTTCTTGCCATAATTTCTCTATGAGTAAAGTGCTATTTTGAGCAACTAACTTAAAATGGCGTGGTTTTGCATTTTCAAAATATGTTAAACATTCTTGAAAAAAAAGAAAGGAAGGATACCTACTGGTTAACTCTCTTTGAAAAATCAATCAATTGTAGATGGTAAATAACTTCTGCAGAAATTAGAAGTGTTAGGCAAGGAGATTAGTACTGATATCTATTATAAAAGTGTTATCTTAGGAACTGGGAAAAAGTGATATTTTGGCATAATGGAAAAGCTCTGGAAATGGCTATTAGTGACATATTTGTACTTGGTGATATTTAAATGCATTAAAATGTTAATTTTTATGTTCCATATATTTTATATTAGCAAAATGTTTTAATTCCTAAAAGTAAAATGCAATGTTAGAGATAATCATAAAAATCAACTGGAAGGATTTTTTTTTGTCTGAACAGGCAATAGTCATTCTATATATTGACATCTTGGTTAAATTTCAGCTTTTCCTCTTTAAAATCAGATGAAGATGTGGCTTCTCCACCCTCAGTCTAAGAAGACTATCAAAACTTTAGACTGAAGTGAGAACAGCCTGTGAGTCAGGAATAGATATGGTCTTAGCAGAGAGTAATTATAGTTAGCAAGTGATTAAGAGGTTTCAGAGTCTACGGTGACCAACTCCATGCCAAACTCGCCTGCCCCTCAGCTTCAACCACAGCCAACAGATTAGGCAGGCGGCAAACAGCACTTGTGCACAGGCCAAGACCTAGGGCAACTTTTCAAAGCTAGGGAAGTTCAAAGTGAGTCCTAATTAGATTGGGGGATAGCAGGATTAGATTAAGCTAATTAAGATTGATTACAGTCTTATATATTGTGATAGATATTTTCTTTATTTCCTATATTTTCTTTATTAATTTCTTCTTGATAGATTCATGCTATCTAGCCATCAAATTCAGATATTTTTAAATAAAGAATATAAATGGATAGTTCTCTGACTGTTTGTGGCTCCACTTGGTGACAGCTTCAGGAGGAAAGAAAAAGTTGCTGTGATGTGTTAATCTTGATTGTTAATTGAATTAAGAAGCATGTTGGAGATTAGAAAAGTACACCCTATGGGTATCTGAAAGAACATTTCCAAATATTGTTAGATCATGAATGTTCCAATTGTTGGAAGGTGGTGAAATTTGGGCCCAGTTGGAGGAAGGAGATACATGGTGAACATGTCCTTAGGGTTATGTCTTGCCCTGGCCTCTTCTGGTATCCCATCTTTAGCTACTTCCTGGCTTCCATGACACAAACTGCTCTACTCTGCAATACTCTCCTTGTCATGATGTACTCACATATCTGAAAACTTGATCCCCTATAAAGATTTTTCCCCTTAACTTATCTTCTCTCTCAAGTATTTCCTCAGAGCAAGGTAAAAAGCTAACTAATTCAAGCTATCATTTATGAGAATAATTGCCAAGAATGGACACTATTGTGCCTCTGTTTATGTATCAAGCATTTCCTTTATTGGTTGGTTGGATTGGATTGCACTGATAGAAGACTGATTATTAGATAGCATCCTAACTACAGTAGCTGATGTGGTTGCCTTTTTTTTTTAGTCAGATTTTCTTTTAGTCAGAATCTCTCTCAAAGAAATTTTCCCCTTAATGAACATTAAGATTTTTCCTTAGTGAATATACATAAGTAAATATAGATTTTAACTATTCAGGTTGGTTAGATTTGACAAATACAACCCACACAATAAGCATCCCAACCAACATTTATTTCTGGTTCTTCTTCAATGTGCCTTTTCAACAAACTCCTCACCCTCATCCTTGCCATATGCAACCATTGACTTTTACTTTTTATCTTTTTAAAAAAATATATTTTTACTTTATATACTACAGAACTTAATGTAAATGAAATATTATAGAATATTCTCCTATGATGTTTATGAACTTTATGACATATGAACTTTATGCATGCTTTTGTTTCCATAGGCAGTTTTTCTTTTTTAATTATGGTGTGAGTATAATACAAATTGCATCATTTCAACAACTTGTGGGCATTTGAGGTCTCTCTAGTTTGGGGCCATTATGAATTGAATTGCTATGAACCTTCACATAAGACTTATTCTATGGATGTATGTTTTGGTTTTTATCATAGCAAAATTTCTAGGTCATGTAATATTACCTTTATATAAAATAACCATATTGTTTAGACTTCATATTTTACACTTTACATACCACTTTACACTTCTATCAGTTCTATATGAGACATATTATTTCTTGGTTCTCCCATAAGTTCTTTGTGTCACTGGTCTTTTATCTACATTTGTGGATTAATTTACATTTCTCTGGTAACTAATGAGGTTGAAAATCTTTTCATGTAGTTACTAGCCATTCTTATAGGTACATTGGTGAAATGTGAGTCTTTTATTCAAGTCTTTTATCCATTTTCATGGGGCTGTTTTGTTTAATTATTATGTTAGTTTTCTTTATATATGGTAAATAACAGTTTTGGTACATTTTTATTGTAAAATTACTGTACAGAGGAGTTACAGTTACATGAGCAAAGTAATGAGTACATTTCCTATTGAACATCATTGCCTCCTTCTTTGTTTTTTCCTACAATCCCTTCCCTCACACCTCCAAGTTAATTTTCAATATATTGTCATTGTTACAAGGGTCAACCTGTAACCTTATTTAAGCATTTTGTTTTTTTCCTTCCCCTTCCTAAATTAGAGAAGTGTATATACAAGATGCAGGGCACTGTCATCAAATATAGTGAAAACAGAGGTTACACCATGGGGGACTAACATACAAAGAAACAAAAAAATCACATGATACATTATACATACAGTAGAAACAATAACAAGAAAGAAAAAAGCTATTTGTGTTCCTATCTTGGGGTTCATTTCGCTTCAAATCATCATATATGGTCATATGTACATAGCCTTTGACTTTTTCTACTTGTCCTACACAGATGCTGGAGGGGATGTGGCCAAAAGGGAACCCTACCGCATTGTTGGTGGGAGTGTAAACTTGTTCAAACACTTTGGAAAGCAGTGTAGAGGTTCCTCAAAAGACTCCACATGGAGCTCCCCTATGACCCAGCAATCCCACTTTTGGGCATTTACCCAAACAATCACAAACAAGGTCATACCAAAGCTACCAGCACAACCATGTTTATCACAGCATTATTTACCATAGCTAAAATATGGAACCATCCCCAATGTCCCTAAGTAGATGAATGGATCAAGAAAATGTAGTATATTTTTACAATGGAATTCTATGTCTCTATCAGAAAGAATGGCATTGCCCCATTTATTAGGAAATGGAAAGACTTGGAAAAAATTATATTAAGTGAAGTAAGCCAGGCCCAAAGAAACATAGGCCCCTTGGTTTCCCTTTTTTGAAATAACAGTTATTTTTCAAATATAGGGGTTGTAAATATTTTCTCCTGCCTCTGGTTTGCCTTTTTATTTCTTAATAGTATAGAATGAAGATACTATTTACTTTTGATGAGATCCAATTAATATGTTTTACACACTAAATCTTAGTCCTTATAATTGTGCTCAAAATTATTCAATAATACCATAATTAATATTTTGTTAAATTGTATTAAGAGTTGAACGTAAGAGTTACTCAGACCTGACTTCTAGTGGCACTGTTACTTACTATGTGACCCTGGGAAAGTAATCTAACATCTCATTTCTAAATTTTCTCAGACATAAGTTGGGAATCATTCTATTACCTCACCTCTAGACATATTTCAGGGAATAAGGTAGATAACACGTAAAATAATCTATATTTTTCCTGTTACAGAGCAGACACTTGTTATATGATAACTGCTACTATTTACAAATGGTGTGTCTCAGGCATTGCCATCCTCATTTATAAACCCTTCTTTTCATTCTTCTCCTAACTTAGGTAGGCAGCTCAAAAAGGTCTCTATGGGACATAGCTATCAAGATCAATAGAAAGCCCACAGACTGGGAAAAGATCATCACTAGCCATACAACAGACAAGGGTCTCATATCTAAAATATACTTAGAACTCAATAAACTAAATCCCTCAACAACAAATCCTCAAAGAAACAACTGCCCTATAAATAAGTGGGCTAAAGACTTAGAGAGACTTCTCTGAAGAGGAAAAAGAATGGACCATAGACACATGAAGAAATGCTCACTTCTCTAGCCGTAAAAGAAATGCAAATCAAGACAACATTGGGATTCCACTTTACCCCAGTAAGAATGGCTATAATCAAGAACTCTAATAACAACAGATGCTGGAGGGGATACGGCCAAAAGGAAACACTACCTTGTTGGTGGGAGTGTAAACTTGTTCAACCACTTTGGAAAGCAGTGTAGAGGTTCTGCAAAAGACTCCACATAGAACTCCCCTATGATCCAGCGATCCCACTTTGGGTCATTTACCCAAACAATCACAAACAAGGTCAGACCAAAGCTACCAGCACAACCGTGTTTATCACAGCATTATTTACCATAGCTAAGAAATGGAACCAACCCAGATGCCCCTCAGTGGATGAGTGGACCAAGAAAATGTGGTATACATATACAATGGAATTCTATGCCTCTGTCAGAAAGAATGGCATTGCCCCATTTGTTAGGAAATGGAAAGACTTAGAAAAAAATATATTAAGTGAAGTAAGCCAGGCCCAAAGAAACATAGGTCCCATGGTTTTCCTTGTTTGCAATGACTAGTACATGTCTAGGACAAGCCGAGAAGTTCAAAGGCTATGTACATATTATCACATGAGATAATTTTAAGCAAAATGTACCCCAAGACAGGGACACATGTTTTTTTTCTTTCTTGCTATTGTTTTTAATGTACTTATAATGCACTGTTATTCTTTTGTTTGTTTTGAATGTTCTTCCCCCAAGGTATAACCCCTGTTTTGATGCCGGTGTTCTGCATCTTGTATATACATTTTTGTAATTTGGGGAGGGGAAGGGATATAGCAGAATGCTTAAATGGGATGCAGGTTGATCCATTGTGATAACGAGATGTACAGTACACTATGTTGAAAATGAACTTTACAATGTCGGTTGAGGGGTCAGGAGGAGTTGGGGAGGTAGGGAGGAAAGTGATGGTAGGGGGAAAACAAAGGAGAAGGTAACAATGCTTGCTAGGAATTGTACTCATTACCCTACTCATGTAACTGTAACCCCTCTGCACAATATTTTTTACTATATATATATGCTTATATATATAATTTTTAAAAAAGAAACACCCAAATTACCTGATTTAGAGTTAAGGTACTGTTATTTTATTTGGACAGGAATTGTACATGCTAAAAGTTGGATTATTTCCAAGGGCAGAATTACTTTGTGCTGAATTACATGTTAAGGTAAACAGTTTTAAATAGTAAAAATTTAGATTTCCTTCTCAAAATGTGTTCTGCAAGGCATGGTCAGAAGTTACTTTTTGCTCTTTGACTCACAGTTCCAGTAATTGTGCTTAATAAACAATGGTAAGCATGTTCAAAAAAGTCTCTATAGTTTAAATGAATAGGTGGATTATAACTAAAAATGTCTAGATCTTAGTGAAGCAGTCAACAGTGTATTCCTCCAAAACAAGGGAGGACAGAAGTATAGCAAATAGAGTGACATTTTTTGACCACTACACTGAGCATATACCCAATTCTGAGACTCTTCTTTGCACTCAGAATTGACAGGGGACTATGTAGCTTTCACTCTTCACATATAATTTCTGTATTTGACTTAAAAGTCTTGCTTTAATCTGAAATATTTTTCAGCATTTTAAATATTCTCTCAAATTCAGAAAGATATTACTTCCCTGACCTTGTCATAATTAACAATAAGTATTTCTTGATAATGAGGTATTGCCTGCAACTCCATACAATTCTACTGACAGGCTGACAGGCTGACTAATTAACAAGGTTTGTCCACCCTCTCAAATCAGTTGGCAAAGTTTTTGGGCTTTGACACTGAAAAATTTCTTTGAAGCTCATTTACCAATCTTATCTACCATATATTAGTAACAAATATGAGATAGCTGAATATGAAAGTTTGTCTTTAGTGTGTGCTGAACATACCAAACTTTTGAGAAGCTTATTATGCTATCTGAAAGCTATTAGATAAGATCTCAATTCCTCCACCATAAATACTCATAGTACTATTAACTAATTTTCATAAAATGGCTCCTTTTTAAATATATATATATATATAATATAAAATATACTAAACCTTCGTAACTCTTTCCAAGAAGACCTTAACTTCATTGAATTGAACACTCCCTTCTTCTAATGCAAGTGTCAATTTTTCCCATACTTCTGCTAATAAAAAACACATACACATCCCACTAGGCAGAACAAAAATAAGGAAAGTATACAAGAGACCTCAGTAAAAAAAATACAGTGAGAATTGTAGTTTTCTGCCCAACTAAACTGATTATATTAGGGATTGAATTATAGTTAAAAGAATAGATGAAGCTTGGTGGCAGTGGCTCATGCATATAATCCTAGTGACTCAGGAGTCTGAGATCTGAGGACTGCAATTGAAAGCCAGTCCAGACAGGAAATGCCCCTTGAGACTCTTTTCTCCAATTAACCACTCAAAAACTGGAAATAGAGCTGAGGCTCAAAGAAGACATAGAATACTAGCGTTGAACAAAAGTACTCAGGGACATTGTCCAGGCTCTGAGTTCAAGCCCTACAACTGATTAAAAAAAAAGAATGCAGGAATTTTGGGTCAAAGTAGAGCTCACAATTTCCTCATATGCAAACTTGCTATTTATATTACAGAGACACAGAGTGAATTCAAGTAAAAATATAAAAGCTTTGTAAAGTATAATGGTGGGACAAAGGGTGAACCAATTCAACAGTGATACTCACTAGACACTACGTTGGAAATGAACTTCACAACTTGGAGAAGAGGGGAATGAGGGATGGAGGAGGAAAAGCAGGAGAAAACGAAGGAGTAGGTAACACTGCTAGAAAGGAAATGTACTAATTATCTTACTTATGTAACTGTAACCCATCTGTACATCACCTTTCCAATAAAAAATAAATAAAATTTTAAAAAGAGTTGCTCATTTATACATATGAACTACACAAATAAAGACTTTAATTAGTATATCCATGGTTGTGAAAACAGTTGTGCTTTGCAGATTCCCTTTGTAAAGGCAAATGTTTCCGTTTACTTTCTGAAAGTTCACTAAAGTGAATTGACAGTAGACCAATCATTTAAGAGAAAAGGCATACAAAATTATTTATGTGTATAAGAGGCAAACTCATTACATAGGAAAAAAATCACAGAAGGATGATTTCCTACTATCTCTAAATGATTCCAATGCTTACATACTTCCCCTCCCGCACATTTTTGTACTATTAGGAAACAGTATATGATTTTAGGGGAATTCAGTGGGATTGGAGTATATAAAATAGTCTGGATTCTGGAGTTGTAAAATAGGCAGTGGTTTCCAAAT
The DNA here is from genome assembly GCF_000151885.1 of Dipodomys ordii. Taxonomy (NCBI): domain Eukaryota; kingdom Metazoa; phylum Chordata; class Mammalia; order Rodentia; family Heteromyidae; genus Dipodomys; species Dipodomys ordii. The sequence continues at coordinate 1,369,129 of NW_012267304.1, forward strand.
GATCCTCTATAGGGTCAAAATGGATGCATGTGTGACCAAATTCTGTCCAGACTACAGTCTTTCTTCTCCAATTATGAACTAATGAAAGTTCAGGGAAGGAACCAGAGACATTTGTTTCTTCTTTAGGATATCTGTTAAAGACTCTCCCAATGTTCTGATATATGTTTCATTAATTTAAAATGCACAGCATACTAGCAATTTTATTTGGAATGACAGCCCCTACAATACAGTACTTCACCTTTAACAAGGGACATGTTGCCTTTCCTACTGGAAGTGTGGTAAGGTTTAACTCTCTTTAGAGTACACCACCTCCATGGAGCTGTATCACATATCAAGTGTTTGTGGTAAAAAAATAATTTTCTGTTCATCCTCCATAGTTCTTAGTTGGGAAGGAATTGTGTAAAGACAGATTAAGAAGAGGAAAACAAACAAGTTTATTAACATGCATACCTCATCTGTACATGAGATTTTAATCTAGAAAAAGAACAAATCTCAGAAATAGATTTCAAGGGGGCATGTTTAAGACCAGAAGGCCAGGGGAAAAACATTAAAAAATTAGGTTTGTTATATAGCTTTAAGTTAATATCTTCTCCATTAAGAGTCTTTCTCCAAATTAAAAAAAATCCTCAAGTGATTTGGTTAACTCCCTGTTACAGAAGAGACACTGTTATGCATGGAGTCTTTCTTAATAGAGGTAAATTTCTCTTACAAAAGATATATTTTCAGACATCTGTGTCTATAGACTGTAGTTTCTAAAAAAAAGTGATGAAAGCATATTTTATATTGTTTTTATTTTGAGATTCCTAGTAAGCATCCAGCTGGATAATATAAAAGACATAGATAGGTATAAGTCCAGAACTATGAGAAAATACCAATACAAAAATATGGATTTAAGAGTCCTATGCATAAGTACATTAACTAGAGGATATTCCCTCTCTAGAGTGTGCAAACTTGTACCTTTTTATTACTCTGGTATAAAATACAGTGGCTGCTGTCATGTCTATAATATTGTAGAAACACTACATTTTGTCCACTGTTAATCTAGTAACCACATAATGTAGAAAAGGGGAACATTTTAGTTTTGTTATTTTGTTTGTTATAATAATTATGGAGCGATTACTCTTCACTAAGATTTATATGAATTCCAACATTTAATGTTTGCAACATATCTAGGTGGAAATTACCATACTGAGGTTCCAAATGAGACAATTGAGGCTCAGAGAACTGAGCAATTTGTTTCAGATTACACTATTAATAAATGATGGAAGTGGTTTCATCATGGAAGGGGGGCTTCAGCCTTCACCTACAGTAGATGATAACCAAAAGTAGAGTAGCCATTGATGACACAGTGATATGGTTTGGGGAAAGTGAGTGTTTTCTTCAAAAGGTCGTGTCTTGAAAGTTTGTTCTAAGTGAAGCAATGGTGGGATATGGTGAGTCTTTAAATTCTGGGGCCTAGTGGAAAGTGATAAGAATCACTTATGCTGCCCTCAGAAAGGATTAGTATAGTTCTGTCACTAAAGAATGGATAAGGGAAACCCTCAGCTTCCCAGTGTTCCACACAAAATCACAGATCCTTGAAATCCATGCATGAAAAGCATTTCAGGATGTCTCACAAAAAGTAGAGTAGCAGACAAAAAAAAGTTTTCAAGGGCTAGGAAGGTGGCTCAGTGGTAGAGTGCTTGCCTTGCATGCATGAGGCCCTGGGTTCGATTCCTCAGCACCTCATAAGCAGAAAATAAAAAGCTGGAAGTGGTGCTCTGGCTCAGGTGGTAGAGTGCTAGCCTTGAGCTAAAGAGCTGAGGGACAGTGCCCAGGCCCAGAGTTCAAGCCCCATGACCAGACTCCCCCCAAAAAAAAGTTTTCAAGGATTAAAAAAATAAACCAAGGTTAACAGAAAAAAAGAGAGAAAAATCTCCTGTTTCCCATGCAGGAAATGGGTTAAAGACTGAAATAGCAACTGTTACCTCCTGCCCTTTTTTCTTTCTGAGCTGGTAGAATACACAGTCATATCTGTAACAACTATTAGACTGTGGTTCTGGGTGGTCTGGATGGTTGCTGTTTATTATTGTAAGATACGGAGCTGTCTCTGGGTCTACCTGGATTATAGGTGAGCTTTAGGGCTTCCTTTGTTAGATAAGCATTTCATCTCACATGAACACAAAGTTTCCAAGTGTTTATCATTGCAAAGTAGAGGGAAGTTTTTAGGTATCCCTTTTCAAAATTTCCCATCCTTGTAACATAGTATTTAAATGGAAAGAAGCTTAAACTTTATTAGTTGCTTCCTGATTGCAGTTGCACTTTCTTTTTTTTCTATCCATTTTACATTTAGTAAAAATAATATAATTTCTATCTCTTTACCTATCTACCCTATCTCAGATCTTGTAGAACCCCAGTTAGTTCTCATAATTTAGGTTGTTATAAAAGGAAAACTAGTTTCTTCATAATCCCAGATTTCCTATCATGCTATTTGACCTTTCCCTCTCACATGAATTCCCATCCTGAGGCTCCATGCCATGATGCAGTGCAGCCAAGGGTACCCCAACCTGAAACAAACCCAATGGGACTACCAATCTTGACCTTTGAAACTCTGAAACTATTATCAAAATAGTTTCAATTCCTTTACAAAGTACATAGTCTTAGGCATTTTTGTAATAACTGAAAAAACAGACTAATAGTACTTAGTATGTCCAGGTGCAGGGCTAAAATGCTTTAGGTTGCCTATCTCTTCACATTCTCACAAAGTTATGCTTATTACCCTAAGTTGATGGATGAGCAAAGCAAAGACACAGAATTTTAAAGTAACTTGACAAAAACTCTTATAGTCAATGATCAAGGCAGAATTTTAAATGCTTATGTGTCTGATGCCAGACTTTTAATTTCCTGTGATCTTAGGTATGTAAATGTGAAAACAATCCTTCTGGGAAGTGGCATAAATCTCTCCGAAATGCCAAGAATATTGAAACTATATAGCTATAGAATGGATATTTTAAAAATAATTTTATTCCAACTCTGTCGTAATCAGTAATTGGTAAAACAGCCATTCAATTATATTCTAAAACTATCATCTTTCAGTAAACAATAATAAAAATTGTAAATGTAATTTTGCTTTTGAATCTGACTTGTGGCCATAAAAATGAGCTTCACCAACTAACATGTGATTAAACCCATGGCCCTGGTTTGTGAGAACATTATCAAATTAAAACACTTTAATAGACTGGAAGTGTCTTCTATGAGCCACTTCAGGAGCATTAGGGTTCAACATCCGTGCACACAAAATCTGCACAAAGGTATACCTTTAATTTCTCTTACTCATCTTCTGGTTCTAAAGGAAATGATTTCTAAATACAAAATACAGGCATTAGTACATTAATACACAGAACATTATCAATTGCTATAAGAATATCAAATTGGTTTTTCTGGAGATTCCTTAAAGATGTATTTGACCTGCCAAATATTTTCCAATACTTAGCACAGATTTAAAATTACTAGATACAAAGATTGGTTTAATAAATAAGCATTAAAAATGTTTAGCAAAGAAATCCTGAGCAGCATGAATTTTAAAGCATTATACCAAGCCCATTAGTTTTAAATCAAGTAGGCCTCACATAAGCAGGGAGACTCTCTTTTAAAATTATAGAGTTCAAACCCAAGGTAAAAATAAATAACTTATTGCCTATGAGTCTTTTAAAAAAACTGGATTCTAAAGGGGGCTTTTAGTACAGAATGTAGTGTGTTAGAAACAAGTCTAAGGATTTCCTTAAGACATAAAAATGTGTTACCCAGGAAAGTATGTAAATAGACTCTGGTTTTGTTTTTAAATCATAGCCAGTATAATTTGAGATGGTGGGCTTAAAATATTTGTAAGTAGAATGTGAATGTTGGTCAACAATTACATTTTTAGAGAAGAATAAGAAAGGTTTTTTTTCCTCTGATTCCAGAGAGCTATCACCACACACCTCAGACCCTAGGAAGGGGATAATAAGCTGACTGGTCCAGGCAGCTTACTACATTACCTTAGGCTAGCACTTCAGAGAAGCTTCAAAGTATTCCCTGGGGCCTACATGTACATGTGAATTCACCCTGGAAGGAGTCCAAGGTTCACTGCCTGGCCTTCACTCCTCTATCTTCACTATCAGGCAAATCTAAATGTTCTAAGCAAGTATTCTGTACTGGGTAAGCTATGTTTCTTTGTATCTCTAGCTATCATTATTATGGATATTCCCCTGACTCATATTAAAATAAAGCTAATCATTTTCGAGGTGACAGTCATTTACACTTAAAAATACATAAACCATTGTTCATCTATCTGTGACTACTCCCAGTCCAGCTAACCTCTTCTGGAGTTTGTAAACTTCTACTTATGACATGCAGTTTTTATTTTCTGTATCTAGTGAGCCTATCCTAAAACTTGCTCTCATTACCTTGGAATTAAATAGATATTGGAAAGAATACTAGCTTTATATATTACCTATAAATTGATGACAACTGAATGGACAGCTAACCCTCATTTTGTATTGTTCATCAGGCATTGTTCTACTCATGTTACTCATATTAACTAATTTACTTTCATTAACATCCCTAATACATATTAATTATACAAAAGAATTACACTGTGAATTCATTGTGATGTTTCCATAAGTGCATGTAATGTATATTGATCAGTTGCATGCCTACTATGACTTCTTACTTTCCTCTCACAAGGTCAAAAAATTATTTAGTGATAAAATAAGGATATTAGTAAAGATGGTTCAATTTTACAGCCTTTACCCACTAAGCTCTACTACGTTTGTTAAATGAGTTTGATATGTGTATATAACATGGGGTTTAATATAGTAGTCATTTGATAAACATTTATTTTCTTTCCTATTCATATGTCTACGACCTGACACTAGAGTTTTAATGTAATAAACTAAAATATAAGGTCAATTTCTTAAAGCTCTAAGACTGGCTTTCATTTGGACATTGTGTAGACAAGATGAATATAAGTAATGCATTCTTTGATGCACATATGAACATTCTTTCTTAAGTTATGGTAAATCATTCTTTATTCAACAAGCATTTATTGAGTATATGCCATGAGTTAGGTACCATGCCATTCATCCATAAAACAAAAGAAGATGAACATAAATATTGCCTGCCATCATATAACAGTCCAGTGGAAATGCAAGCACTAAACAAGCAATAATAAACATATGTCTACTAATGGTAAGAGGTTATGGAGGAAAGGAAAAGGGTACAAGACAAAATGGTAGCAAGAGAAACTTGTTCTAAATTGAGGCAGGGGCTGGCTAAGAAAATTCTTTTCCACGAAAGGAAGTTTAAGATAACTCTCAAAGGGAGAATTGAAGTTAGCCAAGGAAAATGTGGGGGAAAAGCATTTAGGAAGGTCTTATTAACATACTGAGGTCAGGCGCTGGTGTCTCACAATTGTAAACCTGGTTACTCAGGATGCTGAGATCTGAGGATTGCATCAAAGCTCAAACTGGCAGGAAAGTATGTGAGACTCTAATGTCCTAATTTACCACCAAAGCAAAAGTGCTAGTGGAATTGTGGCTCAAGTGTAGAGTGCTAGTCTTGAGCTAATAAGTTCAAGGATAACATCCAGGGCCTGAGTTCAGGCACAGGACCTTGAAGCACGTGCACATTCACACACACACACACACACACACACACACACACACACACACACATCATGTTGAAGGGCCTAAAGAACGCTAGTCAAAGGCCCAAATATTGTTAATGTGGTTGAGAAGAGTGAGGTCAAACCAGAATAACTATGAATGAGGCTGGAAAGTGATGTTGGGTCTACATTGTATCATATGATTTTCCTGAACTAATGCTATCACCAGGACTGAGAGGAACAATGCTGCAAAGTCGAAATCAGTGTTCTTAGAGGAAAAAAAACCTGAAAAACATGAAACTAGGAGATTCCATAAGGTCTTATATACAAACACACATTCAAACTATCAATGCTGGTGAATCTTTCTCAATAATATCACTGTTAATTCATCACCTACATCCATTCACAAGTTGCTCTTTCTTGCCTAATTCTTGCCCTCTGTCTTCTTCAGAAACTCTTGTTTTATCCAAAGATCACTTATATATAATTAAAGGAAATGCTATTCAGTGTAATTTGCAAAGAAATCATCTACATGTATATATATGTATATATGTATATATGTATATATACATATATACATGCATATATTATATAATATATGTATATATACATATGCATATATAATATATATGTATAACTTATATATGTATATATACATATATATTATATATATTACAGAAACTGAAGATAGTAGGGTTGATGATTCTAGCCATGTGTATGTCAGCTCATTCTCCTAATAGCACTGACAACAGTCCTCTGAAGTCACAGTGATATGATATGAACTCATATTTTGTGCCAGTACTGGGGCTTGAAGTCAGGTCTTGGGCACTCTACCTTAGCTTTTTTACTCAAGGCTGGCCCTCTGTCACTTTGGTCACCACTCCACTTCCAGCCTTTTGGTAGTTAACGAGTCATATGAGAGTCTCAAAGACTTTCCTGCCCAGGCTGACTTTGAACTATTATCCTTAGATCTCAGCCTCTGTTTTAGGATCTAGAAATGTTAAATATTACTAAATAGAACCCATTACTTCAAGGTATTCATTGTTCAGCAGATATGGAATATAGAATAGATTATGTTATAAAGCATGATCAACTACAACAGACACATGTGCAATTACATGCATTCCAAGGCAAAATAAAAAAATACTAAGTGCATTCCATGAGAGTACAATGGGAGGAGCAATTTACCTATCATGGCCTACATAAATGTGGTCACATCTATTATATGCAGGTGATAATAGGCCTGCTAAGATCTCTAGACTGGCTTGTTTCACAACAACTTAAAATTGTATTTTACTCTGTAACTCATTGCTGAGCCCGTTTTGGTCTGGAACATCTTTTCCTCATAAAAATTTATCATCTTACTTGATTATCCTATCTGTGCTAGGGTTATGGGAGTAAGAGAAGTAGCAGGTCATTTTGTTCCTACCTTACCACTACCTAAAGTTCAGATAGGTAAGTGAGAAAAAAGCCCACCCCCAAATGCAAATTAAAAAACAAATTTGTTCACTGTGGAGCTGTCTCTAAGTTTACTTAGCTGAGGGTCAGTTGAAATACTAAAAAAAATCAACATCATTGTTCTAGTATATTTTCATGTCAGTTCTACTTCTAGAAACCACTTACAGTTGTTGAAAACCATTCAAATGTTCTATATTTCATAATAACTAAAAAAAGAAAACTGGCTTCAGTGTAGCATAATTGCTCTTAGCACTTGTTAATTAGAATTCACAGGTCATTTCTTTATGAGCACTTTAAATTTTGTTCAAAACTCTAGCTAAAATATACTTAGCTGTTACCAATAGGTGAGTTAATCATGTATTAGTAGAGATAATAGGGAGAGAGTCTTTCAGAGCCCTATACATTTCAGAATAGAATTGACCTGAACTAAGAAAAAAGCAGGGACATAGTAAAATTCTTTAAATCCCTGCCTTTTGTCAGATGAGCTGTTGAACAGGGTGTTTAAAATTTTTGAGGTACATACACATTTTTTACTTACTGAACTGCCATAAGAAGGCATATTTGGGAAGAAGCTGACAGAAGTGAGAAGTGGAAAGAGCTGCTGAAAAGCATTAATGTGTTGGAAGAAGGTCAACAACCCATTTCAAGCTCATTAAAACCATTATCTGAGTTCAGAGTGGTCCCAGGTGGAACTTATGCTGACATACCTACAACTCCTCTTCTAGCCCAGAGGGATGAAAAGACAGAGAAGCAAATCTGATGTTGCTTTTCAGTCTACCCCTTATTTCTAAAATAAGAAGGGGGAGTTTCTGACTTGGTTTGGGAAGAAGATTTTAGATATAAATATAGTTGATGCAAATTGTGCATAAAACATGGGATTTTTAAAAATTTGGCTCCCCAAAAGCCATACAAATAATTGAAACATGCTCTAAGCTAGATATTTAAACATCAATTGAGATATTATTCTTTCCCCGACCTTAAAAAATCAGTTCTGCCTACTTGGCCTGACATCTGTCCAACATTGGTATACACCAGAAATACTTAAAGAACTTGTATAGACTGCATCTCCTCTGCTCCCACCAGAGGTTGTAATTTAGTAAAGCTAAGGTGGGCTGAGGGAAATGTAAGGCTAGTGACAAGAAAATGCAGTAATAATTATAGAAACATTAATAACAGAAACTACATTGTAATACATGTTAGAAATGTTCTTCATATTAATTTTTTACTGCAACTGAATTTTATAGCAAGCTGATCCTGTATTATCAAAGACTTTCTTTTAAAAAAATTAATTTTATGGCCAAGGTCATGTACAGAGGGGTTACAGTTGCATATATAAGTATACACACACACACACACACACACACACACACACACACACACATATAAGTGAGTCCATTTCTTGTAAAACTTGTTACCCCCTCCCTCATTTTTCCCACTTACCCTCTCCCTCACCCCCCTCCAAGTGGTACAGTTAATTTCCAACATATTGTCTTGTGAATATCACTGTTGCATTTGGTTCACCCTTTGTCCTTTTTATTTTTTTTGTCGGTCGTGGGGCTTGAACTCTGGGCCTGGGCACTGTCCCTCAGCTCTTCAGCTCAAGGCGAGCGCTCTACCACTTGAGCTACAGCGCCACTTCCGGTTTTCTGGTGGTTTATTGGAGATAGTAGTCTCATGGTCTCCCCTGCCTGGGCTGGCTTTGAACCGCGATCCTCATATCTCAGCCTCCTGAGTAGCTAGGATTACAGGCGTGAGCCTCCAGTGCCCGGCTACACCCTTTGTCCTTTATCTCACTATTTTGTTGTTCCCCTTCCGTAATTCAAATATGCCTATATACAATACCCAGGGCACCAAAATCAAATATAATGACAACAGGGGATAAACTATAGGGAAAAAAACAGAAAAGAAAAAAAAGAAATTGCATAGTACATTAAAAACAACAACAACAAAGTAAAACCACTTGTTTTCATATCTTGGAGTTCATTTCACTTAGCATCATCTTATATGGTCATATGTACATAACTATTGAGCTATATGTTCATCTGCTAGGATTATCCTATATGTATACTAAATATTACAAATGAGGGAAACCATGGGATCTGTATTTCTTTGGGTCTGGCTTACTTCACTTAATATGATGTTTTCCAAGTCTTTCCAGTGACTTTCTTTAAGAACTAATAGGACCACTTAGAAAGTCCTGTGTCAAGGGCTACAGTATATTTCAGGATTAGAATGCTTGTCTAAAATATATGATTCTCTGGGATCCATTCTCCCACCCACCTAAAAATAATTAAAATTCCCTGATAGGCGCCCAATGGCTAATACCTATAATCCTAACTACTCAGGAGGCTGAGATCTGAGAATCATAGCTTGAAACCAGACCAGGCAGGAAAATCTTTGAGACTCCAATTAGACACCAAAAAAGCTGGAAGTGGAGCTGTAGTGTAAGTGATATATAGTACTGTCCTTGAGCCCAAACCCAAAAGCTCAGAGACAGTACCCAGGGCTTGAATTTAAGCTCTAAGATTGGCACAAATGAAAAACAATCCCAAACCCCCACACTACCAGACAATTCTATGGTCACAATTGGGCCTTATTCATATTTAGTGCTTTATTTTAAAAATAAAACCCTATCATATCATCCATCTTGGCTTATATTTAAAAGTTATTTTTCTTAGGAGCACCATACTTTTATTAAGAACATGGAATTTTTTTACCAATTTAAAGAAAGCATTATCAATTTTTATAACTTTCCATATTTCTAATTTTCTATTACATGTAAAAAGGATAAATATACAGAGAAGTTAATTGAGTAAGCTAAGAACAGACAGTAAAACACAGCCTAGAGAAGGTAAGACTTCATCTTTACTGAATTCAAATACAGTATTTTGTCAGACAGTGCTTCTTTGGGCTGCTAAATGTGCAGGGCTTTCAGAATTGGCATTTGAGACACAGATACTAAAATGTGTCCCTGCTCCATCCTGCCACCTCTTACCCTGTTGTCCTTTGCCCTACAAAAACTCATCTACCTTCAGCCTGAAGTTCCCTTTCCAAACATTAAGAATTTATTTTATTTGAAACCCTTGGACAATCAAAAAATTTGTGCTCTTAATGACATGAAGTTGTGCTGATCCCCATTTGAAATTAGATCTATCCCAGAGCCCTGATGAAAACAGTTTTATCACATCATTTTGCAGCCTGGGTATGAATAGGCCCAAAGGTAAATGCTGAGCACACATCCCAGAATCCCATTCAACAATTAAGGAATTAGTTGACTTCACAAAGTCAGCTCGCCTCAGCCATTCTACATATGGCAGGTTCAGGAATGGCACTTCGGTTGCTAAAAATCTTGAGTAAAGAATTTCAATGGAAGTTTACTTTCTCCTTTCAGGTGCAATGTCAGCAGATTTCCTTTATTTTGCTGGAGCTGTGTGTCTGGGGATGGAGAGGATGGGATAAGGTAGTAATGGGAAGAACCATTTTTAGATGCTGACTGTATAGTTTGCCTCTTTTGCATGTAGGCTTCCAGCCATCTGTCATAGGATAGGGGAGATATTTGATTGTAGGATACATTGGTCAAATATGGAAGGGCCCAGCTTGCTCACTGTAGCTCAATACAGACATTAGTCCAAAAAACATGGAGGAAATAACTTGCCAATCAATGCATGTGATACCTGTGCATTATTTTTTTAATGTTTTTTATTGTGAAAATACCATACAAAGGGGTTACAATTACATGAGCAAGGTAATGAGTAAATTTCTTATCAAGCATTGTTGCCTCTTCCTTTGTTTTTCCCCTACCATCCCTGCTCTACCAACTCAACGACTACATTCTCCACCAACTCCCGCGAAAGTTGTAAAGTTCGTTTTTTGACATAGCGTCTTGTACATCTCATTGTTGCAATAGGTCACCTGTATCTCTATTTAAACACTTTATTTTTTCCCTTCCCCTCTCCAAATTATACCAACATCAAATACAGGGGTTATACCGTCGGGGAGGGACATACAAAGCAACAAAAAAACTCACCTTATAAATATATTAGAAACAAGAGCAAGAAAGAAAAAAAAAAACACTTGTGTCCTTATCTTGGGTTCATTTCACCTAACATCATCTTATCTGAGTTTTTCTGCTTGTCTCAGACATATACTAGTTATTGCAAATAAGGGAAACCATGGGACCTATGTTTCTTTGGCCCTGGCTTACTTTTTTCCAAGTCTTTCCATTTCCTAACCAATATTGATGCCTGTGCATTATGAGCCAAAACCTTCCTAATTCTTAAACTGTTCTTTCTACTTCTCCCTTTATACAATTAATGTATGCTAATAAAAAAGGGAAAATGAAATGAGGTAAAATTATTTTAATAAAAAAATTTAACTAGCTCAAAAAGCTACTATCTAAAGGACACACAACTTTTACATCTTTGGTCAAGTTAAAATATAACATTTTATAAATTATTGTAAAGCAATGAGTGCTATGTGGATATAAAATGAGCAAATGTCAAAGATTTTGTTTAATTCAATGTTGAGGAAAGTTGTGGGTTGTCAAGGGGGGAATTCAAGAAATAAAAGAATGAATTTATAGATTAGGGATATTGAAATGGATTTGTAATGGAGATAAACACACCATCTTCAACATTAAGAAGTGAGCAGAACATGCACTGAACAGAATCTCCATGTATGTGGACAAGACTTATTTTGTACGACTCCAAGTTTTCTGTGAGTTACAGAGCTATGAATTTATGCAAGGACAGTGAAAAAGAAGAATCAGATAACCTGTAAGGGTGTGAAGTATAGTTTTTCATTCAATTTTTCCCTGTACCATATTTGGCCAAATGGCCCAGGATTTGGCAAGAGTAAACAGTGGGAGGGAAGCCATGGGTTGTCTACTGCCAAGTGTCCTTGATCCTTGCTTGTATGCTTGAAGTGGCCAACATAAAAATATATTTCTTGAAAATTGTTTTAGGATGCCTTTAGCTTGCTGTTGGACACTTGTTCCTGTCTGGTCCAGCAAAGTATCACTATAATCATATGACAATTTTAATATCATGGCAAGGAAATTAAGATTAGCAACTTCACTGGAAAAGTCAGAGCTTAAAGGTCACATTTTCCCATTCAATTTCTCCCACCAATTCCCTTTCCCTGAAGTGCTATTATCACCTACCCTATTAAGCCCTGCCACAGCAGCTTGCTTCGATATGAACTTGCTTTTAATTTTCTTTTTCACATATTTTCTGCTTTCCATTTTTGTATATTTCATTCACAGAGAGTATATGCAAGGAATCCTCTCTCTCTCTCTCTCTCTCTCTCACACACACACACACACACACACACACATATGCACACACATTTCACATACCCCTCATAATTAAATCCCTATGTCTACCTTAAACTATCGTATCATATGTTCAATTATTTATACTAAAGAATTGGAGCAGAGAAAATATTAATCCAAAGTGTTAAGTACTTCCCAAATCATGTAGTGTAGCTTGGGAGTATGTGTTTTGTAGGGTTAGTTGAAATGCAGACATATTATAATGAAAAGATACTAGATAGAATCCCTTAAAGACTCCAAGTATCGCCCTACTTCAGCTGGGTCTATGACCAAGATGAACTCAGGTTACCCTTTAGTCTCACTTCTCAATCTATAAGTAGAAGAGAAAAAAGTAATCTCTATAGTTCAGTTCTGACAATTTCAGAATATACTTGGGAGAGGCTTTAAGCCCAGTGTAAAACAAAATTCAAGGGGGCACTGAGAAGCTGTTTATTTTTCTCTCTGGGACCCTCTAAGCTGCTCCATGATTACTCTGTTGAGTGTAGACCCTTCTCACTTTCAAGTATTCCCTCATCTCTTTATTCAGTGATCCAATGCCCACCATTTATCCGTTACTTACTAGTACAGACACCATTAGGAAGTCTATATGCAGTACCTCAATTCACATAGCATGCCTCAGAGGTACATGCTAAAATTGGCTGCATTTTGTTTGTATATATTTTTATTGTAAAAATAATGTACAAAGGGGTTACAGTTACATGAGTAAGGTAATGAATACATTTTCTGTTAAGCATTGTTACCTTCTCCTTTGTTTTTATTTTCTTACCATCCCTTTCCTCCCCACTTCCCCAACTCCTCCCTCCTCACTGAAGTTGTAAAGTTTGTTTTCAACATAGTGTCTCTTTGCATGTCATTGTTACAATGGGTCATCCTGTAACCTTATTTCAGCATTTTGTTATTTCCCTTCCCCTCTCCAAATTATAAAAATGTATATACAAGATTCAGGGCACCAGAATCAAATACAGTGAAACCAGGGGTTATACCATGAGGGAAGAACATACAAAAGGAATAAAAAATCACATGGTACATTATAAGTACATTCAAAACAACAGTAAGAAAGATAAAATCAATTGTGTCTCTATCTTTGGGTTCATTTTGCTTAGAATCATCTTATATGGTCCTATGTACATAGCTTTTGTAGCTGCATTTTATACAACAGAAATAAAACTTCAATATGACAAAGTACTTACTCAAGGACACACAACCAACAATTGATATATAAAACAAACCTGTCTGGCTTAGATTTTAAAGCCCTTCCCCCCTCCCCCGCCCACAACCCAGACATGTTCGTCAGAGTTATGTGAAAACTTTAAAAGGCACAATGGAAAACAAAATGTTGTGCAAGATTTGACTGCTGCCCTGAAAGATCTTCACCAAAGTGGAGAACTGATTATTCAATTGAGTTTCAGGGGAAAAAACCCTAAATCTCACTAGAAAGTAAGCATTAAGAGACTTGAAAGTCAATAAATTGAAAGGTAAAATTGAGGGGAATAAATCACCCAAGAAAGAAAACAGATACTATAGATGAAGCAACTTATGAGTTTATTTATTCACTTCAGTTCAAGTCAAAGGTCCCAGTTCTGCCATAAATTGCTGTGTGAATTTGGACAAATCCTATTTCCTCTCCAAGTCATAGTTTTCTCATTTCTTATGTGTTGAGGATAACTAAATGATTTCTTATTCTTTACCAGAGATTCAATGATTATATAATAATTGGAGGCTCTTTTGCCTATAAAATCTGAATTTTAAGAATTGAGACTAAAAGAAGGATTTTACTAAACGATCTAATCCAATGATCCAAATACTAGGTAAAATAATTTAAAGGAAATGTGTATCTCTGGAAAAACAGCCATGGAACTTGCATAGCCATTTATTTTTTAACTAATTAATTAATTTTTCTGTTAGTCCTGGGCTTAAACTCAGGGTATTGAGCACTGTCTGTTTGCTTTTTCACTCAAGGCTAGCTCTCTACCACTTTGAACCACAGCTCTACTTCTGGTTTTCTGGTGGGTAACTGGAGACAAGAGCCCTATAGATTTTCTTGCCTGGTCTGGCTTCAAATCACAATCCTCAGATCTCAGCCTCCTGAGTAGCTAAGATTACAGGTGTGAGCTGCTAATTCCCAGATTTGGGGATTGGGGCGCTGGCCTAGGGCTTGAACTCAGGGCCTAGATACTGTCTCTGAGCTTATTGTGCTCAAAGCTAGCACTCTACCACTTGAGCCACAGTTCCACTTCTTAATATAGCTCTTTCTGTACAAGAAAAAAAATGATGAGAGGGTAACACATACCATAAACACTCTTTGAAATGTATACACCTCATCTTTTAAAGTAGAATCCATTTGTGTTTGAGGGAAACTGTACAGGTAAATAGGAGATGGTCCAAAAGCAAAGATAGATTTAGTCAGTGCTTGTGGTGCATCTGGTTGAAATGAATAGCCCAGCCCAAGGTTTAAACTTGAATAGCCCTAATTGCCAAGAGTTCAGATTAGGCATATTCAATATTTATAATTACTTCAAACATCTATCATTCTGTCATCTTCACAACAAATGGAGAGGGATAGTGAGGGCATGCTGTCCTGACACAGACTCTAATTTCTTGGGAAAACAGCTTCTCCTTCCTCTAGCATCCGGAATCTAGTTTCAGGAATGAATAAACAAAACCTGACCAGCTTCTGCAAGGGACACTATAAGTAGTTCAGGCCCCCTCTGACTGAAAATACAGCCTCCCTATAATAGGTAAGATGGCTCAAGGCCTTATAGAGTAAAAAAAAAATCACTATTCACACTCAATTCAAGGTTGTATGTTTCAGTCCTTTAATGTTATAGCAGAGAAAGGAATTAAAGCATGAGAAAACCCTTATCCCTTTTCCTTCTTCCTAGCTAATCCACCTGTGAATCCTGGCCTTTGGCTTAAAGAGTTGAGCTGTTTTAGGATCAACATAGATATTAACTAAGAGAGGAGAAAGACCAAGGTTTTGGTCCCCAAAGTGGTCTTTCATCTCCCTATCCGATGCTACCTTGTCCCCTTTGCACTTTTTATTGCCCTTCCTTATTCTTCTCCCTTTTTCCTTTCCTATCCGAGCCTTGAGCCTGTGTGAACTCACTGTCTTAACTTGATGACAATTACACAGAACTAAAGATGTTATTAGCCCCTGACACTTAAGTTGTTCACGTGTGGTCTTTATAAACTCTCTGAGATTAAAGGCCCTGCTTTCACTTTTGCATTCTCCACTGAACTTAGGGATTGGTATTGCATAAATGGTCAATAAGCCTTTTATTTCAGTGCAATGAAGCAATCACTTTGGGATCCTATGTTTCTTCAAATGAAACATTTAGACTTAAAACCACTGACAGAATTTTAACATAAGAACTCAGAAACTTGGCATTCTTGAGACACTATAGACTTTTTTGTGATGTAACTGGGCTTGAATTTAAGGCCTGGGCACTGTCCCTTAGCTTTTCTTGCCTATGGTTGGCTTTAAGCTGTGATCCTTAGATTTCAGCCTCTTGATTATCTAGGATTATAGTGTCTGGTGATACCATAGATTTTTAATATTCCTATTCTGTTGATATTGAATAATACTTGTTAAAAAGCCTCAAAGGAAAAGTCATATTTGTTATTCTTTATTGAAAGTAGTAGAGCAAGGAATCAGAGAAACCATTTTATAACAATTCTTGGCACTAATTCCTCTTTTGTTGTGCCCCCAAACCAGACATCTCACTTTTAGGAAATATTTTCACATTTTTTTATTGTGAAAAAACTGTACAGAGGGGTTACAATTACATGGGCAAGATAATGAGTACATTTCTTATCAAGCATTGTAGCCTCCTCCTTTGTTTCCCCCTCCCATCCCCTCCCATCCTCCCCCCCTTGCCCCCACCCAATCCTCCTCCGCACTCCCACCAAAGTTGTAAAGTTCATTTTTCCACATAACAACTTGTACATCTCATTGTTGCAATGGATCCACCTGTATCCCTGTTTAAACCATTTGTTTTTTCCCTTCCCCTCCACAAATTATACCTTTGTTGCTTTGTATGTCCCTCCACCATGGTAATATTTTCACATTTTAAGCAAGACATTAGCTCAGTTTTATTTCTGCTGGACAGGACAAACGTTTGGAGCCAGGGGTTATTCTATCCTTCAATTACAATGTGCCTTCACTAAGGCCATATCATATATCTTGTACAAAACTTGTCACTATTGAGAAAGGCCTTCCAAATATAAATCAATAACTTTCTTAATTAGGAAAGCCACAGTTCCAGACTGATCTAAACACCTTGCTGTTCTTACTGAGGGGAGTTTCAGCCACATCTTTGTTGTACAAGTTTTACACATAACCCAGTTTCTCTTCCTCACTGCACTGAGGAAAGGAATTTGAAACAAAACTTTCTCTTAGTGCTCACACATAAAGGTATACCGTTCACACATTCATTCACCATATTCTCCTCCCTGTAAAGGAAAGTCCCTGACTCATTCTTCACAGAGAAAAAATAGGAGGTTATAGGGCCAAACAGGATCATACATCAAGTGAATTGAGCCTTGAGATATTCTTTCTCCACTCCCATTTTTATTATTTTGTTCCTTGTTAGACATTTTGTTAATGTCATACAGGCATTTACACCAAAAAACCATATAGATAAAGATTACAATGAAGAACTAGTTGGGCTCTTTATGATATGCTATGTGCCTGTTTAGAATAAGCACATTCACAAGTTCATAATTCCTTACTTAAGATGTTTTTGTGAAATTTTTCACTGCTTTATTGCTCCTAAGGAAAATAGGATAAACCCAGAATGATATTTAGTTATCCTCACAGTTAAGCTTGTCTAATTACATGCTAATTCCTCCAATGTTTATTGATCTTCAGAGAAAATGAACAGGAGAACAACTGTCATATCCTCAAATTTTGGAAATAAAAGATCAAAACTAATAGTTTCATTACTGGGCCTTAAAACACTTTGACAGCATGCTTTTGTCCCTACCAAAACCAATTGCATGCAGGTGATATGGACACAAGAGTCACTGGTAACCTTATCCCTTTGCAGTTCCCACTACCACTTCTACCTACTGACTAATGTTTATGATCTAGCCATTAAAATTACATATTTATGCTTAATTTATGATACCTGTTTAAAATATTATTCATAGAGATATATGCATATTCACTGATATACCTGTTGATACTCTCTAAGATGTCCTGAACAAATTTAGCCTAAACTACAAGTGAGTATAAGAGCAAACATTAGGTGCCTAGCTCCTAGATAAGGTCACAGAAGGGATCACATAGAGGAGTAACTGGCAAGTATATGGACACATGAAAAATTCCTTTGTTTATGATCCTGCCTCAATTTTATTTTAATGATGTCACTAGTGGGGCTAGTTTTTGCTTTCTTTAGTTCTACTGCTGAAGTCGGTTTGTGAAACCAAGTAAATGAATAGTTGACTTATTTTCCATGTTTGAAAAGAGAAATATAAGTGATAGTATCTGAAAGGAGTTTAAAAAAAAAACAGAAGGCAAGCTTTCCTGTCCTAATCTGCCCCACCATTTCTCCCATTAACACTGAGACTAAGCTCCCTGCCCACTTATCTAAGCTAAGCACTTAATGTGAGGGACTAAGAAAAGAGATATCCAGAATCTACTTTAGGTTAGAAGAAAATATAATGAAAAGTCTTATATTACTTCACTAGTCAATACTTCTTCCTTTAGAACTAAGCAAAGGAAGAAAATTGTCAAAAGGGTTAATCAAAAGACAAGATTCAGTTTACCTAAATTCAAATTGAGCCCCTGCATAGTAATATAAAGAGAAAAAGTTTTGTCTTCATATTCTAATAGGAGGGTTTAATGACAGGTGTCAGCTCATGTAGAAAAGCATAAGAAAACTTTGAGCTCGAGACGGGCGCCGGCGGCTCATGCCTGTAATCCTAGCTACTCAGGAGGCTGAGATCTGAGGATCGCAGTTCAAAGCCAGCCCGGGTAGGAAAGTCCGTGAAACTCTTATCTCCAATAAACCACCAGAAAACCCAAAGTGGTGCTGTAGCTCAAATGGTAGAGGACTAGCCTTGAGTTGAGGGACAGCGCTCATGCCCAGAGTTCAAGCACCATGACCGACAAAAAAGAGAAAACTTTGAGTTAGAAAAGGTCAGTGCTTGATAAGAAATGTACACATTATCTTGCCCATGTAATTGTAACCCCTTTGTACAGTATTTTCACAATAAAAATAAATAAAAATTAAAAAAATAAAATAAAATAAAAAAGAGGGAAAAACTATTATATTAGTAGTAGGAATAGTAGCATTACTAACAATAATATTTCTAGCACCTATTAAGGTTTATTATATATCAGATGGTACAAAAGTCACTTTTGTAAGAGTTTTCTCATTTAATCAAACTCTTTTCAGTTAGAGATTATGATTGTTCTCTTGTTGTGAATAAGAAACTAACCCCTGCTTTCATTGTATTTGAAGGTGGTATAATTTGTGGAGGGGAAGGGCAAAAACAAACCATTTAAATAGGGATACAGGTGGACCCATTGCAATGATATGTACA
This sequence comes from Dipodomys ordii, assembly GCF_000151885.1. NCBI lineage: Eukaryota > Metazoa > Chordata > Mammalia > Rodentia > Heteromyidae > Dipodomys > Dipodomys ordii. The sequence goes on from NW_012267304.1 coordinate 1,388,091, forward strand.
AGTCATTATGTTGAAAAATGAACTTTACAACTTTGGTGGGGGTGGGGGAGGGGGGGGAAGGGGAAACAAAGGAGGAGGCAACAATGCTTGATAAGAAATGTAGTCATTATCTTGCCCATGTAATTGTAATCCCTCTGTATGGTAATTTCACAATTAAAAAAAAAAGAAACTAAAGCTAAAAGATTCAGAAACCTTTCCATGGCCACATAGCTAAAAGGTGTTAGAACTAGAAGTCTCCCAGAGCCTATGCTGACAAGGAATATTTCACAGAAAAGATAGAATTTAAGATGGCCTTTGAAGGATGGATTGCATTTTTATAGGGAAGAAGGACTGATCAACACTGGCAAAACCGGAGAAGCTTTCAAGCATAGGTGGCCAGTTATAGGATGGCAAATACTAGATTCATTGAAACAAAGTAAAATTTGTAATGCTGGTGACATAAAGGACCAAGTCAGGTATAAGCGTGTGTAGAAGGAAACATGAGTATGACTATGGACATGTAATATCTTCACTCCTGAATCACAGACCCTTTTTCCCAGCCTCACTGCCAAAGAAAGAATATAGACCCAAGAACTGAGTCATATGACATGTCACACTGCTGGAGTAGAAAGATTGAGAGCTTCCAGCTATGTAGATGGAAATAAAACAGTTATCATGATCTAGTGTCAGAAGATGGTATTCAGTCTTTAGAGTTAAATGTTATGAAAAATAAAAGAGAATCAGGACAGAGAGTAAGTTACATTGCTACCAATTATTGACTACTTCCTATGTAACTGGGTACTGTGCTAATCACCATATGGGAATTTTCACATTATGTTCAGAATCTCTTGTAAGATAGATTGTCATTTTTCCCATTTTGAAGATAAGGGAACTGAGTTGAGTTTCAAAAATTTAATCAAGTCCTCATAGCCAGTTAAAAGGCATAGCTTGGGCTTAAAATCTGTTAGCCCAAGAGCCTTTGTTCTTAATCTCTAAAATCTATTGCCGTTAAATTTATTGATGAGGAGGTCACCCTCAAGAGGGGAGTTTCAGCAGAGTACTCCATGTAGGAGTCAGATAACAAAGATTGATGGGAAAGGACAGATGTAAGAATAATTGTGACATGAGTGGGTGGCAAGACAGTGATGGTTCTAGGTATCAACTTATTCTGTCTACAATTTAGGAGGATTGGCAAGAAAAGCAAACAGTGAGAATGGATAGCCTGAAGGATAGAAGAATCAGAGAAGTTCCTTTTAGGATAAAACTGAACCTGTTGTTGGAGCTGGTTGAAAGGGAGTAAGCCATAATTTATGGAATAGGAATGAGGCAGAGAAAAGAAGAGTAACATTAAGAGGACAAGTGGAAAGGTTCAATTTAGAAAGAAGAAAGCCATTTATTTTTGTATCCTCTTCTTTCCTTGATCCCATCAAATGGTGATATTGTTGCTGTATCTTATACAATGAGGGTGTTATTGGCTAAGAATAATTACCTATTATGATTGGTATATATTGCATAAGCCTTTATTCAGAGAAATATAATTAAATGTGAGATGACCACTAGACACTAAATTTAACTAAAAGGGAATTATAAATAATGATAAAATGGAAGGTGCCAGGATATTAGATGGACAATATATGATCTTTCTCTGGTATTTGAATTTTCATAGACATATTAGAAACAGAGAAGAACTTTAGACCCTCCCCAGGTGCCCCTCAGATGCAGGCCAATGTTAATATGAAATCAACAATTCTTCAGAACTTACTGAAAGTCAGCTTTGGGTCACATTGTATGCTATGTATTAGAGATGTGTAGATAAAAGACAATGTTTACATCTCCAAAGACCTCAAAGCTCAATAGAGAAGGCAGAGAAATCAACACAGTATCATGCAGCATGATGAATGCTGTGACAGAGGTTTTAAAAAAGTGAAATACGAATTCACTGGGTATGAAAGCAAGGGCGTGGGCGGGTGGTAGTGCATGGAAGGTTTCCCAAAGAAGGTGATATTTGAGATGAGTATTGACCCTGTACTGTTGCTTTATAGGGACCTGCACTGGAGGCCCAGTATTCCCCCTTAAGGTGTCACATTACAGGCAACAGCTGCAACTCAATAGCAAGGCTTCATGCACAAGATTTTACATCAAGGTCGCTGAATTGAAAGGGGAAAGGGAAAAGAATTACATATAATGGCTCCAAGACTAACCTCTGGACTATTGAGTCACAAGAAAAGAATTATTGGTGGCAAATCGTAATCTAAATGAATAGCCTTCTCTTTTCTGTAGTTGAGAAGGTGAAAAGTAAAAAGAGACTATAGGAAGATGCAAAGGATCAGTTACCTTACTGTTAGATCTTTCTGTTTCTGGAAGTAAATATTCTTTCTGCATTTATACCACTCTTTTTTTCTCATTTCAGTTTTTATTCTTATATATTTTTGCCTCATGGAAAAAGCAGTGAATATATACATATATATATATGTATATATATATATGCATATATATCACCTCAGCGCAGATATATTTAATAATGAAAAACAACCTCAGCCAACATCTATTTATCTTGCTTTTGAATCTGGAAAAATGATGGTAGGTGACCAACTTCCTATTTTATTTGAACAAAATGGCTCATCTAGTCACTCTGGAAAATGGACTCCTGGATTTAAATTATATAAGGAATAAATTTTGTGAATATCATTGTAGCAATGGGTCATCCTGTCTCCTTATTTCAGTGTTTTGTTATTCCCCTTCCTCTCCCTAAATTAAGTAAATGTATATACAAGATGCAGTGTACCAAAATCTAATATAGTGACAACAGGGGATATAACATAGGGGGAAGAACACACAAAAGAAAGACACTATGTAATCAAAACAGCTTGGTACTGGCACAACAACAGACCTCAGGACCAATGGTATAGAACTGAAAACCCAGAAATGAATCCACAGACCTATAGTCCCCTAATCTTCGATAAGGGAGCTAAAAAAATAGAATGGAAGAAAGCCTCTTCAGTAAATGATGCTGGAAAAATTGGTTAATCACTTGTAGAAAACTAAAGCTAGATCCTTATATATCACCCTGCACTAGAATCAACTCCAAATGGATCAAAGATCTCGAAGTCAAAGCAGACACCCTGAAAACATTACAGGAAGGAATAGGAGCAACCCTAGGTCTCCTTGCACAGGCTGAAATTTTCTTAATAGAGACCCTGAAACACAACAAATCAAAGAAAGATTGAACAAATGAGGTTACATGAAGCTGCAGAGCTTCTGCATGGCAAAGGACAAAGCTAACAAGATCAATAGAAAGCCCACGGATTGGGAGAAGATCTTCACTAGCCATACAATGGACAAGGGTCTCATATCTAAAATATACATAGAACTCAAAAAATTAAATCCCCCCAACAACAAATCTTCAAAGAAACAACTGCCTGATAAATAAGGGGACTAAAGACTTAAAGAGAAACTTCCCTGAAGAGGAAATAATAATGGCCAATAGACATATGAAGAAATGCTCAACCTCTCTAGCCATAAAAGAAATGCAAATCTTATTGTTGCAATGAGTCTACCTGTATCCCTATTTAAATGATTTGTTTTGTCATTATGTTGAGGGTGGGGGGGTGGGAGATGGAAAGGGATGGGAAGGGGAAACAAAGGAGGAGGCAACAATGCTTGCTAAGAAATGTACTCATTATCTTGCCCATGTGATTGTAACCCCTCTATACGGTATTTTCACAATAAAAGAAAAAAAAATAAAAGAAATGCAAACCAAACAACATTGAGATTCTATCTCACACCAGTTAAAATGGCTATAATCAAGAACTCTAATAACAACAGATGCTGGAGGGGATGTGGACAGAAGGGAACCCTACTGCATTGTTGGTAGGAATGTAAACTTGTTCAACCACTTTGGAAAGCAGTATGGAGGTTCCTCAAAAGACTCCACATAGATCTCTCCTATAACCCAGCAATCCTACTTTGGGGCATTTACTCAATCACACACAAGGCCATACTAAAGCTACCAGCACAACTATGTTTATCACAGCATTGTTTAGCTATGATATGGAACCAACACAGATGCCCCTTAGTAGATGAATGGATCAAGAAAAGTGATATATACACACGCACACACACACACACACACACACAATGGAATTCTATGCCTGCACCAGAAAGAATGGCATTGCCCCATATGTTAGGAAATGGAAAGACTTGGAAAAAAATTGTAGTAAGTGAAGTAAGCCAGACCCAGAAAAACATAGGCCTCATGGTTTCCTTTATCTGCAATAACTAGTACATGTGTAGGAAAAGCAGAAAAGGCCAAAAGCTATATACATATGACCATATAAGATGATGTTAAGTGAAATGAACCCCAAGATAAGGACACAAATAACTTTTTTCTTTCTTGCTATTGTTTCTAACGTATTTACAATGGACCATGTGGGTTTTTTTGTTGCTTTGTATGTTCCTCCCCCATGGTATTACTCCTGTTTTCACTTTATTTGATGTTAGTGCCCTGAATCTTGTATATACACTTCTGTAGTTGGAGGAGGGTAAAGGAAAAAACAAAATGCTTTAATAAGGATACAGGTTGACCCATTGGAACAATGAGATGTACAAGAAACTATGTTGAAAATGAACTTTACAACTTTGGCTGGGGGGTGGGGTGCAGTTGTAGAGGTGGGAGGGAAGGAATAGTAGGGAACAAAGGAGGCAACAATGCTCAATAGAAATGTACTCATTACCTTGCTCATGTAACTGTAACACTCCTGTACAGCATTTTTCAATAAAAAACATACAAAAAGAGGGGCTGGGAAGGT
>NW_012267304.1:1394067-1450547 GCF_000151885.1 Dipodomys ordii
TTTTCTTGATCCATTCATCTACTGAGGGGCATCTGGGTTGGTTCCATATCTTAGCTATGGTAAATAATGCTGCAATAAACATAGTTGTGCTGGTACAAATTGCTTAAATAGGGATACAGGTGGACCCATTTCAACAATGAGATGTACAAGACGTTATGTCAAAAAACAAACTTTACAACTTTGACGCGGGGGAGGGGGGGTCGAGGACGGGGGTGGGGGGAGATGGGAAGGGATGGTAAGGGGAAACAAAGGAGGAGGCAACAATGCTTGATAAGAAATGTATTCATTACTTTGCCCGTGTAATTGTAAGCCCTCTGTACCGCATCTTCACAATTAAAAAAAAGAATTGCATTACAGTTGAGTTCAATCTGAAATCAAAATGAAAGATGTCAGTCTAGGTACTAGAGATTTTGCATACTTCTTAGTAGCATGTATGATGCAGAGTTGATTTTACTCTGAAAAGAGCAGAGCTCTTTTATTTGTATGCTAGTGTTTACCTGTTCTAACTCAGACTTTTATGTTAACTTGTGTAATACCTAGAAGGAACAGAACAAAGAAAAAAGTTACATTAATGAAAAAAATCAATATTTCATTAAAAATCTAAATTAGCACATAAAATGTTTAATAATTTAGACATCAAAGAACTCTAATTCAAAATATGAGGTCTGTGTATAGAGGATTCATTTATCTTCTTGCAAAAAGTTTTTAAATTGTATACAGTTCAGTATTAAATACTAGGATGAGGTGTGTATTTTGTCAGGTTTGTCCTTTGGAGGAAGGTTAAGTTTTTCCAAAACTTTTCAAAGTTTTTAAATCACCTTGCATATTTCTATACTATATTAATTTATGGTTTTGAAATACTTATTTTTTACATTGGTCTTATGCTGTGACCATAGTCTTCTTAATTCTCACCTGTTGAGAACTAATTGTATATCATGGAAACAGCTTAATGTAACTTTCTACTGGGAGCTTTCCATGGACACTCAAACTAAATCCTTGCTCTTGTGAAATCAGGTGTAAGTAATATGTAAACATTTATGCACCACTCATAATGCCACTATGAAGAAGATCCTGAAAATAAGCCAAGCATGGTGGTGCATGACTGGAATCCCAGCATTTAGGTGGCAGAGGCAGTAGAATCACAGGTTCCACTCCAAGTAGGGCTACATAATGAGTTTAAAGCCAGCTTTAGAAATATAGTGAGACTCTACTTTAAAAAAAATAAAACTGAACACTGGAATCATAACTCAGTAGTAGAATGCTTGTAAAGTATAAACAAGTCTCTGAGCTCAATCCTGAGGATTCCAAAATAAAATAAAATTGAAATAAGAAATCTGAGGGGGTGAGTAACAAGACCTAGAACAAATTCAAACACAGAAGGGTTCTGTGCTTGGAATGAAAGAAAAATTTTGAGAGATGGAGAGCTTAAAACATGATAAAAGTGGAATGAAAAAACTGGAATTAAATTTTCTCCACACAAAAGTGTTTGTATTATATAGCCTATCTTCATACCAATAATCAACAGTCATCTCTGTTTCCATCCATATTTTTTCTAACTAAAATCTGCTTTTCTAACAATTTTCTTGCATTTTTCCCTCTCCTTGACACACAGAAAAAGACACACATTTTAAATAGCAACTACATGGTGCCTATGGATAGAAATGACATTTACTGTATAATATACAATCTTTCATTATTTGTTATGTGGCCACTAATTTCTCATGACAGTGCACCAATCATGTTAAACTTTGTCTTTGCCCTTTATCATCATGTGTATCTATTAAGACTTTAAAAACATTGTATGAGTATTCACAACTCTATCTCCTGTCTATCCATCCATCCATCTATCTATCTCTTTATCAACCTACTTACTCATCCACTACATTTTCTCATTTTCTTTTCCAAGACTACAGGATTGATCTTATGTTTATGAAATATAAAAAAGGGCCTTAAGTAGTTGTAACTATTGATATAACTCAAATCCAAACTGATTTAGATTTTTTCTTTTTTTTATTGTGAAAATAATGTACAGAGGGGTTACAATTACATGGGCAAGATAGTGAGTACATTTCTTATCAAGCATTGTAGCCTCCTCCTTTGTTTCCCCTTCCCATCCCATCCTCCCCCATCCCCCCACCCTGATTTAGATTTGTGTTAGAGATTAGTATTAGATCCAATAGTTCACTTGAAAAAAGGAATTCATTGTTACAATGGGTCAACCTGTATCTTTGTTTCAACATTTTGTTATTTCCCTTCCCCTCCCCAAATTAGAAAAATGTATATACAAGATGCAGGGCACCAACGTAAAATACAGTGGAAACAGTTGAAAATCAACTTTACAACTGGGGCGGGGGAGGTGGGAAGGTTGGGAGGAAAGGGTTTGTAGGGGAAAAACAAAAGAGGAGGTAACAATGTTCCATAGGAAATGTACTCATTACCTTACTCTTGTAACAGTAACTCTTCTGTACACTATTTTTACAATAAAAAACATAAAAAGTAAATACAAAAAATGAAATCAAAACAAACTTTTAACCATCTCTTTAGGAATGCCTATCATCATCATTAGTTAATTGCAGACACCATCCCCAGATCTATACCTTCTTTCCATATCAGCCAGTGCAGCAATCCTTTTGCTCTTTCAGCCTATTTTTTTTTCTGGTGTGGTAACTACAAATAATCCTGCAACAAGCTGAAAATATCCATACCCACTGAATTCTAGTAGAAAGAGGATCATATAAGCTACATCTTTCTCTTCGGAAAGTAAACTATTGATAGTGTTTGCTTTCATTGTGCCCAGAAATGACCCAAAAAAGACTGAGGTAGGCTAATAAGCTATTTGCCTAAAAGCTGTAAAGCTTTACAGATGATTATTTTAAGAAAGCAACAGTTCATTGATTGATCATTGAGGTACACAAAGTCTTTTCAAGTTGAAAAAATAAGACAACAGAACAGGTTTGGCCATTTGTAGTCCCCGCTACTTCTTCCTTTAGCCTAGGTTCCTGTTTTTCCAATGAATCTGTTAATGGGTAGAATTGATTGATGGTTACAATGCCAATGTAAGCAGTGTGGGAGTCCTAACTGGGTAGTTTATTATAAGGGAAATTGATGACTGAGTAAATACAGTATTGAAAATAGATCGCAAACTCATGAGCATTAGCCACAAAATAGCTACACTTAGGCTTTGAATTTTTAAGACTAAAAGACACTAGGCTAGCATCTTGGGTTCTGCAATTTATTCAGCCTGTAAAGATATGAAGCCCTTGAGAAAATGCATTTTCTGGAGTTGATATGTCTATCACAAAAATCCTTTATTTCTATGTGAAAGTTTTTATTGGTAGGTGCTCATTAGAATATAGGAATCCAACAATGTTTTTAAATAAAATCTTTGACTTCATTTGTTCCTTAATTCAACATTTACTCTGCCAAGTACTCTCCTAGGAGGGAGATAGAGATGAATAAGATATAGCCCTTGTCTGCAAAGCTCATAATCTAGCAGAGACCAGGAACTTACTTATTATTTTATTTTTATTTTATTTTTGTGCCTAAGCTGGGGCTTGCACTTAAGGCCTAGGCACTTTCCATTAGGTTTTTTCAGTCAAGGCTGGCAGTCTACCACTTGAGCCAAAGCTCCACTTTGGTTTTTCATAGTTGATTGGAAATGAGAGTCTCAAAGGCTTTCCTTACCTGCTAGCTTTGATCTCTTCATCCTAAATTGCTAGGATTACAAGTGTGAGCCACCAGAGCCCAACTTAACTAGACAACTTTAATACCAAAGACTACAGAAAAACTAAGCATAAGTTGCTATGAGAACACAGTAGAAATATATCTCACCTACTGGGAGAATAGAAGAAAAAATATATAGGATTTTTGAGGAGATAATCCTTAACTGGAGTCTCAAAATATGAGAAAGAAATGAGCTATGTCAAATTAGATGAGGGCTAGAGGAATTTGAATGTTCAAAGGCACATGGATGTGAATCATTATTACAAATTAAGGAAAAGGTAATTGAATGTAGATTAGGGTAAAGGAACATGTAGGAAAATATTGGAAGATAAGAGAGGTCAATAACGCTTAGAAGCCTTATAGTAGAATTTGAAATTTGTTGCATAGACAACTTGAAGGGAAGGTGATATGATGAAAATCATATCATTTTAGATTACTATAATGGCTTTATGGAAGAACTTACAGAATTATCACAACAGAATTTGGATATAGGCAGATGGGTTAGGAGGTTGATGCTTTCATGTAGATGATAAGATAGACTTGAACTATGGCCATTCAGAAAAATGGGGTAAAATATTTAAATTATTTTATTTAACATAACAAAAATCTAGCAACATGGTGATAGAGGTATAGTGATGGATAAAAGCAAAAGGCCCTAGGACTTGTTTGTCCTTTGGATGCCAAGATAATTAAAGGGAGGTCTCATCAATCAAGATAGAGAATACAGAAGGGATATATTTCTGGACACTGGTGAAAGCTATTTAGGTCATGTTTGCATTTTGAGGCATTGAATTGAGTACAAAGATATGGAGTTCAAAAATATGAACTAATGTGTGCCTATTATTGATATTTACAATGTTTGTGACCCTACTTTTTATTCTTTACTTTTTTGTGTATTGTCTTTGTATCATTACAAGGTTTCTTCAAGTTTGTAATGCTCTCTTGTTATTCATTGACTAGTTAGAGATCCATACTGGAAAAGAAGGATAGAATGTGTTACCAGAACTCTACTGCCAAATAGCCTCCAACAATCTGAGTCATTTTGTCAGCATGACCCCACTATTGCCCTCACTCCTCCACCTCTGCCTTCATCAACATTTACCTGTCCTGCACTCAGTAGCCTTGAAGCCTTGCTAGGGAGTTGACTAAACTGAAGAAGGTACTTTGTGCTCAGATGGATGTGACCATTTCTGGATTTTTGTTTTGTGCTTCCCTAGTAATAGGGAAACACACATAAAAATGGCAATGATAAATGTACAGCTAGATGTACTCAGAAGTCATTTGGCATCAATGGGGCCACTTCTTTTAATACTATCCCCTAAAACCCTTATGAATACACAAGACACTATGTTGGAAATGAACTTCACAACTTGTTGGGGGGGGTAAGTTGGAGGGACTGGGAAATGGGAGAAAACCAGGGAGTGTTTGAAAAGAAATATACACATTACCTTACTTACGTTACTGTAACCGCTCTGTACATCACTACCTTTACAATGATTCCATCAGAAAGAATGACACTGCCCCATGTGTTAGGAAATGGAAGGACTTGGAAAAATCATATTAAGTGAAGTAAGCCAGACCTAAAAAAATATAATCCTATGGTTTCCCTCATTTGCAATAATTAATATACATCTAGGGTAATTTTATCAGATAAGCAGAATTGCTCAAAAGCTACGTATATATGATCATATAAGATGATGCTAAGCAAAATAAACCCCAAGATATGGACACAAGAGGTCTTTCTTTGTTGTTGTTTTAATGTACTATATGATTTTTTTGTTTCTTTTGTATGTTATTTCCCCCATGGTATATCCTCTGATGTCAGTGTATTTGATTTTGGTACCCTGTATCATGTATATACATTTATCTAATTTGGGGAGGGGAAGGGGAATAACAAAAGGCTGAAACAAGGACACAGGATGACCCATTGCAACAATGATACTCAGAAGGCACTATCTTGGAAATGAAGTTTTCAACTTCAAGGGGAGGAGTGGGGAAGTGGAGGAGGGAAGGGATAGTAGGAGAAAAACAAAGGAGGGGGTAACAGTGCTCAACAAGAAATGTACTCATTACCTTACTCATGTAACTATAACCCCTCTGTACCTCCTTTTTAGAATAAAAATAAAATTTAAAAAATAAAAGAAAATATTCCAGCCATTTATAAAACCTACTTTTAGAGTTTCAATCTACCAAACGTCTTTGCTTCAAAAATGGCCCGTCACTAACTTCACTTCTCTCAAACCTACAACATACAAACAGCATCCAATTTCTGCTATTTCTTATTAAGCTGTTTAATTTATTGTATTTATTTCCCAACAATAAAGCTACCTCATTGGCAAGCAGGCTTCAGGAAATCCACAGAGTCATTTTTACCCCTTTCATTTGTGACTGCATATGAAGCAATTAATTAGTCCCAGAGATGGAATTGACCTCAAAAGGTATTACAAACCAACAGTAGTTTTTATTTTTTTATTAGGCAAGAAAGCCAAATCACAGAAAGGGGTCAGGACTGACTGATGCTCACACATATTAAATGCTGATTGTGGCTAGAACTCAGGTTTCCCAACACCTAGACCAGTTTTCTTTGTACTATATCACAACTGTCTCTGTAGACATGCTGCCATCATCGCTTTACTTTAAACGCAAGCTCCTTTCACACCTTAGAATTATCTTGACTTACAAGGTTCTGTCCCCCATAATTCCCCTTTGGGCTTTTAGAAGCCTGAGCATGCAACCAAGTACAACTTTTGGATTTTTCAAACTGCCTTTTCAATGCAGAAATAATCCTATACACCAGGTGTCCCATCTCTTATCTTAGCATAATAGATTCCCACTAAGTTGGTATAACTACCATGCGCCCTACAGGGCTAGGGTAGGTGGTAGGACTGTCTATTGCTTACAGCTGCATGTGTCTATGAGTCTATGATACAAATGGTGTGTACAAAGTTGAAAGCTGACAATTGTATACAGAGATCTAAGGTAAATAAATTAGCGAACCAAATCTAGATTGTCAAAGCAAAATGGGTCTAAGGCAAGCATTGCCAGCATGAATTCAGTCATTGTTTTCCAATAATCAGACAAAAGGAGATCTTGTAGAGATAGGCAAGTAAAAGAGCAAGAAGAAGACCTGGGCCTGAATTTTGGCTTTTGCATGCTTCTTTCAGTATGTTGCAGAGTTCATTCAGATCCATTGAATAGATCAGAAACAGTGATAGGAACATTATCACAGACATATAAAATGGGTCAGATCATCCTCTTGGGTGACACTTCTGCATCTTTTCTTTTTTGTAAGAATATAAAACTCTAAATGTCAGACTCAGAATTTTACCTACGCTGGCCTAGGAAAAGATTCACAGCTGGACACAGTTTTGTAGTGTCAGCAGCTGGGCAAACTCCTTCTGAGCACTGTCCATCTGCCACCTTTCATGCTTAGTCAGCCTTTGGCATCTTGGCTGACACTGCTCAAAAGAGTGCCATTTGTGCTGGTGATTTAATTCCACCCAATGGTAACATTCTGATGATGGCACGTCTGGTTCATGTTGACAATGTTGCCTTACAATGTAATAATTTATATTCAAATAAGCCTTTGTAGCATGTTTCAGAAACAAATTCTCAGACCTGATGTCAGAAACTTTCAGCATTCCTTTTCCAATAAGCCATGGAGCAAGCCCTGTATCATTTGTTCTCATAGCATGCTGGAAAATTTCTCCTTTAATCATCCAATCATATTATATATCCCTCTCTCTGTTGCTGTAGCTCAGGGTTTTCTCATCCTTGGGAAGCTTTGATGATGAACCCAGTCTACTCTTCATTTTGCCATAATGATTTGCCCAATACACACTTTTCTTTTTTTGATGATTCCTGGATTGCATTTAGTACCTGTGTTTGGTTTGAGAGACTGATTTTACTTGCTCTAACCAGATGGCAAAATCTGAAATCTGTGATCCTTAGTAGTAAGGTCATGACTCATCTTATAGTCCCAATGTCTCAAGCAGAATGTGTTTAGACTATATATATATATATATATATATATGTAATTAGAATAGTCATGATATAAGCAAAGGAATAAAACAATGTAGTTGGTAAATGAATCTCTTGGTACAGTGTCTCCATTTGAGTGCTTTCATTTATTAGTTATATGACTTTTGTTAAGGTAGTTATTTCATCCCCAAATAGGGTTTATTTGTATAAGATTTTATTGAAATATGTTTGAAATAATTCATCTAAAGTTCTTTGCACAGTGCCTTGCACACAATAAGAATTCAGGACATGGTAGCTAACATTATATTTGCTATATATTCCAGTTAATTGCCCAAACCACCGAATTCATTTGTCTATTGTCACTGACATGAGTAATCTGTGGGCTTAGCCTCCCTCTTCACTCACATATCATTATTAGTGCATCTGATACACTACTGTTTCCATCATAGATTCAGTCTCATTCTCCTTTCTTTTTCTTCCTATGTGCTCCATCTTGGCCTTTATTTCAGCTCTCCCAGATGCCTTCTCTCTTGTTCATATTTTCTTTTCCTACCCTGCCCTGAGCCTGGATCAGATTCTACAATGAGTATGCCAAAACATTTCTAAGTTCTCCTTGTAAACCTGGATTTGAAGGTAGCTGTTATGTATATTCAGAGCTGCTTGGCATTGACATTTTTTGGGGGTCCGGTCGTGGGGCCTGAACTCTGGGCCTGGGCGCTGTCCCTCAGCTCTTCAGCTCAAGGCTAGTGCTCTACCACTTGAGACACAGCACTACTTCAGGCTTTTTTTCTGCTTATATGGTGCTGAGGAATCGAATCCAGGGCCTCAGGCATGCAAGGCAAGTGTTCTACCACTGAGCCACCTTCCCAGCCCTGCATTGAAATTTTATGACAACAATATGTCTGTGTGTAAGTGTGTACCTGACTGGATTGATGGGTGTGGATACATCATCGATTTTGTGAGGCTTTATCCTATAGTTCAAGTTCTGAACCTTTTCCTTTTGTGAAGTTGGTTTGGGAAGAAGATTATTATTACTGCTATTCTTAATGATTGTAATTGTAACTAAATCTATTTGTCAGCTTTTCTTTTTTGGGTTTCCAGTTTCAGAGTCATTTAAGGAAATTACAATCTCATTTTTTCAAAATGTCATCATATCATTTGTATTCCTTTGCAGGGGAGCAGATACTCCTCACCAAGTCATCTTGAGTAAGTGTCAACAACTGGGCACCTATATTGTGTCTAACTGGGTGCTATGAAAGATAGTAAAAAATAAACCAAGACAAAACCCTTATCCTCAAGAATGTGTTTGGTACAAGGTGGGTAAATGGAGTTTTGTAATTAGGCCAAATGCCTCTAGTGGAACCCTGAATCTAGGCCAACCTGTAGTCCCATGGCAGCCTCTCCATTCACCTACTATGAGATATGCAATTGACTGACAGACCTAGCTTCCATGCTTTGAACCTACCCCTGCATTAGGGACCACACTTCTCTCATTATTGGCTGCTCCTAGCCACTTACTTCACATGGCAATTACAGTAGAGCATCCCATTCCTGGGAGAAGCAAGGAAATTCTGACAGATGATTTTTATTCAAGTGCTCCCTGTCAGCTTTGTCCAAACTTATGTAGAATTTCTCTGAAGTTTAAGACTCTTTTATCATGAATATTTCCTTTTCTCTCTTCCACAAGAATCAAAACTATATCACAGTTAATTGGCTTTCCTAGTCTCCTTTGTATCCCTTCCAATTTCCCTCACTGCTCCTCCCACCATCACCAACCCTCAATATGTTTCATGCCATTCTGATCCTGCCATGGCATCTGCTTCTTAGAACACTTGACCAAAAATCATTCCATGACCCTTTTAGCTGACTCATCAATGTGGCTCCATCACAAGTTAAAATTGGTAAGCACTTCCATGATTCAATAGCCCTAGAAAGAGGAAAAGCACAGTTTAAATCTAAGGAAAAAACTATATATTTCTCAGTTCACATTCTGAAACTGATTCAATGCCTACAAGATGGAGTTTAGGATGCCTTCTTCCTTTGGGGTTGGGAAGAATCATAATAACATAAGCCAAATCTCTATAACATAGCACATATTTTTCTTCACATTAATGAAAAAATAACTGCTCTATTATTATAGACTTTATGAAGCAGGTTTTTTTGTCAGTTATAGAGCTTGATCTCAGGACCTGGGCAATGTCCCTGAGCCTTTTTTGTGCCTAGAGTTAGCTCTCTACCACTTACTTGAGCCACAGCATCACTTTCGGTTTTGGAGTGGTTAATTGGAGATGAGTCTCACAGATTTTCTTGCCCATGCTCGCTTTGAACCATGATCCTCAGAACTCAGCCTCCTGAGTAGCTAGGATTATAGGCATGAGCCACCAGCACCTGGCTGAAAACAGGTTTTTTAATGTATGATAGTATTTTTATCAAGAAAAATAATCTACAAAGGAGACTCGGATTTTTTTTCTCGTGCTCATAATTATAAACTTATTCTTTTCTGATAAAAGTGATGAGTAGTAGACAAGCTGCAAAACAGGGGGGTCTAGGCCTCTGGGAACAGCCTATGATTTAACATGTTGTAAAAATGTCTAACTTGCTTTGCATAGAGTTCTCAGGACAGTAGGAGAAAAATTCACCAACAAATTTATAGGTAGGCCATGTGTAACTATTCTCAACAAATTCACCAGGGCTGTAATACTGCAGAGATTTCTTTCTCCTCAGGAAAGAATAACAAAGGAGGAAAGGATGAGTTCTGATTCTCCATATCTTTGACATCATAGAATGCTGTACTAAGAGTGAAGCTGTTATGTGTTTATCATACTTGGCATAGAGCTATTGTGATTTTATGTTTTCCAAGGCAACAAAACAGGACAATGATTCTTCCTTTGGCAAAAGATACAGACAAGCTGATCTCTGGGTTTTGTACTTCCCTGAATTCAGGGAATTCCTGTAAAGTCATGGAAAGGATCAAGGAACAAGCAACAAAGTGTAGTTTACAGTTTAGTCAACCCCCAAATGTCAGTGACCTCTGTGAGCCCTAGGCTTAAGGCAGAAAATGATATACCCAGTGGCAACAATGGGTGATGAAAATCAGCAGGCCACTTAAACCTTGGCTTAGAGAGGTTTAGGTTGCTAAAGAACCATTTTATGAGTAATCAGTAAATGACAGCAGGAAATTATAACTGAGAGTTACGCCAATATGCAATCACACTTATTTCCCATGGTTTTCTTTTCTTAGACCCTTAAAAATCATATCAAGATGTAGGCAACCAGGACTCTACCCTGTTCATGTAGGACAGGATCAGGTTTTTGCCTTACTCAGCTAGTTATACTCACTTGGGACCTGATTCTGTTATCCAGAATTCTTTGTCAATTGATTTCTCTAACCCAAAAGAAAAAAAAAGAGAGATAATTTCTTACAATGACCCTAAAATTACCAAAGTTTGTAAAGAGCCATTTAAATTGTCAAGTAAAAAACTTAAATGTAATATGCTACACTTTTAGTGTTTAGTATATTTAGTTTCTTTTTAACTACGTGATTAAAAAATGAGTTTCTATCCCTATTTAAGCATTTATACAGGTTGACCCATTGTAATGATTAGATGTACAAGACACCATGTTGAAATCGAACCTTACAACTTCAGGTATGGGTGTGGGGGAGAGAGGAGTTGGGGAGGTGGGAGAGAGAAGGGAGGGTAGGGGATAAACAAAGGAGGGGGTAATAATGCTCAATAGGAAATGTACTCATTACCTTACTCATGTTTTCATGTTACTGTAACCCCTCTGTACAGTATCTTTACAATTATACATATATGTATGTATGTATGTATGTAAAGTGAGTCTGTATATCCTTAATGACTCTCAGTTAACAAGAAATTTTGGTTGACCTGAGTGACTCATATTTCTTCCAGTGCTAAATTATATTCAACAGGAATCTGAAAATATATTAATTAAGCTTACATTACAATGTAGAAAACAGAACTTCCCAACAAATGCTTGATATAAGAGCATATGGAGGCTACAGAGAGTTTAAGGCTAGTGCTGGGAATGCAGAAAACCTACATGGGGACTAGAAATGAACGTGTGCACAGAGTGGAAAGAGTAACATTAATGTGAATGCTGTGAATCAGAGAGGAAAACTGCTCTCATCTGTTAAGGAAAATAGAAAGTACTTCCTTTGGAATTTCCCTCAAGATTTGTGACTGAAGGGTCTGGGAAGGTGGTTCAGTGGTAGAGTGCTTGCCTTGCATGCATGAGGCCCTGGGCTCGATTCCTCAGTACCACATAAGCAGAAAAAGCCGGAAGTGGCGCTGTGGCTCCAGTGGTAGAGCGCTAGCCTTGAGCTGAAGAGCTGAGGTTCAGTGCCCAGGCCCAGAGTTCAGGTCCCACAACCAACAAAAAAGCAAGATCTGTCCTCTACTGAATAGTGATGTCAGTTCAGGGGAAGTCTTTAGGCTAGGCCTGGATTTCTTAATCTCAGAACTCTTGACATTTGGGCTAGATGATTCTTTGATTCTTTGTGGTTGAAGACGGTTCTGTGCATTTTTGGTTGTGTAGCAACTTCCCTGGCTTCAATCCATAAGACCCCATTCGCACCACCATGCCAGTTGTGATAGCCAAACTGACTTCAGATATTGTCAAATGTTCTCTGAGGGGCAAACTTGTCCCTAGTTGAGAGCTACTACTTTATGGGATAATATCCTCAGAATGTGTTGAGCAATGATATGTAGACCCTGTCTACATATCATTCAGTTATTATCCTATGAGAAGGTAAGGCCAAAATTCCTTCACATTTTTTTAAATTATAATTTTATATTATCATTTAGTAGTTGCACAAAGGAGTCACCATTCAACATATCAACTAATACAATGCATCTTGATCAATGTCACCGCTTTTATCATTCTCTCACATCCCTCTAAACCCAACCTCTCCCCTCAATTTTCTTCATTTTATAGAATATACATATTCTCCCTTCCTCCCTTCCATTTTTTATGAAATAAAGTTGGTGGGGCTTGAGAAAGATAGTTATAATTTATTCAAAAATATGATATTTTCTGCAAGTTTTATCTTTATCTAAATAATAATATACTGCTTTCCTTTTAAGAGAAATGAGAATTTAATTTCTTGTGAACTTCTCTTCTGTAAACAGTGGTACTTCTGAATACTAACTGGTCTATATAAGAGATCCATACACTCACAAGTGCCAATATATGTTAGAATGGATCTAAAATATGTCACATGTAATCTGCTATAATATTACCTCCTTTGGTGTGAGACATAGCCCAAATTTGAGTGGGCTGCTAGGGGTTCAGGTTACAGATGAAGAGACAAATCATCAAGTCTTCACAAATAACACAATGGACAATTATGTTAATAGATTATATTGTCTTAGAAGTAATATACAAAGTTTTCATAGGACAAGAGGTAGCACTTCAGAGTTGCTTACATTATTTTATGGGTCAAATATTTCTAAAATTGGTTATGACTTTTTCAACTCGCTGACAGTTAAGTCTTTGTCCCTTAGGTTTGGAAAGTGTTACTTCATCATTTGAAGGCCGGGGAATAATTTGCTCTATTTGGATTACAGAGAAGAACTAGGAAAAGTGGGTTCAGAGTTCAGGAACATAACCTTTGCCTGAGGCTATGTAAGTTGGAAAAACTTCCTATGTCAATGGCACTTGGGTAACTTTTCCCTTTATGTAACTATAAAATCTACCCATGAAGATGTGGGGGGGAGGGAGGGGGAACGTTGATCTCTGTCCACTCCAGAAATAATTCTTCTGCACAGCTCACCTCCTTTGAAAAATACTATTTTTAAATTAAGTAAGATTTTCCACTGGCATTCCACTGAGAAAAGGGAAAGAGGCTAGGTTTAAAAAAATATATTCTTGGCCTTTGGAGCCTAGGCGGATATATACACTTCTTTTAATTAGAGCTTTAATTATGTGACTGTTTGGCATGAAACACAGAAAGATTGTTTTTCTTATTATAAAGCTATCCCAGAACAGAGATGATAAACAACAGGAAAATAAGTTGAAGAAGAGAAAACCAAGGGGAATTGAGATTGTTCAGTCCATAGAAGAGCTGGCTAAGAGGTGACTTAGTAATGATCTTCATGGACCTGAAGGACAATCATTAAGAACAGATGCTCCCCATCTGCAGAGAGGGTGGAGACACAGGAAATGACACTATAGCAAAAGAAAGTTTAAGGAAGAATTTACTGGCAGCCAAGGCTGTCAAACATCAGAATACATTACTTTCCAGGTTGTAAAATTACCTCTGGGCTGTTTTACATTTTGATTTCAAACAGGATAGAGGCTCTCTTGTCTGGAATGGTTGAGGTGAGTTTTTGCATGAAGATCAGGGGAATGGACAACATATCTCAAGACTTTTCTTAGCTGTATTGTTCTATGATGTTTGTCTTTATATATTCTTTGTACCATATCCCCTAAGGTGCTCATTTTACATTGTACATTTTGCATTATATTTCCACTTAATGAAATTTTAACTTGTCAGTGAAACCTAGTTATTGAAATTCAGTATGTGACTTATCTACCTCTTGAATTATTGGAAACTAACTCTGCCAACTTCCTTTCTTCAGTTCTCCAACTCTTTCGTTCCCCTTTTTGATAATTTTTGTACTTTTCAGTTTTGACATTCCAGCAAAGACCTTAGAGTATAGGCAGGTTTTGTATAGCACATATCACATGGAGTGTTTTAGGCCAATTTAATAACTAAGAATTACTTTTTAATTTTAGAATATGAGACAAAGTGAATGAATGCAATCCTATAAACTGACAATTGAACATATATTTTCAATTGACTGTCACTGAGTATGCAGGTCCTTAGCCACATTTCTGTGTCACTGTTTAAATACTGTTTATCTTTCAGTCACTTCAAAGCAGAGTGAAAATCTGGACCTAGAAAGAGAACCTCCAAATCACTTAATGCTACCTAGCATTAGAATAATATCATCATTTGGTTATCCCAATTTTTTTTGTACTGGGTTGTGTTGGTAAAATCTAAGTGCATGTTAAACCTGTTTTAGTTTAAGAAAGACCTACAGACCCATTAGATTATAGGAAGAACCCACCAAAAGCCAATAGCTCTTCACTGTATACAGGACTCACTCTTAATGGGCTTGACAAACACAAGGTCCTACTTAATCATCATCAGGATGTTCTCAATTATTTTGAATCCTCTGAATGTGTCACCTACTTAAATCATTCCCATTATTCTAAAACCTGTTCTCACTCAAGCTCTTATGTACCTAGGGCAAATGATTTTTTCAGTGAGGTAGATAGTGGTGTTTTTTTCCTGGTTGGAAAAAGAGGAAACCATCTTTTCTTACTCACTCACAAACAAGTATTATTTATATGGAATTTGGCTTGAACATATACCTTGACAATTTCTCCTGAGAAATTGCTTTTTCCTAGACACTACAAGGCTTTGATTTAAGATTGCCAAGGCTGTCCAGTATTCACATGTGTATGTATTTTTTCTTCCTTGTGTATTTGATGAGGTTGGAGATGAATAAGCGGGCTGAATATCAATCTTCTTTATTAAGTGATATGTGTTCCACAAATTGTGTATACAGACGTAGATAAGAGATTTTAAAAAGTTAAACTTCCCTTATTTTGATTTTGTAGCATTCCTCACTTCTCCTCTTCTTTTGCCTACCCCTCTCCCCTTGGTCCCACTCACTTTGTAAGTAACCATTTCGTAGTGCTTATTTTGTTGGGCTTTGCCTTTGCTTTTGGATTTATCCAAAATATCACAACCAGGTTTCAGTAATTCCACCAGCACAACCATGTTCATTGCAGCATTATTCACCTTAGCCAAGATACGGAATCAGCCTAGATATTCATTAAAGGACAAATGGATCAAGAATTTTACTCATCCATTAGAAAAGATGATATTGTACCATTTGTAAACAAATGCAAAAATCAAGACCTTATTTTCATTGTTCTGCAAATAAGCAAGCCCACTTTATCAACACATTTAAGGTCATGATTCTGGCATTTATACACTTTCTACTTTTCTTATTGACTTCCTACTTCTCTGTCTTCTTCCTTTCTTTTTTTCCTTCCTTCCTTCTTTCTCTTTCTGTTTTTATTATCATACCTCAGTACCACTTGGTGGTTCATTGTAATAGTTCAACAAATATATGCACTGTACTTTGACCAACTTCACCCTCTTTATTATATTTCCTTCACCACTTTTTAAAATAGTTTTAGTTGGTTTTATTATCTTCAACCCCCCCAATCCATTCTACTTTCCCCTTCCTCACTCGTGTTTATCATCATATTCACTGATCTAGATTAAACATATGAGTAAATACATACAATCTTTGCCTTTCTTAGCTTGACTTTGCCCAACATGATGATCTCCAGTTCCATCAATTTTTTGGCAAATAACATAGTTTCATCCTTAATGGCTGAATAATGTTCCATAGTACCTTTTTTTATACCACATCCTCGTTATCCAAGAACTTTTAGAATTGACTGACGTAGTAGGATATCTTATGTGGTTCTGAGAATTAAGCTTCTTCAACATGACTCAGCAAGCTGAGTCCTTTCCATTTGATTCTTTAGAATTATATTTACTTGTTTCTGTCTGCTGTAAGCCTTACACAAAAAAGTAACATTAGGTCATATCCTTAATCTACTGAGTCAATAATACTTTTCTTAAGTGTCCAAGTATGACTTTTCTGTACTGAAGACAAGCATGTATCTTTGGCTATAGCCAAGAGTCAGAGGTCAAGCACCATTCTTGGTTTGTGACAGTACAAATCTTCAATCACCTCATCTCTCCCATCATGCCACACTCATTCCACCCTATACCACTTTGCATACATGTATAATTTTGTTAATTGCAAAACAAGACTTTCCCTTCTAATTCTGAATTGGTTTTCTATATCACCATTTACTTTTTTTTATTTCTTAAGCTTTGTAGTATCAATGTCAGGACACTATTTTGCTCCTATGTTCCAATGAATTTGTTTGACTACAAAAATGTTATAAACAAACTCAGCTTACTTTGCATCTGTGTTACTTCAATGTCAGAGAACAAACTAAAACTCATTGTTGATGGAAAGAATCTATTTAACATTCCAGTTATAAATCTTGGTCTTTAAAAAAAAGTAGGAATGAGACAGTCAAAAGTGTAGCAATGATGCCATTATTCATTTCAAATTTTCATCTTTCTAATAGTGATATTTATGTTCATTAATCACTAGCACATATGATAACAGATTTTCAGCACTGCATTTATCATTTTGCTATCTGACTCATAGTATTGGGAGGTTGACCTTTGTCTTCTAATTTAAATTTCTCATTTTAAAAAACCTTATTGTTTCCCTATTTAAACGATTTGTTTTTCCCCTTCCCCTCCACAAATTATGCCGATATCAAATACAATGAGAGCAGGGGTTATACTGTGGGGGAGGGACATACAAAGCAAAAAGAAATAATCTTATAAATGCGTTTAGAAACAATCACATGAAAGAAAAAAAAAACATTTGAATACATATCTTAAGGTTACAGGTGGACCCATTGCAACAATGAGATGTACAAGTCGTTATGTCGAAAACGAACTTTACAAATTTTGTGCAGGGGGGCGGGGAGGATTGGGGGAGAACCGGGGGGGAGGATGGGAAGGGATGGGAAGGGGAAACAAAGAAGGAGGCTACAATGATTGATAAGAAATGTACTAATTATCTTGCCCATGTAATTGTAACTCCTCTGTACAGTATTTTCACAATAAAAAAGATTATAAAAAACAAATTTAAACAAACCTTATTGTTGTGAAAGGGAACAATTGGAGGGAAAAGAGATGGAATGAAGATATACATATATATATTGTCAGTTTCTGGGCTTGAACTCTGGGTCTGGGTGCTGTCCCTCAGCTCTTCAGCTCAAGGCTAGAGATCTACCACTTGAGCCACAGCATCATTTCTGGTTTTCTGAGTGGTTTATTGGAGATAAGAGTCTCACTGACTTTTCTGCCCAGGCTGGCTTTGAACTACTACCCTCAGATCTCAGTCTCCTGAGTGGCTAGGATTGCAGGCATGAGGAACCAGTACCCAGCTGAAGCTACACATATATATCCCTCAATTATTTGCTTATTATAAAGTATAAGGTAGAGAGGTGAGAGGAAAAGAATCTCCATACCTTAATAGTAAACCTTTACATGATTTTTTAAATTTTTATACTACTTATCAGAAGAGAAAAAGTTAAAGCATGGTTATTAAGACACTAATTTGTAAAAAGCACTAGACTTAGTGCTTTGGGAAACCTAACATAAATGAGATATGGATATATGCCTACAATGAGTATACTGAAGCATAATTAATTTTCTTTTTTTTTTTTTTTTTTTATTTTTTTTTGTCGGTCGTGGGGCTTGAACTCTGGGCCTGGGCGCTGTCGTTCAGCTCTTCAGCTCAAGGCGAGCGCTCTACCACTTGAGCTACAGTGCCACTTCCGGTTTTTTGGTGGTTTATTGGAGATAGGAGTCTCACGGTCTTTCCTGCCCGGGCTGGCTTTGAACCGCGATCCTCAGATCTCAGCCTCCTGAGTAGCTAGGATTACAGGCGTGAGCCACCAGTGCCCGGCTAATTTTCTTTTTAATTCAACAAATGAGCTGATATTTTATAATGCATCTTGGTCAATGTCACCCCTTCTGTGAGTAACTACTTTTAAGAATATATTTTAGCTTTCTTTTGTTTTCGTGCAAGGCAATGAGCAAAAGACCTAACATCCCTCATTTGAGTTCATATTCAGAAGCTTGTTTTATATTATTATCTTTTGCTCACCAAGTCTTTTGGTTCATGTCCCTCTTCTCACTGAGTAGCAAGTTTTGCAAAGGATGTCACAGACTCCTCTGTTTCTGAAATAAACATTCCTGATTTAACTTCACAATAAGCACACTGCCTTAGTTTAAAGAAAGCAACAACTTCTGCTTCTGACTTAACCCAGACTGGTGGATTACACATAGGTTACATATAACTTTCCATTTATATCCCTCATCAGAACAAACATTTTTAGATTCCTTTTTATTTTTATTTTTGCAAATATAATCCATACCACCCTTATCATATTTATAGACCCTCAAACATCTACCATCACTCCCACTATTAAAACAATTCTGCCAGTGGTACTTCTCTCTCTCTCTCTCTCTCTCTCTCTCTCTCTCTCTCTCTCTCTCTCTCTCTCTCTCTCTCCCGCCCTCCCTCCCTCTTTCTCTCTTACACACACAACACATACTTATACTATTTGTAACAAGAAGAAAATGATGATATGTGCCTGTGGAAAATAGTGTCATCTATGATGTCAATCTCAAAAATTAAGAGAATTGGGATGGGAGTAAGACTCAAGTAGTATGCCTTCCTGCCTGCCTAGCAAGTATAAGGCTCTGAGTTGAAACCTCAGTACTACCAAAATAAGAAGAAGACACTGTACATTTGTAACTCCTTAATTTAGTATGAGTCTATATCATCTAACAAGTTATTCTAAATTCTCCTGTAGCTTAATTATACTTCCAGTGAGGGCCTCCATTTTGCATCATGAATTTTATATCCCTACCCACTGAGGAAAATATAATTTGTCCTACTAACTTCTCTAAAATCATTTATATAGAAATTCTTCCATTTTTAGTTTTCTCAGATAATTTTTCCATCAACCTCTATCTTTATATTTTAAAAACTTACTTCACTTCAAGCTATACTGTCTTAAACAATCCAGGAAACAGTTCAGATACGTTAGTATATCTATAAAAGGATATGAATCAACATTGTCATCATGACCATGGTCATTTCTTGTACACTGGAGATCCATTACGTTTAGAGGCATCAAATAATAAAATAAACATTTAAAAATATACTTAACTTGCTCTTGCTTCTGTTAATAAGATTAATATAATTTTGCTAAAAGATTATTATAATTTTGTTGGCCGCATAGACATTAAAGGATAATACTAGTAGCTTATGGTAACTATTGCACTGCATAAAATATATAAATATATATACATAGATACATAGATTAAAAATGTTAGGGGGAAGTACATTCTAGTTATTGGTTATTTATATCAGCTTGAGTCCAGCTTCTCAAGTGTGACACTGTGCTGATGAAATGTTGCTACTCTGAAATGCTGCTGTTGGTAGCAGTAGCTAACTGTGGATAATGAGATTGTGGCATGGTTCGTTACTGACTAACATGAACCAGTTCAAATAATTCTGTCATGTGGAATATATTTTTGATATTCAAGACTGTGTAGTCTACAAAATGCATTTGTATTTTCAAATAAAAATGCATCTTGTTGCACAAAAATCAGCCCAAGAAGAATTAATGTTTTTATGGACAGGTTGATGAAAGGATCTCATAACTTATTTGCTTTTACAGAGCAATGCAATACTATTAGTAGAGCTCAAAATAACAAAATTCTCTAATAGCTATGAAGTTTATAAATTCTAACACCTGATTCATAGTACAGCTTGCCACTTTCAAAAGAATAAGAAAGATAGTCTTCATTCTTTCCTTCAAAAGAGTAAAAAAGAGAGTTTTCACTCTTTTCTTCCTAGTTAAAACTGTAGTTGTTGCAAAGGATTCTTCCTAAAATCAGCTGAAACATAATCCATAAACTACAACACATTTTTCTGGGTTTTTCCTTATTATGGAATTACAAAGTATGTTTTCTTCGTTACTATAAAGCAGAATTTGGCAAAACTAAGTTAGATTCCATTATAAACCAACATATAAAAACAGCAAAAACATTACTGAATCATTTGTCAGTTGTCTAATTATACTGTGAAACTCTTTTATTGTCACTTACAGAAAATCCCATTATTTATCAAAATCTTTAATATTTTGTTTTTCTCTCATTCCTTTGCCTCCTTGATTTTCCTGCACTTTTATCTTCCACCAAAGCCAGTGACAGAAAGTTCATTTCCTCCATTTTCTTTTTCTCCATTTACATCAAAAGCTCTTCATAGATTTGAGTAAGCATAGATTTCATGTTTTGCCTAGGCATGATTTTTGTGACCTAATATTCGGGTTTTATGTAGTAGATATCTTATTTGATATGTGAATTGTAAATTTTATCAACTGAGTATAAGGAAAGATGCGTCAAATAAATTGGAGTTGGTCATAGTGTTGCTTTAGAGAAAGATCGACAGATTACTTAAAATTCTTCTCTTCAGGAGGTAGAAACGAATTCCCCTCCCTTGGAGTGGATGCTTGCCTTAATGACACTTCTAACAGACAAAACACATTGAGTGGTGTATCACTGTGGAGACTATTTCATAAAAAACATTCTTCCTTCTTACTCTTTCTTAAGATTTCTTGCTGTCAGGAAAGGTTTTTGCAATGTTATGAGGACATTTAGTTTGCCTAAGGAGAGTTCTACCATGGTGAGGACCTCAGGTCTCCTGCTAAGAGCAATGTAAGGCAGCCATCTTTAAGTGGATCCAGAAGCCTCAGGCATGGATTTTGACGACTGCCATCTCAGTCAACACCTTAGCTTCCATCTTCTGGAAAATGCTTAGCCAGATCCATTTATCTAAGCCATTCAAATTCATGACCAACAGAAACTGAAATACTGTTTGTTATTTGAAGCCACTAAGTATAAGGTATTTTGTTATATAATATTAGATTAATTAGACACCAGTAGGTTAACCCATTAGAAGACCATTCTCAAAACCAGCTAAATATAATTTCTTATCGGATTATCTATAGATAGTTCAATCCATCAAGTAAAATGGATTTTCATACTTCGACTCATCCCGAGTCCAAACATAAAGAATTAAGTTTCACATAAAAGGATAAGAAATTTAATGAATGTGTGTGTGTGTGTGTGTGTGTGTGTGTGTGTAAACATTAAGGCAACTAAACAAGGCAGCATGCTGCACTGATTTTCCTCCTATCATTTGGGAAAATGAAGACAAACTGAGAAAACCTTTTAGGTTTTTATCAGTGTACTTCTAAAACACTTGACCTTTTAACACACTATATCCACCATAATGCTGTTTAAAATTACTTGTTTTTATGAAAAGGACAAATGGAATCTTTTGTTTTATTTTGACAGATTAAAGGAGATTAAATTTTTATTTTAAATCAGTTACTGAGTGGCTAAAATAAAATATTGTTCCACTAGCTGGGCATATATTTATTGAATTGGATTTCTTTTTCCATCTCCTCTACAGTTTTCTAAAATATTGTTCTGCTTCTTTTAGAAATAAAATACAAAATATAAAATTAATTTCTAACTTGACACAACTTTAAAGCTAAATGGTAACAACAGCAACAAAAATATTTAGGTTGAGTTTGGTGGCTCACACCTGTAATCCCAACACTTGAGAAGCAGAGGTAGTAGGATTGAATGTTGAAAGGTATCCCTAGCTATAGAGTGAGTTCAAGGTGAATCTAGAGCCCATAGCAACTCTATCTAAAAAACAGTTAAAAATAAACCAGATTTAAAAAGACAAAAATTCATTTCAAATGGCTTTAAAATTGATATTATTTTCACAACAAGCTATAGCTCACAGTTAATTGTGCTTTTTGAAATGGCAATATTAATGTTTAAATAAAAATACAGATTCCAAAATAGTTTAGGTGTGAAAGGGAGCAGGTTCTTCATCTTGCACAAACAAACAAACAAAGAAAGGTGTCTCACACTGGTAATTTTCAATCAATCTTCTTGCTGGATTCCATTGGTCCAGGTTTTATCAGCTACCTGAATATGTACTGACTAACTCCAAAGGACAGAAAAAAGATATCAGCCATGTATGGAAAAGCTCACTTTGCTTTTTCCCACCCCAAAGTCTACAAGACCAGATAGATATCTGAGGAGATTTCATTTCTTGAAAAATAAAATGAATTACATTACTGTACTAATCTCTACTGCTTTATTTTTCATCCAGAGAAGTTGGAATTAAGCCTTTTGTTTTGACATAACTGCACTCTCATAAATGTATAAGAAATAATACAGAAAACTATTGTATAATCTTTACCCAGTTTCCCACACAAGTAAATTCTTCTAGAACTATAGCAGGATACTGACATGGATACAGTATCATGACACAGAACAGGTCTATTCTGATAAAGATACTCAATGTTGTCCTTTCATATCTTTTTGTATGTGTATGCTGGTACTGGCACTTGTACTTAGGGTCTCTTACTTTCTTTTAACTCTTTTCACTCAAGGCTGTAGCCATATCATTGGAGCTACACTTCTACTTCCAGCTTTGCTGATTATTTGGAGATGAGAATTGCATAGACTTTTCTTCCCAGATTGGCTTTGAAACAAGATCCTCAGATCTCAAGTTCCTGAGCAGCTAAGTTCACTGGTTTAAACCACCAGTACCCAGATAAATACTTAAACATTTCTGTAATTGTGTTATTTGGAGAATGTTACACAAATTGGATTATATAAATATGAGGGATTAGCTACTTTCAGACTACTTCTCTGGACATTCCTCTAGATTGTATGATAACTAATGATAACTAATTCCTTTGTTATTGCTAATAATCATGATGAGCATGTGCCAAATCTTCTTAGCCATTACCAGTTGTGTGCCATGAAGGATGCCACAGGTTTAAGGCATATAAATAAAAGTACATTCCTTTTTTTGTATGCATGAGTTTTTTTTGTGTATATGTATATTTCTAGTTACTCAGGAATATAATTGCTAAGTCATTTGATACTCGATTCTTACATTTTTTGTTTTTGTTTTTGTTTTTATTTAGACCATTCTGGGGCTTAAATTCAGGGCCTGGGCCCTGTCCCTGAGTTTTTTTGGTCAAGGAAAACACCCTACCACTTGAGCCATAGCTCCATTTCTGGCTTTTTGGTGCTTAATTGGAGTTTAGAGGGCCACAGACTTTCCTGCCCAGGCTGGCTCAAACCTGTAATCCTAGCTACACAGGTGGATGAAATCTGAGGATCAGAGTTCAAAGCCAGCCTGGACAAAAAAGTATGTAAGACTGTAATCTTCAATTAATCACTAAGCCAGAAAAGGAGCTGTGGCTCAGGTGGTAGAGTGTTATCCTTGAGCAAAAAACAAAGGCCCTGAGTTCAAGCCACACAATCAGCACAAAAAAGAAAAAAGAAAACTCCAGAACACGTATTATTACGTAATTTATTTTGTTCCTGATTTTCGTAGCATGTCTGTCTGTGCTTCACTTTTCATAATCTGCTCACATTTTGTTTTATATGAAACATCCCAAGAACTTACTTATATTTAATAAGAGGAATAGATGAAAGTGTATTTATTCCATAATTCCAAAAGCAGACGGTTTCTAAAACAATTTTTAAATTATTTCCCCTTCAGTACTTCTCTCATAGGTAAAAGGTAACAAGTTCTTTAAGATCACTGAAACATCACAAACCATGTGATGCTACATGACCATTTATTCATGTTCTTTCTATGGAATGACAGTTTCAAAAAATTAATGGTGGCTGTATATATTCTCCCAGGTACAATTAATCTTTTATTGCTTAGTTGGAAAACTTGAGCACCATTTGGATTCTCCCTGGGTAGTCAGAGGACATTAGGCAAAGATTGCAAAGTATGTGTCTTTTCTGTGATAGCATTATCACCATTTAAAGAGTTCTCAGAGATTAAGATAATGGGGGTCAATTACAGAAGTATATCTGCTGATTCCCTTTTAGCAAAAGGGTATCTCTGTCACTTGAACATGTGTACCCCTGAAGGGATCTGATCCAAATCTCAGGAGATTTGGTTTAGCACCAGACTATGCTTGGTACCACATTGCAGAGGCTACTCTGCTGAAAGTACAGGAAATGTTAGATGAATGGTATTCTCAGTAATTACATAGCAACTGATGAATGTGTAACTACATGGTGCCTTGTCAAAACTGGAATATAATTGCATGGTATTTTTCACATCTTTCTACTAGTGCTATTATATCAGAGAAACAGCAAGATACTAAATCATAATGCCTTAGTGACTACATATTTATTTAGTAAATAACCATGTATGACAGCAAATTCTTTTCTTAAACAGTACTTAAATGAACTATGCCATAATTTTATTATTTGTTGCTGTGTGTTAGGTGAGACAAACCTCCTATTTTCAAAAAATTCTAATGTCAATTGGGGTTGTTATTATTTTTTGGTTATTATAGCTTTTACTAACACTTGGATTAAATTTAAGAGACACTTTACTGTATAATTGAATAATATACATAATTTAGTATTATTTTTGTATTTTTGTTTTCAGATGTCTCTAGAATGGTTTTAAAGCTGATAAATGATTAAAAGGGAAAATTTTCACTGTACACTGCCAGATTAAAGAAAATGTCACCAGTATTAACAGTCCTTGGTAAATTGTTCCTTTGCATGAAAAGTAAATATTGAATCCCACAGGATAAGTAAATCTCACTCAAGCTTGTGTGTCAGTTTTCTTTCACTATAAGAAATAACTGAGATTACAATCAACTTACAATGAAAGAAAGTTTACTTTGGCTGACAGTTTTAAATGTTCTACTGCTTTTTAGTTTCTGGTATATGGCAAGGGTGTAAAGCCAGAAAGCAAAAGAGGGATAGATTAGGGTCTCAAAATCCTTTCAAGGTTCCATATCTTACCTATAGTAAATAATGCTGCAATAAACATAGTCGTGCTGGTAGCTTTAGTGTGGTCTTGTTTGTAAACATTTGGGTAAATGCCCAAAAGTGGGATTGCTGGATCATAGGGGAGCTCTATGTGGAATCTTTTGTTTCCAAAGTGGTTGAACAAGTTTACACTCCCACCAACAGCATTATTTACTATAGGTAAGATATGGAACCCACCCAGATGCCCCTCAGTAGATGAACGAATCAAGAAAATGTGGTATATATACACAATGGAATTCTATGCCTTCATCAGAAAGAATGACATTGCCCCATTTGTTAGGAAATGGAAAGGCTTGGAAAAAATTATATTAAGTGAAGTAAGCCAGGCCCAAAGAAACATAGGTCCCATGGTTTCCCTTATTTGCAATATCTAGTATATGTCTGAGTCAAGCAGAAAAGGTCAGATAAGGTGATCTTAAGGAAATGAACCCTAAGATATGTATTCAAATGGTTTTTTTTCTTTCATGCGATTGTTTCTAACACATTTATAAGATTATTTCTTTGTTGCTTTGTATGTCCCTTCCCCACAGTATAACCCCTGCTTTCACTGTATTTGATGTCGGTATAATTTGTGGAGGGGAAGTGGAAAAACAAATTGTTTAAATAGGGATACAGGTGGACCCATTGCAACAATGAGATGTACAAGTTGTTATGTCGAAAACGAACTTAAAAACTTTCGTGCGGGGGGTGGGGGGAATGGGGAGGATTGGGTGGGGGGTGGGGGGAGGATGGGAAGGGATGGGAAGGGGAAACAAAGGAGGAGGCTACAATGCTTGATAAGAAATGTGCTCATTATCTTGCCCATGTAATTGTAACCCTTCTGTACAGTATTTTCACAATAAAAAAAATCCCTTCAAGGGCATGTATTCAATAATTTAAAAACCTCCTCTGAGTCCTTCTTGTTAAATCTTCCAGCACACCTCAATTTTACCAAGCTAGAAGCCAGGCGCCTGTGTCTTATGCCTGTAATCCTAGCTACTCAGGAGGCTGAGATCTGATGATTGTTTCAAAGCTAACCTGGGCAGGAAAGTCCATAAGACTCTTGCCTCCAATAAACCACTAGAAAACTGGAAGTGGCACTGTGGCTCAAGCAGTAGAATGCTTGCCTTGAGCTGGCCGAGTTCAAACCCCACAACCAAAAAACAAAAACAAAAACAGTATATATATATATATATATATACATATATATATGTATATATATATGGTAATATATATATATACATATATATATATGTATATATATATATATGTATATATATATATTACCAAGCTAGGGAAGAGGACTTTAACACATGGGATTTTGATGGGGGGGGTGCAATCAAAATCTATACTATAGATAGTCTTCCAGATGGGTTTATTCACCAAGCATCTATGTATACTGCATATTCCAAAGTCTGAATTACTTTTCCCATTGAATATTACTATAATCTATTCCAACACCTTAACACCAGGCTCTACAGAACAAAGAGAACAAGACTAGAATCAGACTGACCTGAATGATATGTTATAGATAATGTATACTTTTCCACTGAAACATAAACATTACCACTACTTTATAAATTAAGATCAGTCATAAAGAATATCTTTACCTCAAAATTAGGTTTGTCTCATTCAATTTGACCTGTTTCCAAGGTACATTGAGTATGTTAATTTTTCATATAGGTCTTAAATTTACCTTGATAGACGTTTCATAAGAAGTCTCATATTATCCTTTTTGAAAGGCCTGTGATTACTAATGGCACTGAGTCTAAGAAAAAAGAAATTTCCTATAGTACCTATCTAAATTTGGAAACATTTCTTTCAATTTGAGATTCTCAGGCTATCCTAAGGTTTCTGGTCTACCATGAAATAACCTTCCTGACTCATCTAAAGGGTAGAGAATACTGGAAGCCATATACAATAAGTTTTCCCACGTTGCCAGCAATGCTTCATGAAATCAGTCTTAGAGTCTTACAAACATCTTGTCACATGTAAATAGTTGTACATAATTTTATACATGACAGTTGTACAAGCAATGTTTCTACTTATGTCCTGATAAAAGAGAAAGAGTTCTCACTGAACCTATTCAATTTACTACATCAGGATGAAAATAAGAATGTTCAATAAAAAATTTCAGAATTCTGAGGAACTAAGGAGAGAAACTTATTTTTAAGACAGTTATTTTAATTTATAAAATAGAGTCTATGAGTTACAGTATTATGGGGCAGAAAAGTATATCTTTCTTGGCCTACCATAAGAGCCACATCTAACAATTATAAGAAAAACAAACTAGAGCAAAGCTTAACCAAATTCATTTGATTATAATTTTATATGACACAGGAGCTTTGAGAAGTGAAAACTCAAAGACCTAGAGTAAAACATTTTTATTTTTAAAATTATCTTTATGTAGTTGTACAAAGGAGTTGCCACTTAAACCAGTTTATGAATATATTTTGATCAATGTCACCCCTTTATTCTTAGATTAGATGAAGTATGGACAGTGGGATAGAAATAGGACTGGGAAAAAAAGGAGTATAGTCTAATAGACTGGCAAAGGTCTTCTTCCTTCATGCCTTCCTTCCCTACTTCCTTCCTTCCTTTCTTTCTTCTACTGGTACTGGAGCTTGAACTCTGGGCCAGGATTTTCTCCTTCCGTTTTACACTCAAGGCTGGCACTGCCACATGAGCCACTTCTGTCTCATTTTTTTTTTGTTAAATTGGCCATGTAAGTCTCACAGACTTTCCTTGCTGGGCTGGCTTCAAACCATAATCCTCAGATTTCCTTCTTTGAGTAGCTAGGAGTACAGGTATAAGCCACTAGCTTTGTTCATGTTCTTCTTAGCCTTGCTGGGTAGAACTTTTTCACCTGGTACAACTATGATACAGAACCTTTCTGGAATGAGGGCTTTAAGGGAAAAAGACAGCGTGACCTTTCTCAGTTTTATGACTGGCTTCGTGAGGATGGAACCCTAGCTTCTGTGAGCCACATTAGGGAAGGAGAATTTCAGGTTCCATGGCAAGCTTTAGAGGGAAAAGAGGAACAGGAGACAGAAGGATCAGAGACGGTCAGAACAAAACTTCATACTTGAGATATTTCCATCATGAACAGTTTCTGTCACTCAAAGCAACCAACCCATAAAGATTCATATTTTGTAATATCATGATCTGAACCCCAATATCTTAGAAGAGAAAGGACTTCTCTTTAAGCATTAAAACATTAATAATATCCTTTAAAAACATACATTTCATATCACATCATCTAGTACTCTTGTTCCATAAGATCTTGTGTTTCAGAAGCCTGGTTCCAGAATACCTGATATAACTCCTTTCCACGGGTCCCTACGACAGATTTCTTTTGTTGAAGATGAAGCACACAGACTGGTCACTGATACAAATATCAGTGAAGCATCAGAATCAAAATTTATTTCAAAGGAGGGTGCTGGTGGCTCACACCTGTTCAAAGCCAGCCGGACAGGAAAGTCCATGAGACTCATCTCCAATAAACCACCAGAAAACCGGAAGTGGCTCTGTGGCTCAAGTAGTAGAGTGCTAGTCTTGAGCTGAAGAGCTGAGTGACAGCTCCCAGGCCTAGAGTTCAAGCCCCAGGACCAACCAAAAAACAAAACAAAATCCTCATTTCGAGGTGGTTAGTTTATTACTGATAACTTTAAAAAGTAAAAGGTCTAAGGAGCATTCATTTTAAGAATAATACAACTTTTAAGGAAATGTGTTTGCTTTTTTGACATGTAAATCAAGATAGTAAAATAGGTCCCAAGAAGTTTTAGACAAAATAATTGTAAGCAGTGATTGATCTTATTTTCAAAGAACATAACAAGCATTAATATATATTTTTTCAGAGAAAATAATCTTGAGATATATAAACCCAATGTAATATACAGTATTTTAAGCATATTATAAGAATATATCATAATTATATGAATATGGTGGTTCAATAAATTAAGAATCCATCTAAAATATTGGTATCTTAGCAGAACTCCTTAGATAAGTTATATGAATCTTCATTGAACATAATTTCCAAGGTTAGTTAAAACCTGAAGCTTATTTTAAGTAAATAAATATTAATGATATCTAAATATTCATTATATTCTAATTTATTTCTAAGAAAGAATGTTGAAGCACTGATTACTAATCACAATATTGAGCTCACATGCATTTTTATGCTAGTGTTGGGACTTGAACTCAGGGCCTCTGCGCAGTTCCTGAGTTATTGTGCTCAAGGCTAGTTCTAAACCACTTGAGCCTTAGTGGCACTTCTGGTTTTTGATGGTTAACTGGAAATAAGAGTTTCATGGAGTCCTAGAGTTTCTCCTATTCCTTCCTGTACTGTTTTCAGGGTATCTCCTTTGACTTCAAGGTCTTCGATCTATTTGAAATTGCTTCTGGGTGATTGTTTTAGGATGATATATGAGGATTTAACTTCAGTTTTCTGCTGGTATTTAACCAATTTGCCAGCACCATTTACTGAAGAGGCTTTCTTCCATTCTAATTTTTGGCTCCCTTATCGAAGATTAGGTGGCTATAGGTATGTAGGTTCATTTCTAGGTCTTCAGTTCTATTCCATTGGTCCTCAGGTCTGTTCTTGTGCCAGTACCAAGCCGTTTTGATTACTATGGCTTTGTAGTAGAGTTTGAAGTTTGGTATTGATATTCATCTAGCACTGTTCTTTCTGCTAAGGATTGTTTTTGCTATTTGGGGTCTTTCATTGTTCCATATGAATTTTTGGATTGCTTCTTTTATTTCATTGAAGAATGAGGCTGGTATATTGATGGGTATTGCACTGAATTTGTAGATAGCCTTTGGCAGTATTGCCATTTTCATGATGTTAATCCTCCCAATCCAGAAGCATGGGAGGTTTATCCACTTCCTTAGTTCTGTTTTAATTTCCTTCTTCAAGTTTTTAAAGTTTTCTTCATAGAGGTCCTTCACTTCTTTTTATGAACATAAAAAGTTTTTTCCTGTTGTTGTTTTATTGTACTGTGTGATTTTTTTCCTTTGTATGTTCTTCCCCCTATGGTATATCCCTTGTTTTCACTGTATTCAATTTTGGTACCCTGCATCTTGTATATAAATTTATCTAATTTGTGTAGGGGAAAGGGAATAACAAAATGCTGAAACAAGGACACAGGATGACCCATTTCAGCAATGAGCCTCACAAGACACTATGTTGAAATGAACTTTACAACTTTGGGGAGGGGTAGTAGGGGAGGTGGAGGAGGGAAGGGATAGTAGAAGAAAAACAAAGGAGGGGTTAACAATACTCAACAAGAAATGTACTCATTACCTTATTCATGTAACTGTAACCCCTCTGCACAGCATCTTTACAATAAAATAAAATTTTAAAAAAGTGTCATGGAGTTTCCTGCCCAGGCTAGTTTGGAATCACAATCCTCAACACTCAACCTCCTGAGTAGCTAGGTTTACAGGCACCCAGAAGCTAATATTTTTTTGCCTTTTATTTTTATATACCATAGAGAGACATTACCCTTGAATATGCTAGGCAACTTGCTATTTTGCCACTTTGAGATATCACACATAGTAAAACATACGAAAGTTTTATTATATGTATACACAAGCTCTGCTGGATTACAAGAGCAAGAAATGCATCATTTATCGTTATCAATCTCTCACTCAAACTATACTCTGTGAAATAGAAATCAATTTGGTAAAAAGTTATAATCAACATAGTGCAGACATAGTTTCAGAAAAATACAGTATGTAGGATGTATTTTATTTTACTAGGAAATGAGTCATTTGCCCGTAGAAGATTTATGTTTTCAGTCTTCTGCTCTTAAACTTGTAAAAGGTTCTAAAAAAGCTTTATTACATTTTCTAGTTGTTGATCCTCACTATGTTAGAAATTCTTGAAAGCCTAACATTCACTTGGTTTGCTGGTTTAGCTGGTACTCAATTATTTGAGCTATGTATCCAGCCCAGATTTTTGCTGGTTATTTTAGAAGTGGAGTTTTGGTTACCAGACTTTTCTACACAGGCTGTCCTTGAATGCAATCCTCTGGACCTCAGCCTCACAAATAGCTAGAAGTATTGGAATGAGCAACCAGCATCCTGCAAAACTGACCTATTTATTTATTTATTTATTTAGGGTCTGGTCGTGGGGCCTGAACTCTGGGCCTGGGCGCTGTCCCTCAGCTCTTCAGCTCAAAGCTAGCGCTCTACCACTTGAGCCACAGTGCCACTTCTGGCTTTTTTCTTTTTGCTTATGTGGTGCTGAGGAATCAAACCCAGGGCCTCAGGCTTTCAAGGCAAGCGCTCTACCACTGAGCCACCTTCCCATCCCCTGACCAATTTAAAAATGTATAATTACTGAAGCATTCAAAAATAGCCATGATGAACACATGCACGTTCTAAGAATTTATTTACTTAAAACCTTGGAAATTATGTTTAAGCTGATACTTAAGAAATTATAAGAAATTGTTTGCTAGAGTTAAAAATAACTATTAAAAGAAAATTTATCAGAATAGCTATTCAATTTAAGCAAATCATTTCCAATGCATTTAATTATTTTTATGTCAACATTTTTTGTTTTTTATTATTAATTTTTATTGTAAAGGTGATGTACAGAAGTGTTAGTTACATAAGTGAGGTATTGAGTACATTTCTTTTTTTAACAGTGTCACCCCCTCCATCATTATATTCCATTTTCCCTCCCAGTCTTCCTCCCCTACGAGTTGCACAGTTCAATTCCAACATAGTGTCTAGTGAGTATCACTGCTGCATTAGTTCACCCTTTGCCCCACCATTTCTGTGCTTACCCTTCCCCTTCCCAAATAAGATAAACTTACATACAAGACAATAATAAAAGGTCTCTACTTCTGGCTTTTTTCTTTTTGCTTATGTGGTGCTGAGGAATCGAACCCAGGGCCTCATGCATGCAAAGCAAGCACTCTACCACTGAGCCACCTTCCCAACCCCCCTCTGATATTTTTTAGATAACAACTTTCTTGAATTTCCCAAGAACTCTAAGGGTTCTTAAATCCAAAAGTCCCAAGTTAGATAAGGTATGAGGAAAAGACACGAGCAGAATTCTTTGTTACTGTCGGTACTGTTGCTGTAGGGTTGATTTTCAAAATGATCCTTCAGTTGAATAATGAATGTTTTGTGTTGGTTCATTGTCCTTCTAGATTCAGATCCCTGACTTTTCTTTACAGTACACACATAAAGCATACAATGCTTTCTAGACTTCATAGATGTTTGATGCAAGGTCTCTACTCCAAAACAACTGCACTCTGCTTTGGCCTTGAGACTTGGAGCTTTCTGTATACACATAGTGAAAAAACTAACTCATCTTGCCGACTCACTTTTTATTAAACATAATCTTAAGCACTAAGATGAATCCTAGCCCACCTTACCAGTAAACTTATGTAAGTTTCAAATTTACTTAAATAGTATAAAACTACATCCATGCTGTGCTTAACAGGAAGAAATCCATCATGATATTAATTCCAAAATATAACAATCCCAAAATATTAAGCCAGTCTCCCTTGCCAAAGGCTTTCCTAACTTATGTAAATATGAATTCTTGACATATTTTTGAAATTTTTAAGGTTATTTTCTATCTAACACACTTGGAAATATTTAAATTTTAAGTTACTTTTCTGGGAGTTTTAGGAATATTCTATTTACATAATCAATTTATCTTTACAGACTATTCCTTTAGTTTGAGATTTTTGTATTCTAATTTATGAATACTTGTTTACTCGAGTAAACAAGAATATTATATATAGTCAGTCATATTCTACAGAGGTTATAGGAATATACTATATATTGACTGTCTTAACAGAAGTGTATTGCTCACAGTTCTGGACTTTGAGAACTCCAAGCTCAAGGTACCCACAAGCTGGTTTTATTCCAAGGCTTCTGTGCTTGGCCCATAGCAAAAAATTTTCCTATGGCCTCACATGATGGTTATAATCTTACCAGTTTATGGCCTCATTTAATCTTAATTGCATCCTAAAAATTTGTTTCGGGGCTGACAAGGTAGGTCAATGGTAGAGTGCTTGCCTTGCATGCATGAGGCCCTGGGTTAGATTCCTCAGCACCACTTAAGCAGGAAAAGCTCAACTGGCACTGTGCCTCAAGTGGTAGAGCACCAGCCTTGAGCTGAAGAGCTGAGGGACAGTGCCCAGGCCCAGAGTTCTGGCCCATGACCAACAAAAAAAAATTGTTTCAAGTTGAAGTCAGATTAGAAATTAGAACTTTATCATATGAATTTTGGGGGACAAAAATGAGTTCTAATCATATCATTACATAAGGAATGAATAAAGTACCTTGGGAATGGGAGGGGGAGGCTGGGAAGGGATGTGAAGGGTAAACAAAGGAGGAGGCTGCAATGCTTGGTAAGAAATGTATGCATTATCCTGCCCATGTAATTGTAACCCCTCTGTACAGTATGTTCACAAATAAAATAAAATGAAATTAAAAAAAATAAAAAATAAAAATTAAATTAAATTAATTTTTTATTGTGAAAATACCATACAGAGGGATTACAATTACATGGGCAATGTAATGAGTGCATTTCTCATCAAGCATTGTTGCCTCCTCCTTTGTTTCCCTTTCCCATCACTTCCCATCTCCCCCCCCACCCCCCCTCACCTCCCCACCTCCACCCCCGCACCAAAGTTGTAAAGTTCGTTTTCGACATAACATCTTGTAAGTATCTTGTAAAGTGTAAACACGTAGGCATGCAGCAGGAGTAAGAGCTTACTCCAGTTCTAAAATTCCAGTAAACACAAACGTACAAATGGCCTCTTCCCATTCTTTAGGACTAAATTGTCTTGAGCTCAAAACAGATACAAAATTGAGAAAGACAACTAAAGGAAATTTTCTGTTGTTACTCACCTGATAAGATCAAGGTTTGTATATATGAGTATTCATCTATTTATTTAAAAAGATCATAAAATGATCAGATAATAAAACTGAGTAGTCAAGGGAAGAACTATCACCTCAGATAACATAGATCTCTATAAGCCATTAATCCACTTACAGAGATCACTAAACAGACAGATCTTAAAGCCACATACTCAATGGTAATTTATTGGACTTAGAAAACCAAACAAAATGAGTAGAGGGCCAAATTAAAAATTACACACATACCATCAACATAATTTCCTCTGCCACTTTAGATTCACCTCTTAGACAAGAAAAGTCACATGTTAATTAAAAATTAATTAATGAAAAGACAAAATCATGACTCTCACATGGACATAAAAAATAAATATGTGCTAAAGATTTTACATTATATGAGGAGCCATATGCTATAAGTAGTTTAAAGGAAAAGTCAGGAAAGTAAAAACAGATATGGCCTAAAGTATTAGTGCAATGACACAGACCTCTATAGATTATGGGGTTTACAATCACTGTAATCATTCTTAGTTGTTCTATAGCAATAAATGCCAAGTATACCTCAAAACATTTTGCATACATTAATTAATTCATTGCCCACCACAACTCTGACTTGAATACTAATTATGTCTCCATTGTATAGGTGCTAAATTAGGCAACCAAAAATTGAAATATTTTGTCCAATATTGCATAGGAAGTAAGTACTTGTAGATAGGCTGTTGACAGCTAGTTACTTTGAAATATTTTAATAAGTTGATTAGTGTATCCAAAAGGCAAAAGCAAAAATACCTTTGAACTTTCCTGACAAGCAAAGACTCTTTATGGCTGTATTGGTTAATTGAATAGTTATTGAATATTACTATGTCCCAGATGTGGTGTTATGTGCTCAAGTGCTCCATTGCTTTGAGTTCTTAGGGAAGAAGACAGATAGGTATCCAGGAAATTACACAGCAATATGCAGTTGAAGGAGGTAGCAGTTAAATGATACAGATGAACACATTTCAAAGAAACAAATACTACATGAAAGAACAGGTGGGAAAATGTGCAGAGCCAAAGTTAGGGATGGTCTTCAATACCATGATAAGCAACTTTGACTTTATTCTGAACACTAACTGAAGGTATTATAGAGTTTTAAGTAAAGGAATAGTATTAGATTTGCATTTTAGAAATACAAGTCTCATAGCTATGTAGGCACAGATTGAACTGACAGTGAACCTGCATCCACAGAGATTGATGTATTGGCCATCTGATGATAATATTATAAAACTTGCAAATATGTAGTAGACCTAACTATTGGTAGATTGAGATCAGGAGAATTTGTTTGAAGCCAGATGCAGCACACATCAAAGACCTCATCTCAACCAATAACTGGTCATGGGAGACTGGTATCAGGAGAATAAGACATCCAGGACAGAAAAGTGTGTAGGATCCCATCTCAACTGAAGAAGTTGGACATGATGACATGCATCTATCATTCCAGCTTTTCCAGCTAAAGCCTTAAATAGGAACATTGTGGTTCAGGTATGGGTCTACACACTATCAAAAAAATAGTAAGCCGGGCGCTGGTGGCTCACGCCTATAATCCTAGCTATTCAGGAGGCTGAGATCTGAGGATCACAGTTCAAAGACAGCCTAGGCAGAAACTGTGAGACACTTATCTCCAATGAACCACTAGAAAACCAGAAGTGGCACTGTGGCTCAAGTGATAGAGCACCCCCCTGAGCTGAAGAGTGCAAGCCCAGAATTCAAAGCCCCATGACAGACAAAAAAAAGTACACTAAAAGATTAGAGGCATGGCTCAGTATTAGAATATCTGCCCAAGGAAGCACAAGGCTCTGAGTTCCAACTACCCCCACATACTGCTAAAAATGTAGTGTATGTATTGTTCAAGTTTCTGTGGATCACTCATTTGGGTTGTACTCAGCTGGACTATTCCTGCAAGTCTCTTAAGAGGCTTCATCTACAAAGCTGACCATTTGTGATACCTCTGCTTGAGGCCTCTTTCTCTCCATGGTCTTTCATCTATGAAAGGGATAACCCATGGTTCTCTGCATAGCTAAGCAGGCAGAATAATGTCCCAATGATTCCATATCTTGATTCCCAGACCTTACAAATTAGTTGCCTTATATGACAAAAAAGCATTGCAGATGTAATATAATTGAGGATGTTAAAATGGGGAGATTTACTAAGCTATACAGAGTCCTCATAAACAGGAGACAAGAAGACCAAATTCAGACTATGTGATGACATATTCTTAGAGACCTCAAGACACTACAATGCTAGCTTTGAAGGTAGAAAAAGGAACCGTGTACCAAGGAATTCTGGCAGCCTATAGAAGCTAGAAAATGTAAGAAAACATTCTCTTCACAGAACTTCCAAAAGAAAAGCAACTGTGCTGACATCTTGACCTTAATCTAATGAGACTGATTTGATACTTCAGACCTTCATAACTATATAATTTTTATTATATTTTGGTGTAATTCTTTTTAATTTTATTTATTGTAAAGATGCTGTACAGAGGGGTTACAGTTACATGAATAAGGGAATGAGTACATATCTTCTCAACATTGTTACCCCTTCCCTTGTTGTTCTCCCACTATCCCTTACCTCTCTCACCTCCCTCACTCCTCCGCCCAACCCAAAATTGTAAAGTTGAATTCCAGTATACTGTCTTATGGGTATCATTGTTGCAATGGGTCATCCCGTGTCCTTGTTTCAGTGTTTGTTATTCCCCTTCCCCTCCTCAAATTAGACAATTGTATATACAAGGTTCAGGGTACCAAAATCAAGTACAGTGACGGCAGGGGATACACCATAGGGGTGAGAAGATAAAAAATTACATATTCCTTTAAAACAGCAACAAGAAGAAGAAAGGCCTCTTAGAACTCAAAAAATTAAATCCTCCAAAAACACATCCTCAAAGAAACAACTGCCCCATTAACAAGTGGGCTAAAGATTTTAAGAGAGACGTCTCTGAAGAAGAACCAATAGATATATGAAGAAATGTTCAAGCTACCAGCACAACTACATTTATCACAGCATTATTCAACATAATTAAGATATGGAACTAGCCCAGATGCCCCTCAGTAGATGAATGGATTAAGAAAATGTATATAATTCTTTTTTTGTACTATCTTTAAGTAGTTGCACAAAGGAGTTCCAACCAACAATTTATGGATACAACACTCCTTAGTCAATGTCACTCCTTTTAATATTCTTACCCCTCACTCTCATTTCTCCCTTCCCTCAGTTTTCTTAATTTTGTAGGATGTGTGTTGATATTTTATTATGTTTCCCTCTTTCTTCTCTTCATTCATCTAACTCCCTCCCCTGATCTCCACCTCACTCCTTCCTGGTGTTTATTTTGTTGACCGTTGACTTAGACTTCTTATAAGCCGCAGATTTTATGCCCATTTGTTAGAGCAGCAACAGGAAAGTAATACAAAAGGGTCTTTCAAAGAAACAAGAGATTAAATAAAAGAAAAAGCTAGAAGGCATCCTAAACCCTTGCTCAGAAGTCATTCAAAGTTACTTTGGGGCAATCCTTTTGTCAAAACAAATCATACAGCTAGAAAGATTCAGTCTATGAAAGAGACCTCTGGACTTCTTCATAATTAACTGCAGCTTTGTTTTATTTGACCAGCAATTGCATTAAAAGTAAAGAGAAACAAAACTGCCATTTTTTGCTGGTACAAGGGCTTGAACTCAGGACCCAAGCCCTTTCCCTTACCATTTTTGCTCAAGGCTGAAGCTCTTACACTTGAGCCACAGTTCCAATTCTAGATTTTTGCTGGTTAATTGGAGATGAAAGTCTCATATTATGACTGGAAGATCTATAAAAATTTGCTGTGCCTTAAAATTGCACCATAACATGTTTGAAAGAAGTTTGAATTAAATTGCTGTGAAAAGATGAAAAGGAATACAGAAGTTCAAAAGTTTAAGTAGGTAAGCCTGCAAAATTTGATGATTAATTGAATATAGAACATGACCTTGATAAAATATTGGATGCTCACACTAAACTTGTGAAGAAGTTAAGTAAACATCATCTCCTACCTTTAGCAGAAGGAGAAACTGTAGCTTAGATAAATTAAATGATGGTGTCCCATCATTGAAGAGGAATACAAGACCCTTGACCCCCTGAACTTTGCTTCTGGCTAGATTATTGTTGCTTATATATTCTCATGTTCTGGATCCTATCTCATCCATTCCTAAGAGCACAGATTAATGGAAATATGCCCTCACTTTCCTCTGGAATGTGGAGTCATGTTCACTTCTAATCTAAGACTTTATATAACTGGTACAGCAACATCAACAGATTCCATACCAGATAGTTTGAGAACATGATCAAACGAGAAGATAATAATGTGACTGTTGATGCAAATGAAGCCACATTTTAATTATCACACCTACACAATCCTACTCTTAAAATCCTGAGTTTATTAAAATTACATTTTGGAAGATGTGGATCTAAAAGAAAGAGAAACAGTACTTTTTCTAGTCATGAAATTTTGTTCTCTATTTTTCTTTCTCCTTGGGAACCATTAGTGAGAAGAGGA
Organism: Dipodomys ordii; assembly: GCF_000151885.1. Taxonomy (NCBI): domain Eukaryota; kingdom Metazoa; phylum Chordata; class Mammalia; order Rodentia; family Heteromyidae; genus Dipodomys; species Dipodomys ordii. The sequence goes on from NW_012267304.1 coordinate 1,432,819, forward strand.
AGCAACAAACACCCAAAGTTGAGGAAGGTTAGCTTTTTTTTAAAGTATTATTATATCATGCAACTAGTTTCCTTAGCAACTGGTTACATATCTCTGCACATAGTATCTTGAAGATTATAAAGCCAAATATGGTGTTGTTTTTTAAGTAGTAGAAATTGCTTCTAAGTGTTCCTACTTTTAAATTTCTAATAAAAAGTATATTCTAGGTTTTCTATCTTGGTAGCAATTACTAGTACATTTTTTTGAATCATTAGATAAATGAAGTACTTCAGATAACAGTGGATCATGTTTTGCAGAGATAACATGCCAAATCTCTGTTATAGAAAATTATACAGTGTCATCTATTAAACAGCACAAAAGTTGTATCCATGTATCTTTGTGTATGGAATATTTCCTATGGTTGACAATCTATCTAGGATAGGGTAAGTGTTCTACAAATGCCAGTTGATACAATTATGATTATCATTAGAATTGTTTAAAACAACAATAAAAATATATCTATCATATGCATTGTGGTGTTTTGAAGTATGTGTTTGTATGTGTGTGTGTGTGTGTGTGTGTGTGTGTGTGTTTACTTACACTCATTGTGGAATAGTTAGATCTATCTAGCCAATAGTCTATTACATAGCTAGCATTTTGCTAGCTATATGAAAGCACTTAGCATCCAGTATTAACTTTTAAAAAATATATGTTTAGATTATTGTTATCAATCTATGAAAGAGACCTCTGAAACTACTTTTTCCTAACTAACTGAAGTTCTGTTTTATTTGACCAGCAATTCCATTAAAAGTAAAGAGAAACACAACTGCCTTTTTATTTGCTGATACAAGGGCTTGAACTCAGGACCCAGGCTCTGTCCCTTACCATATTTGCTCAAGGCTAGAGCTTTACCACTTGAGTCACAGCTCCAATTCTAACTTTTTTCTGGTTAATTGGAGATGAAAGTCCCATGAACTTTCCTGCCTGGGCTGATTTTGAACCATAGTTCTCATATTATCAGCCTTCTGAATAGCTAAAATTACAAGTGTCAGCTTTCTTGATTTTTTTGGGGGGGGGTCTGGTCGTGGGGCCTGAACTCTGGGCCTAGGCATTGTCCCTTAGCTCTTCAGCTCAAGGCTAGCTCACTACCACTTGAGCCACAGCGCTACCTCCGGCTTTTTTCTTTTTGCTTATGTGGTGCTGAGGAATCAAACCCAGGGCCTCATGCATGTAAAGCAAGCGCTCTACCACTGAGCCACCTTCCCATCCCATGCTTTCTTGGTTCTTATAACTCATTAAAAAATAACAACCATTTAGGCATTTTGTTATCAAAACAAGTGGCTATGGTAACAATGTAAAAATTTCCCTTACTGGCAGCATTATGGTTGGCTTTTGTGTATAATCTGATTGTAACATCAAAAAAGCATCATAAAGTAGCCACTATCACCTTCATAACTAAATATGAAGAATTTGAAGTTGAGTGAGTAAGTAGTTTGACTAAATACTGACATCTAGGAACTGAATCTAGAATTCAAATCTTTGTCTGACCCTGATCTCTATACATCAGTTATTATTTTCCTGTACTTCAGTGTTTGCATAAAGCTTTTCTAATGGTATTACCTAAAAGTTCAGAAAGAGAATTAAAAGATTAGAATTTGGATCCCTAATAAACTGCTACCTTCTTCTCAGACCTATTACCTCTCTAGATCATATTTTCTGATTTTTTTTTATTTTCAAAAATTCCAAAAGTCTGTTAATAACCCTATGTATTCAAGACTGGAAAAATACAAGTATAAACCATAGTTCCTTTCCTCAAGGAATTTATAATCTAGTCAGAAAGATGAGGCTAAGTAATTATACAAATAGTGATTTATAGCTGATTGAATGAAAGCAACTGACTGAATTCTTTTATGTTTATCTTGCACCTCGTGGAGCTTCAGCTATGTAACTCCCTGGGAAAGGCAGGACAGGCTAGCTTAGAACTAGGGTGAAGAAAACTGGAACAGCTAGAAGGCATGATTGAAGGTGACTTGTACATCCAGTCACATCATATTCGATGAGATATACTATTTCTGGATGGATATGGTTCGTCTGCACTGTGGGAAACAGCAAAAAGAACCCTATCTTGTGTTTACAACCAGGAATACTTCAAAGCAGATAAAGTATTTATGATGTGGCCTTTGATAATGAGTGAATATGAATCCTCAAGGATTTAAATCTGATCTTTAAGGATTAAAAGTTGAAGAACAGCACAAAATGAGGCTAAGTATCATGAACTTGGCCAAATTAGCTGGAGTTAAAAACTTCAGGTAGGTACAAGTTGTGACTTGGGCACATAGGCATTATTTAATGATGTCATAGATTAGCTTCATGATCTAGTTTCCACTCATAGAACTAAGGAAAACTTAGACAGCATACCCCAGAGTAGCAGTTCCTGGGATGCAGATATAACCAAAGCAGGTTATTTATTTTGGTTGGTATAAAGCCAGATAGCTCAAAAAGAGAACCAAGTTTTCAGTTAAGGAAAACCAAAGCTCTACATAAAAGTACCTGGTCAAATGTCATACCAAAAGTTTAAAACAGGAACATAAATGGGAAAAAGAATAATAAAGTTAGGTCTCAGAGGAACATATAGTGAATCTATTAGGTAACTTTTAAACAAGCTGTTAAAGTCTACAGTTGTGTATTGCTAGAGATTGAGCCATGAATTTATGGGAGGCCAACTGAATGTCTGGGAGTTCAAACTGATGCAGTAGTCTTCAAACTATCAATCCAGCAATGTCGTTTACCTAGCAAGTACAAAACTAAGAGTTCAAATCCAAGTACTTCAAGAAAGGAAAGGGAAGGGAAAAAAGAGAAAGGAAGGAAGGAAGGAAGAAAAGGAAGGGAGGAAGAGAAAGAGAGAGAGAAAGGGAAGGAAGGAAGAAGAAAGAAAGAAAAACAAAAGGGAGACAGAGATACACACAGAGAGAATCGCAGCAAAAAGACAAATTCCAGACCCTACTCATATGAGATAAGCCATTCTACTGTGCTCTACTGGGGTAAAAATTAGCTTAGAAACTGAAAGGATATATGTAAACATATGAATACAATAATACCTGGATATTAACTAAGTTAGAATATCTTACATATATGCAACTTATAGGCATTGTCATTTTTCAGTTGTGTGAAATAAACATACTGAAATATTTCAAGTCATTAGTGAATAGTAGTTACTTCATGTCATATATTTTTCTTAGAAAACACATAGTAAAACATTGGTGCTCTTAGAATTCTAGCTATTTCTGGGATTAGGTTAGGGAGGTCTTTTTAGTGGAATTTTGCATGAAAGATAGAGTTATAAAAGTCAAAAGCTTTCTCTCAGTTCCTTGCTTCCTGAAATCCAGGTCAGGCCATTAAGATCTGAATCCTACCAGAGACTGACTCCTACATAGCTGAGTATGGCTTCTTCAACACATTGGCAATCTTCAACAAATGTTCCCAGGTTGCATCTTGATAAAGTAATCAACATCATCTCCAACATTATTCTCATTAAGATTATTGTTATCAATAGTTACATAACATGCTGCATGTTGCAAAATATATCTATCTTCAGATGGTGATTGCTGTAAAGTTAATGAGGCATAAGCTATCCAGGCTTCTTCCACATAAACACATTCCCATAAGCAGAACCTTAGCAAAGTTTTTTGCCTTATCACATGTTTTTATAATATGCACACAACATATTTTAAATTAATTTAGTTTAGATACTTCTTACGTAGTGACACTAGAGTGAACACAGGCATTTGAAGGATCTAGCTAAGGAGAATTGAGTTAAAAATATTTGATTTGAGTTTAATAGGGTATAGTCATAGGATTCATAGTCACTTTTGTATGTAGTTGAGGTATGCTAACCACCAGAATTTTGAATGCCTTCCAACTAGTTATGCCAACACCTCTTGAACTCATTAATACAATGATCCACAGGTACAGAACTAGAATTAATATCAAGGTAATCACATTCATAAAGTTTTGGCACTATTAGCAAAAATTAATATAAAAGAAATCAGCATTATTTCAAATCTACAGGTAAATTGATTTAAAATGCCTTTTGAAATGGTAGCTATTTCCAAACTTTGATCCTAATTGTCAAACTTTACATGCCATTAATAACAGATTGTACAGCTGAAGGACATTTCCAAATTTGTCAATAGCAAAAACAATAAATTGAAACATACTACACAAAAGATTGTATTTTCGGGGCTGGGGAGGTGGCTCAGTGGTAGAATGCTTACCTTGCATTTATGAGTCCCTGGGTTTGATACCCCAGCACCACATAAACAGAAAAAGCTGGAAGTGGCGCTATGGGTTAAGTGGCAGGGTGCTAGCCTTGATCTGAAGAGCTGAGGGACAGTGCCCAGGCCCAGAGTTCAGGCCCCACGACTGACAAAAAAGAAAAAGAAAAAAGAAAAAGATTACATTTTCTTTCCATTCTGTCTATGGAAAATTTTACCACATAAACAGGAAAACAAGTATATAAAATAAAATATAAGAAATAAAGCATAGCATGAAGTTAATTCATAAAGTTCTATGTCAATTTTTCTAATTATTATGATTTCGTAGTGTTTATTGGGTTATAAATTATATAATATTACATTTCCTATTCCAAATATATTCACTTTCATACATAACTTTGATATTATAAATTTGCATTCTTTTCTTCTTATTTGAATATTTATTTATTGACAATTCTCAGGTTTGAACTCAGGGCCTTGTGCTTACAAGCATTCTACCACTTAAAGCATGCCCCCAGTCTTTTTTGCTTTAGTTTGTTTCCACATAGTGTCTTATATTTTTTTCCAGACTAGCCTCAGACCACAATCCTCTTACTTTCACCTCCTAGGAAACTGGTATTACAGGCATATATCATAAAATTTAGCTTTGTCTCACTAATTGTTTGACTGGTTTGGTGCCCAACCTCAGTCCTCCTATCTCTGTCATCTGTGTAGCTGTGATTACAGGAATATGCCACCATACCTAATGACATTTATTTTCTTAAAGATATTGTTTCTTAAATCATATAAACTTTAGGCCCAGAAAATCTGAATTGGTCTCTACCTATACATTCTGTAAACTAAAACACACAATGGACCCTAGATATATTACCCATTATAAATGGAGATGTATCTCACTCATTCAGTCTCCCAGCCAGTAATGTTAAGGCTTAGTAATCTGGAAATGAAGCAATGAACTCCACAGACACAAAAGAAAACAAAATCCTTGCTCATACATATATGTATGATCATTGATCATACATTCAAGTAACATAAAACACATACATATCTAAGTTATTACTCCTGTATAATAAAATGTAAAATGAGTGAACATTTTTGGACTAGATTTCAGTTATTTTCTTCCAGTTACATTTTCTTTCTTTGAATTAGCTTAATTTACGATTGCTCTTGCTTCATTTTCCTCCTTTCTCTATGTGATGGGAGTTGGAATATGTCCTCTTTAAAGCCTGGGCAAAGCTGAGTTGTGCTATGACCTTTGCAAGGGTCTTAGTAGGAAATGATATGGAATTCTTAAAGAGGCATACTTATTTTTAACATGGCCTTATTTTATCTATTTTGGGTGAAAGACATGCTGAACATAAACTTGCTGGTCTTTTTATCCTTTACTCTAGGTCACTACTTGTGTGTGTCCTTTTTTCTGTAGTGTTCAAATTACAGTCAGCTCATGGTGCAAAGAATAGACAGATTCTTAGCCATCAATTTTTGCTTTCTAGGTAAAAGAATATAGGTTATGTCTTCCCGAAGGCATTGAATTTCTCTCAATGGTATGATGCATGTGTGTCTATGTAATGTAGGTATTCTGTGTTTTATTTTGTTTTTTTTCTTTGCCAACTGAGTGTTTCTTTTTTCTTAATCTCTGACAACCTTTCCCACTTTTCGTTCATTGGAGAAGTAGTTGGGGTTAACGAGAATGTGTACATTCTGCCAATATTATAGAATATAATAAAAGCAGCAGTATAAATTGGAGTGTGCTGTTGTTCAGTAAGAGTCACCTTTCTTACAGTGCTTTTTTTGGCTCTGTCTCTGAAGAGTGAGTGCTAAAGTCAATATGCTTTAATAATTTGAGCTAAGTCTAAAACTGAGGCAAGAGAGAGATATGAGAGGCCTAAATTATTAGAGATAATTGAGTCATGTAACCACTTCATTTCCCATATTTCCACAGAATCTTAAACATTATCTGATTATCTTCAAAGATCTACATTGTAAAAATAATTTTCCTAAATGACTCACCTACTTTTCTTGACTCAGATCCTCTAATTTGATTTCTCTCATTTCAGCGTACATGTCTATCACTCTCCCAGGTAATTATGGCTGAAGTTCTTACGAAGTGCTTAAATCTCAATGGAGCTTAATGGTGACATTTTACTAATGTGCTTTGGTAAACAAAATATTCTAGGTTGTGAAAGTGATATCCGTTTCTATGTCTTTATTTTTGTTTAAAACCTCATTAAGAAAGAGAACGTGTCAGAATGATCAAACTTCAGTATTCTTTTCATTTACTATTGGATTAAAACTTCTCTGGTAAAGTTTATTTAATAACATTTATTTCTATAACTCCTTCCCTCATGAACACAAGAAAGTTCTTTTCTTTTTTTAAAAAAATTTTAATTTTAAAATTAGGAAACAATGTATAAGAAGAGTTTCATTGTGACATTTCTACACATGTATATAATACCTTTCAATCAATCACACTCCTTCTATCACTCTCCCTTACCCCCTTTTCTCCTTCTCAAAACAACTTCCAGATTTGATTGTTCTATTTTCTTTTATTTATGTTTTTTATTGCGAAAATACTATACAGAGGGGTTACAGTTACATGAGCAAGGTAATGAGTATATTTCTTATCAAGCATTGTTGCCTCCTCCTTTGTTTTCCCCCACCATCCTTTCCCTCTCCACCTCCACAACTACACTCCCCCCCCCATAAATTGTAAAGTTCATTTTTCAACATAGCGTCTTGTACATCTCATTGTTGCAATGGGTCAACCTGTATCCTTATTTAAACATTTTTCCCTTCCCCTCCCCAAATTATATCAACATCAAATACAGTGAAAACAGGGGTTATACCGTGGGGGAGGGACATACATAGCCATCTCCCTCTTTTGTGATACTCAAAGCAGATCTCTCTCCCACTGAACTAGCCTGAGAGGAGAATCACAAAGTCCTGGGTAAGACAGAGTTTCTTTCTGCCTGCTCAGGAAAGGACTTTTCATGATCATAGTGATTTGATTTACAGATAAAAGTCTGTAAAATGAGTTTGACAAAAGCTGAAATAATTATTACTGCATTATTTTTTCAATTCCCATTCTCTCTTCTGTGCTTCCCTAGTAGTGCCCTAACTTTACAAGTCAAACATCCTTCTCCTCCTCGGAACACTGTCAATATTTCCCCTTGGGTTTCCTGCCCTCCTTCCTTTTGGGCTCTCCTGTCTTACGCATTAATGAAGCCAAACCTTAAAAATGTATTGAGTTTGAACGATAGGAATAACTTTATCTTTTACCACTATTGTTCCTGGAGTTCTTGAATTGTAAATTTCTAAGTGTTCCTCTTCATGAGATACAACTGAAGTGAAATACTAATTTGAAGAAAAACTAATAATGGAATTCCATGTACTATGCAGGTTAGTTAGGTTTTCTAGAGGAATGGAAAGTAGGAACACAGTTTGAACCTTCATATCATAAACACATAGATAGTGATCTGTTGCTTGTATAAATTTCCCTATTCTAATCTGCAAAGTAATTACAAATGCAACCATTTTGACATTCGACATCTGGTTAAGAGATGACTCCACAATAAATAGTAGTATCCTTGAAACAGCTGGGCATAAGATGTATTTATTTTTCATTATAGTCTTGCACTGGATTTCTACAATTATTCTTGCTTACTAGTCACTTGGTTTAAAACATGCATGTCACCCAAATCTATACAAGTCTATAGCAAGCTGAACACTTCAGTAATGGTTTGGGTTGATGTCACAAGTCAAGGAAGCCTGGTTGCTTACCAACATGCCAGCCTGCCACATAGAGTATAAGTATTAGCTCTCATACTCAATAACATCTGACCACAGTATTACCAATTTGTTTGATAATTTGAAGAGCATTTTCATAAATTTCAATGGAAAAGCATAACCTCAGTTGTTATATAAATGTTGTTTGTGTATTTTAGTGCTTTTGATGGTATTTGCTTTTTGTTTTGTTTTCCTGTGTTTCAGAATTCTGTTCTTAGATTGCAAGAGTGACCTCTAGTGTGAAACATGTGTATAGTTATAATCTCCAGTTCCATAGCCTCTATCATGCCTTAATTTCCACAGGTATCATTTGAGTTATGAAGAATAACAATAAGCAAGACTTCCAGAGATACAATAAATTATCACCTAAAACAAAGTTAGGTCTCTCCATACTTATTCTTATATATTTGTTTCTCAAACTTTGGCTGCAAGAGGACAGTTGCATTCTGGGGATTCTGAGATGGCAAGGACAATATTTCCACAAATGCCCTTGTAGGAAACTGCAGGTAAATTATGACATTCTTCATGAGCTGGATGGGTTTGACTGCAGAATAATGTTCTGAAACTCTCTTGTTGCCCATGGCATTCCTGTTGTGAATAATTGGCTGGTGAACTCACCTGTTCTCTTTCTTCTCCAGAAAAAAGAAGTGTTTTCCTACCCATTATGCTCAGTAGATGCAAGGCCTAAAGAACACCCTGTATTCTTCATGAGTAAAATTAGACTTAAGTGTATGCCCTGCCCTCACACAAAGTCAGCCAAAAAATTTCAGTATGGCCAATGGCATTACTTATTCCCTACATGAGGTTAAATGAAACTTGGACCTGTGTTTCAAGGGCTGGCTCCCCTTGCAATAAAAATAACAAGCTTTCACATTAGCACAGCATTTTAAAACTTATAAAACACTTTCACTCAGATAATTTTGCTTCTTCCACTGGGCATCTTTAGGAAGTCAGCCTTATTTAACCCATTTCAGTGATGAAACATATGAAACTCAATGAAGTGCAATGTCATGTCCAAGATGAATTCCATTAAATAAATCATGGAGGAATAAGCTTGGGACTCCAAACTTTGTATACATTTTCACACAGATACTTCAGAGTCTATCATACTTTCTCAAAGTAATATGAAGGTTTAAAAATAACAGGCTACATCCAAATTTCTATGAAAAAAGACATGATCTTGTGGTAAGGATGAAGGGAAATGTTTGTGGAGGAGAGCACGTACAGTCTAGTCTTAAAAAAATAAGAGAATGTGGTCAAATGCAGAAAATTATTCCAAATCAAGCAAACTCAAGCAATGGAAAAGTGTGGAGTACATGTAATAAGTAGGAAGTAGTACAGTTTTTGTAGATGTGGGGTTTTAGGAAGCAAAATTGTGATAGTCAAGGGCAGAACACCAAGTGCTTTTAATTCTAGAGCAAGGTTTCTCAATATCAGCTCTGTTGCTTGAGGGTAGGTAATTCTTTGTTGTGTGTATTATCCTGTACAATATAGAGTATCAGCAGACACCAAACCCTTCAGTTCACATTTGATGAAAACCACTTAAATTGGGAAGTTATGGAAGTCATATTATATTTTGAAGTAGAACCGTGTTATAAATATGTTTGTGTTTACAGAAGACAAACACAGCTAAAGTCTTCATACTAAACTGGAAGGCAGAAGTGACTCAAAGCAAAAATAAACATAGAGCCTATTAGGAGGATAGGACAGTGGTCTCAGGATAAGGATTAAAGGTTTCTGATATAATGGAACAGAGTATTCAACTTAGAGGTGGACACTTGAGAGTTGTATTGTGAGCTCTGCCAAAGGTTGGTATATGTTCTTCTAAGAGTCATTTTTTCAAAAACTTGTGTCTCTTCATTTCTTATCTATGGAGAGAGGGTAGGACATGGTGTTCTCAAAGTTCCCTTCCAGCTCTATTAGAGACAAGTATGCAATTGCTGTCACTTACTTTATTTAGCCACATCCATTCTTCTCCATATGTCTTTTTAAAAGAATCTTGGTGAATATCAAATGCGTCTGACTTCTCCGTGTAAAGATAAACATCATGACTTCACTGTCTCAGACTAAGTTGGGTGCAAAGACAAGTCAGAAACAGTGAGAAAAATGTGAATTATGAGCTGCATTTTAGTGACATGTTCTTATATTATTTTCCAAGTACACGGAATAGTTAGAACATTGATTTTGAAATATTTCGTAGGACAGGTCTTTTGGAAACTATTTTATTTCATTCACTTACATTTACTGAAAGCATACTAAATGCAAGACACTGGATTTGCAAAGTTTACCAAGATGGATTAGTTATGAGGTCTGCCAAGGAGCTTACATATAGCATGGAGATCAGAAGTATACACAATTGTAATACAGAACAGAATATAGTGCATTCCAAATAAACCATATATGCAAATCTCATACATGCCAACAAGCTGATTTTGAAGTTATTTAATTGTGAGAAGACATCTTAAATCCAGGTTCAAAAATATAGCTCAATTTATTTTTACAAACACACACTTTTTCATTGAATTGCTAAAAATTATTGAGAAAGAAGAAATGTAATATAAATAATTCATAACAAAACCACTAAATGCCACTTATAAAAGGGGAGAGGTAGGAGGGATAAAAGAGAAATGGTGGAGGAGGTGAATTTGTTCTAAGTACACTGTGTGCACATATGGAAACATCATAATGAAAAACCCCTCCTAATATAAATGTATGTTAATTCAGAAATAAATTAGTAAAGTAAAATAACCTATTAAACAATTAATATCCCTACTTTTTTGTTTGTTTGTTTGTTTTAACTGTAGTTTTTGTCTTTTTATTTTTTCGTACTGGGGATCAAATCGATGGTGTTGCACTTGCAAAGCAAGTGCTTTGCCACTGAGCTACATCCCAGTCCCCTATGTCTACTTTTTTGAATAGCAACTCCTTTGTACAAGTATGTAAAGATAAGATAAAATTAAAAATTGTCTAGCACACAATTTAATTGTAATTGTTCCACTCATTGACTACCCTCAGAGCATTAACAAGTAGCAAAAATGGCAGGCAAAATGCAGATTGTTCATATGTAATGATTCTTAAAGAGATTCAAATCAATCTTGGACACATACATGAGAAAGAGCTGTATATTTGTGTTTGTGTGTATATCTAGGCAAATAACGGAAATAATTGGAAATGATTCTAGGATTAACTGTACTTTCCTTTGACCTGGTAAGTTACTGTACTGTTTTTTCTCCACTATTTAGTGAGCAAGCAAGGGATGGAATTAATGGCCAAGTCTATTTGGCTCCTCTATCTCTCTTTGTGAGGGGAAAACTAGGAAAAATCAAACTAGTACCCAAAATGAAGTGTCATATTGCTTACGGATTTCAATAAAATCTATTTTCTCATCTGCTGTAGAAAACATGGGTAATAATGTTCAGATCATTTTGTAATTGAGAAGACTTCTGGAGAAATGGTGCATATATTTCTTGCAATATATAGGAAAAGTGTGAATAAAGAGACGAAAACCCACAATCTAAATTAGAAAAAGAAACAGGAACATTCTAAGGAAGGACTGACTCATGGTGGAAAAGAAGCTGCTAAGCTAAACAAGCATAGCTCCTATCTATAAATACATTCAAGGTATCAATATAAACACAAGAAGGAACTTATTCACACAACATGAGAGCATTAAGGGTAGCCATTTGTAGATAAGAAATGAAAAGATAGGAGAAAATATTAGGAAAAAGAAATGAGTGAGCCTGGTGCTGGTGGCTCACATCTGTCATCCTAGCTACTCAAGAGGCTGACATCTGAGGATCATGGTTCAAAGCCAACCTGGGCAGGAAAGTCTGTGAAATTCTTATCTCCAATTAAACACCAGAAAACTAGGTGCTGTTTCTCAAGTGGCAGAGTGCTGGCCTTGAGCTGAAGAGTTCAGGGACAGCACCAAGGTCTAGAGTTCAAGCCCCATTACCGACCAAAAAAAGAAGAAGAAGGAGGAGGAGAAGGAGGAGGAGGAGGAGGAGGAGGAGGAAGAAGAGGAGGAGGAAGGAGTGTCATTGAGAATAGAAGAGAAGGAAGCTTAAGACCTTAAAAATGTGATAGTAGTAAAAATGAAACTAGTACTCAGAGTACTGTTTCTGTGAAAAACATAAATAGAACAAGATTTAACTAAAATAAGCATACTTTAACTTGATGTAGGTGATGATATCAGTAGTTAAACTAGTATTCTAACAACAAATCAAGCCTTCTGTAAAGCTCATACTTTACTAGCTACTAAAAAGATTTAAGAGAAAAACCGTTTTCTATCCCTAGGAAGCATAATGTTTAATTTTCTTGAGGAAACCATATGCTGAAAACAAGGGGTCTTAGTGAGTGGTTCCTATGTTCAACAGAAGAATTGAGAGATAATAATTCTGGGGCTTCGGTATCACCTTTTAACTTGTACTTCTATTCAGCATTCTCAAGTCTATTCTCAATAAGTCTAATCAACATTCTCAAATACTTCTTAATAAATCTATTCAACATTCTCAGCTTAAATACTTCTTACAATAGACACAGCCCTGTTTTCTCTGTGTAGAGTTGCTTTCCTAACTCATTTCTAGCTGGTATATTGACAATCTTTCTATCAGGTAGCCATTAACAAATGGTAGAGAGCCAGTCTATGCACATGAACTGTAACTCAAATTGGCCATTCTCCAGTTAAATGCTTCAAGAAAGAAGTCTTCCTTTATTTTCTGAATTGAGTGTTTATGAAAACTCACCTTTGAATATCTATTTAACAGAAGAGCTGTAGGGCAATATTTTGGCTTTAATGGGACTTTTAACTACAGAGAACAAGTGAAAAATAGTGAGGAGAATGGGCCAAAGTGGAAAAACATTTAGGTTGTTCTTGGCTCCAGTCAGAGAGAGAGGAGGATGTGACAGAAACAATCAGATTTTGAGACTTTTTTCCATACTAGGCCACTCCTGGTATTTTGTTTTTCCAATATTCATTCTGTGGGGATAATAATATAAGGAATGGTTTTCTAGGAAACCTGTGAAAAGTTCTGAAGTTCAAACCCAACTAGAAGCAAAGAATACCACCAATCTAAGCAATGCCAAGAAACTACCCTCCACAAACTGTTCTTATTTGACATTGAAATCTTTGAAGGCAGAGATAATCAGATGTTATTTGATATGATTATCCATTGAACAGCTAAGAAAGGCTCTTCCCCATAGTAGGTGCTTGTTATGTGTTTGTTGAAATGAAGTGATATATTTGCAGAACAAAATGTAATTGCCTGTGCAAATTCAAAATAAAGAGAGATCACTATTTACAGAAGCTAGCTTACAAGATACTTATAAAGCAATAACAGTGTAATTGGAAAGTTGCAGTGTTTGAATTTTGCAAACATTATTTTTATACTAAAAGTTCCATGCTATTACAGAGGCTTTAAACAAGGAAAAACATAGAACAAATCAAATAATAGAATATAGAACTAGATCCAGAAGATAGGAAGAGTGAGAATGACTGAGGAGACAGGAATGTTCCCTGTGGATTTGAGAAAGAGTTTTGGATGAGTGAGAAAAAAGATTATTGAGCAGCTGCTTTGAGGACTTCAAGTCAATAGATTAGCAGAGAGGAATTTAGAAAGCTCTGCTATGTTAAGCAATCCTTATTGCTTAACACTTGTCCTGTTCTTTGAGAGACTTTGCCAAACATGCACATTAATTTTTCAAAGAAAAAAGTGTATTACACGAAAGCATATGGAATTTCCCATTTTAAGCTTCATCTATGTTATCAAATAACAAGGCTTTATTTTATAATCACAGAAAGTACAGAATTATAAGTGGAAGGTGGCAAATGCACAGGACGTGTGAATGCTTGCAGAGCTTGGTGGCTAGGGACAGTACAAGACATGAAAGTGGAGGCAAGAAGAGAGATGGAGTGGGAATCCATTCTCTGCAGGATGAATGGCTTGGCATGATGACTCAGAACTCAGAGGTTCATTGCTCGAGCAATGGGCACAAAGCACTGGAGGAAACAAATGAACCTCAAAGTACAATTTGCCAACCTTCTGAGTATCGTTTCAGTTTATTCCTAAGACTCAGAGCTTGACCTCTGACTTGTTTCATGAGAAATGATGGATCTTTATTTCTTTAAATCACCATGACTTTCAGCACAGGCATAAAGAGAAGGTAAAAGTTACAATATTTTAACTATAATAATGAACTTAAAAATCCTCTCTTTTCTATTGTTTATATATCCTTTGATCTTCAGTAAGTAGTATGAACACAAGGAGAGAAAGATTGCATACGTAAAATTATTTAAGATAAAATCTAAGACTCAAGCATAAGGAAAAAGTGACCATCTCTGGTTGGTATTTTCTGAGCACTGCACTCTGAGTGATTTGCACAGGCATGTAAACATTGAAACTCTTTCTTCCCATTTCATTATTGATTCTGCCTTGAGGGAACTTTTGAAAAGTCAACCCAGATCATGTCTATTTCTTTTCCCTTTTCTTCTTTCCTCTTCTCTTTTAAAAAGGGTGAGAAGATGGAGTAAAAAAAACTTAAACTATAGAATATCCATTTATTTTTATTACCTGGTTTATTCCAAAGTGGATTTATGATGGTTCACAAAGACGAAATTTAACGTCACAAAAAAAGCCAACTCATCCAGGCGCCAGTGGCTCATGCCTGTAATTCTAGCCACTCAGGAGGTTGAGATCTGAGGATTGTGGTGTGGAGCCAGCCCAGGCAGGTTTCATGAGACTCTTATCTCCAGTTAACCACTAGAAAATGGAAGTGACATGGTACCTCAAAGTGGCAGAGCTCTACTCTTGAGTGAAAAAGCTCAGGAACAATGTCTAGGCCCTAAATTCAAGTCCCACTACCAATAGAGGGGGGAGGGGAGGGAGGGAGGGAAAGGGAGAGGGAGAGAGACCAATTCAATAAGTACAACTAGGGAAATTACTCTAAGCTTTCAAAACTCCAGCAAGTACCATTAAACAGAAATATGTGCTTTGCACTGTGCTAGTCCTCTAAGGAAATGTGAGTGAAATATGAGATGCAGTTTCTACCATTAAGACCCATGACATTTATTGGGGAAGAGGAGTCTCTGAAAAGCAGTATGGAAGAGTGGTTAAGATCTTTAGCTGTGGAGCCTGTCTGGTTTTAAGTTTCTGCCACTTACAATGTTTGTGGCTTTGGGCAAGATGTTTAGCTTTGTTCAGCTTCTGTTTGTAAACTGAGAGTAATGATACCCTAACAACTGGGTTTATGTCAGAATTAACTTGGACAGCACATATTAGGCCTTTGCTTATGTTTGTTGTAATAATCATATGAAGCAAAACACAAACTTTTAACTCCCTATGACTCTACGCAAATGGGGTGCAGAGAAAAGAGAGAAGGAAATGAATTAATGTGCACTTGGAAAGTCAGAGAATATTTTATGGAGTCGATGACACCTGAGATAGAGCTTAGTGGGTGAAGCTGTGAGTGGGTAAAGGTGAAAGATAAAGTAATGCCAATCAATTTGGCTACAAATTAGAGTATAATAAATTTCAGGACAGAGGGTATTTATAGGTAAGGGAAATTAATAGTTTAAAAGAATGTTTATAAAACTTGAGAAAATCCTTATAGAAATAGAGTGACATGAATCTGATGCGTAATCTGTAGATAGCCTTGAATTTAGTTTTCTAAACCAGGCATTAAGCCTTAATATTTCCATTTTCTGATGGATTAATGAATTCTTGGAGGACTTCTTTTTATTGTAAAGATGCTGTACAGAAGGGTGACAGTTACATGAGTAATGTATACATTTCCTCTAGAGCATTGTTTCCCCTCCTTTGTTTTTCCCCAGCCATCCCTTCCCTCCCCACCTCCCCTACTCATCCCTCCCCTCCCCCAACTTGGAGAGTTTGTTTTTAACATAGTGTCTTGTACATATCATTGCTACAATGGGTCAGCCTGTATCCTTGTTTTAAAAAGCGTTTCTAGAGACAAATTCTGCAGACATCCAGCCACATTTGCATTTTTTATTTTGAAGACTTTTTAAAGCTTTGCAAATCACATTTTAAATCATACTATTATGTCCAGAAAACACATCAGTGATTTCCTCAACTGTTATGTAATTCCTGGATCAATCTTTGGGGGAAAAATAAGAATTCCCATGGAACAATACAATGATGCATTTCCCTCTAAACTTGTACAGCAAGATTTGACTAGGAAGTTTGTTCTAGTACCAAAAGTTGTGATCTTTCCAGTAAGTCATTCACAAATACTTTTGGTGATGCCAAAGGTGAGAAAGGAAAGATTTCTGTTTTCTATCACATGTTTTTGAATGACAAACATGACCTCTTTTAGAAAAAAGAAGTTACTCTGTAGTCTGTTTTTGCTTCGATCTTCTCTGTTTGCTAGTATAAATTCAACGTCACAAGCCCTAACATGTAACTTCATGTAGCATGAAAGCAAATAAAAATAACTTTGAACATGAGACTAATATTGATTGGTATCTTTTTCTAAATGATATAATTACATTTCTAGATTTCTAAATCAATAAGGAAATTTTTAAAACGTGAAGTCATTTAATCTCAAAGCATTTAGAAAAGTGGTCTGCTTTATCCTCTACTTAGCACAATATAGAGAATCATGTGCATTTAATTTTGAAGTATTAATTCAATCCAAATGAATTCTCTTGCAACTATACACACGAGTGCATACACAGTGCATTTGCTTAATTCAACTCTTTCTGACATCTTATTTTGCTGAGTATGAATTGGACTTGCTAGTGCAGTGAGTTTGTATCCAAGGACTTGTCTTCCCCAGAGAGCTTTTTAAAATCCTTTTGTCAAGCTGAGATATAGCGAGCACTGGGTCAAGGAAAGAAAGGCCTTAAGCCAAGATCAGCAACGCCAACATAAGCATCCAGGGACCAGTGGGATAGAAAGGAACTAGGTTTCAAGGCAAGACAGGGTTCACAGACAGGAAGTTCACTCTGCAAGAAACAGTTAGAGGTTAGTGTATAGAGGAACTGAGATTCCATGTCCAGCAGGCAGAATTACTCAAGCATAAAGTAACATCCTGGCCACAGGGCTTTAGAACTAAAGGTAGAATCCACTCAAGGCACACAGACTCACATCCGCTTTCCTTGGCTGAAATAACCAATGTTTATTGACCAAAGGATAGAATTCAAAGCTAATCAGTTCATCCCACCTGGAAAGTCCTAGCATTCACTCTTCTAGGCCAACTACTTAAAATAAGAGAAGGTTGGGCTTGGACAAATGCTGAGACTTTCTCAGTTGACCCTAGCACCATTTAGAAAAAGACAGCCTTATAAGGGAAGAGGATTTGGCCAAAAATTATAGCAATTTGGTGGAAAAGCTGGAGCTATAACTTTGGTGTTATGACTCCAGAACTCTTTCCAGAATGTGTTTTTCCTTTCCTGTACCTTTAATCATTGAATAGGATGTATAAATATAAAAATTTGCATCTTCAAAGGCATAACAATGCTTGACAAGAAATGCACTCATTGCCTTACTCACGTAACTGTAACCCCTCTATACAGCATCTTTACAATACAATAAAGTTTAAAAAATAGGATGAAAGGAGGGGCTGGAAAGGTGGCTCAGTGGTAGAGCACTTGCCTTGTACGCATGAGGCCCTGGGTTCGATTCCTCAGCACTACATAAGCAAAAAGAAAAAAGCCAGAAGTGGCGCTGTGGC
>NW_012267304.1:1452613-1491200 GCF_000151885.1 Dipodomys ordii
CCCCCCTCCTGCACCAACGTTGTAAAGCTCGTTTGTAACAACTTACTTTCTGCCTCAATTTAGGATATTTCTGAAGTTACTTTCTTTTCCCAATGTGTATAGATGGGAAGGTAACATTGTACAATGAGTACTGGAAAAGAATTTTTTTTTCAGCATTGAAGCTGACTTAAACCTTGACTTCAAGAAAGCTACTTAATTTCTGTTTGAACCTATCACTAATGATCTACATTCCATTCAGTTGATTTGAGACTGTAATTTCAGAGAAATCAAGGATCTAGGTTTATCCAGTACAGCTTTGGCTTTGTAAATTTGTATTGTCATCCATGCAGGCATACACATGTATGCATGCATATATGTTTATACACATATATACACATGTATATGCATGTGTTTTCCAAAATGAGAGAATACGCTTTTTTCTCAATCTTAGCCAAATAGCTTCCATGAATTTTTGGTCGTGGGACTTAAACTCTGGGTCTGGGCACTGCCCGTCAGCTCTTCAGCTCAAGGCTAGCACTCTACCACTTGAGCCCGAGCACTACTTCCGGTTTTCTGGTGGTTAACTGGAGACAAGAGTCTCACAGACTTTCCTGCCTGGGCTGGTTTTGAACCACAATTCTCAGATCTCAGCCTCCTGAGTTCTTAGGATTACAGGCATGAGCCACATGCACCTGGTCTCCATTGATTCTTGATTTTCACCCTCCTCCATTCTTGCTTTGCTGGGGATAGAACCAAGCAGGAATTGTTATTTTGTTATTTTGTTTGTAAAATTTTTATTTTTGTGAACTGTAATTATTTTTGATTTTTTTTATATGGAAACATTTTATTGACAGGTCAGAATTAAAAGAGTCACATACAGAAATAAAACAATGACAGAAATAAAACAATCATTAAGACTTGGAGTGTAAAGCAGCAGCAGCTAGTACTCTTCACCCTCATTTTCCCCATCAGTGCTATCTGCTCCAACCTCTCATAATCCTTTTCTAGGGCAGCCATGTCCTCATGGGCCTCACAAAACTCTCCTTCTTCCATCCCTTCAACCACATACCAGTGGACAAAGGCATGCTTGGCATACATCAGGACAAACTTGTGGTCCAGGTGAGCCCAGGCCTCAGCAACGGCCATGGTGTTGCTCAGCATGCACACAGCTGGCTGCACCCTGGCTAGGTCTTCACCAGGAACCACAGTGGGAGGCTGGTAATTGAGGCCAACCTTGAAACCAGTGGGATACCAATCCACAGACTGGATGGTACACTTGGTCTTGATGGTGGCGATGGCAGCATTGACATCTTTGGGAACCACATCACCACAGTACAACAGGCAGCAGGCCATGTATTTACCATGGTCAGGGTCACATTTCACCATCTGGTTGGCTGACTCAAAGCAAGCATTAGTTATCTCTGCTACAGTAAGCTGTTCATGGTAGGCTTTCCCAGCAGAGATTGAAATTATTTTTGAGTATTTACCTAAGCATATCATGAAGATTTTGTTTGCTTTTCAGCCTTATCTTTGAATCATAATGATGTTGCAGCATATAATCTCAGAGAATAAGTTTGTGATAAAGTAGGACTTATTAAGAAAGCTATAACTTGGGGGGAGGGGAGGGAAAATAGGAGAAAAATGAGGGAAGGGGTAACAAGTTTGACAAGAATTGTACCTACTACCTTACTTATGTAACTGTTACCTCTCTGTACATCACCTTGACAATAAAAAAGAAAGCTATAACTGACTATAACAAACATCAGATTTTGAAAAATGAAGCTGTATGAGTACATAAATTGTATTACACTTTCTATGATAGTTTCTATGATAGCCTTTTTTCTCACAGCTGAAATGAATTTGTTGATGAATGGATCAAGAAAATGTGGTATATATACACAATGGAATTCTATGCCTCCATCAGAAAGAATGACATTGCCCCATTTGTTAGGAAACAGAAAGACTTGGAAAAAATTATATTAAGTGAAGTAAGCCAGGCCCAAAGAGACATAGGTCCCATGGTTTCCCGTATTTGCAATAACTAGTATATGTCTGAGACAAGCAGAAAAGGTCAGATAAGTTGATGTTAGGTGAATTGAACCCCAAGATAAGTATTCAAATGTTTTTTGCTTTCATGCAATTGTTTCTAACATATTTATAAGATGATTTCTTTGTTGCTTTGTATATCCCTCCCCCACGATATAACACTTGCTTTCACTGTATTTGATATTGGTATAATTTGTGGAGGGGAAGGGAAAAAAACAAGTCGCTTAAATAGGGATACAGGTGGACCCATTGCAACAATGAGATGTACAAGTTGTTATGCCGAAAAATGAACTTTACAACTTTGGGTGGATGGGGCTGGGAGGAGTGGGAGATGGGAAGGGATGGGAAAGGGAAACAAAGGAGTAGGCAACAATGCTTGATAAGAAATTTACTCATTATTTTGCCCATGTAATTGTAACCCCTCTATACAGTACTTTCACAATAAAAAAAGAAAAAAAAGAAATGTATAGCATTTTGTTGTTGGCCCAATATGCTCAGTATTCTATATGACCTTTTAATACATTTAATAAAATAAAATGTTTACACTATCACAGATGTATATGCAATGAGTTGAATTTCTTCACATGATGCAAAGTTTAAATGGTAATGTTTCTTAAGGACTATTAATGTGTAAAGTAAAAAATTTCCTTTGGGTACTACTTGATTGTAAACAAAGTGTCATTGAATTTTTCAACAATTTCTATTCATCATGTGTTCAACCCTAAGCAGAAACTTTAGTCAGTGCTCTTGACATACTGGGCAAATTATGTGAACTTTAAGACAATTTTAATGGGGTACTACACATATTCAAATTATGACTTTCCTCTTCATGCCTCACTGAAGAGAATCATACTAGATTGCATGTGTAAAGTGGCATTAATATAATGGTGTCCAGAGCTTTACTGTAAATTTTAAGGAGATAATTTACAAATTTCAATGCACTAAATTGAATCTCTTAACTGAAATAACATGCCTTTGTGTCTTGTGTGATGATGCTGATCTGTTAGATTACAGCATGTATTTCAAGGAATTCTTATATATATAAATGTATGCCCTAATTGTGGTTTCATTTCTTAAGAAAATAGCAAAGTTCTTTGAAGTTAATTTTGCAAACTTAAGCATAACAGGAAAGAGATTAGCCTTTATACTGATATCACAATTATCCACTCCTCTTTTCATCTCATCTTATAAAGGCCAGATTCAAGTGTGATCCCAGGGAAGAAAAGAAAATGTGTTTTGTTAACAGTAACAAGAATAGAAACTCTATGTTTCACTTCTTGGTGAGAATGGAAAAAAATAGCATTCAGACTGAAGATACAGAATTTATAGGTTGCTGTGTTAACATTTCAGACATCTGGACAATGGGCAAGGCTAAATTGAGATAGTAAAAAGTTATCTTACGTTGTAAGCATAGAGAAATGCTAGTCAAAATAGAACAAGTTTCTATGCTGAGTCCAGCTTGAAAGCAAATCAGGAAATGCCCAGGTACAAGAATGAAGAGGGAATTTAAAGCCAGAGAAAGAAGTGTAAACCGAAGTTGCATAACTCTTGGAGATATCACAACCAGATATTGATTGTAAGGGTTAACGGCTTAAGCCAATGATATGTGCAAAGTATAGAGCCAGAACTAGGACCCAAATAAAAATCTAGAAGCCTGAATTGTGTACATCCTAAAAATCTATGAAACACTAGCTTGGAAAACTATACTCATTGATCCAGGAGAACAGCCAGAAAAATCATCATGAATGGAAAAATATATTTAAGAGAAATTAGAATTCTAATGCTATCTGGATATGGATTTATTGCACAGGCAACATAAATATCCTGATCTAAGAAATAACAGAAAACTGACTCTACACCACTGCAACTTGTAGAACCTTAAAAGTACTCTGCAGAACAAACTATGGGGTTTTCTCTATAGCTCTCAGCACCCATGACTCACCTTAGAAAAAGAGAAGCCATTCTATTCCTAGGCACAGAAGGACAATCTTGCAATCTTAGATACTTAGGAGTCATAAATTGGGAAAACTGCAGTTCAAGACCAATCCAGGTCCCCCCCCCCAAAGTTGTGAGACTTTATCTCAGCCAATGGCTGCGTAATAACATGTACCTGTCATCCCAGCTATGTGAGAAGAATAATAGCTGGGCAGAGTGGCTTATTCCACCAACCTAGCAATGCAATAATGCACAAACAAGAGGATTCAACTCTAGTTTGGCCCTATTATAAAGTGAGACCTTATCTCAAAAATTGCCAACACAAAAGTGCTAGCAAAGTGACTCAAGTGATAGAACACCTGCCTAGCAAGCTTGAGGCTCTGGACCTCACATTCCCTGAACCTTGAAGTCCCAGTACCACTAAAAAGTAATCTCTGCTGTAGATGAAACTTGCAAAAAAATGTAACTCGTGTGACCACTATGGAAGTCAGTATGAATATTCCTTGTAAGACTGAAATTAGAACTATCATATGATCCTGCTTATATCCAAAAATTGATCATTCAGCAGACAAGAGAGACCACTTGCACACTCATGTTTCATGTAGCACTATTTACAATAGCCAAGTCGTAGAATTAGCCATGCTACTCAACAAGTAATCAATAAAAATGTGTGGTATAAGGTCCTATGCAAAATGATCTCCAAAACATGGACACAAGAGGTTTTTCTTTGTTGTTGTTTTTCTTAATTACTATGTGATTTCTTTTTTCTTTTGTGTTTTTCCCCCTATGTTTCATCCTCTGTTGTCACTGTATTTGATTTTTTGTACCATGGATATGGTAGGTATGTTAATCTGAACTAGGGAAAGGAAGGGGCACAACAAAATGGTGAGACAAAAGAGAAAGGGGGAACCTATGTAACAGCGATACTCACAAAAGAATATGTTGGAAATGATCTGTAAAACTTGGACAAGAAATGTAACCACTACCTCAAACTTATGTAACTGTAACCCCTCTGTACATCACCTTGACAAAAAAAATATGTATGATATATAAACACAATGGACTATTATTCAGCCATAAAAACATGAGATTATTTCTTTTTCAGAACAATATATGGAAATGGAAATATATTAACAAAATAGGCTCACACAGATAAATACGATAAACCCTTGCTATTTGTGGGTATATGGTTCCAAGACCACCATTGAAGAATAACTATGATTGTTGAAAATGCATAAAGTTCAGTACTGTAAAGTTATTAAAATTTATCTATACCATACATATAGTAGGTCTGTGCATTCTTAACTTGAAACTGTATGAGATAGTCCACATTACTCCCACCAATTTACTGTTATATATGTTGACTATTAATCAAAAACTGCATCTTATGGGCTGGGAAGCTGCCTCAGTGGTAGAGTGCTTGCCTAGCATGCATGAGGATCTGCGTTCAATTCCTCAGCACTACATAAGCAAAAAAAGCTGGAAGCACCACATAAGCAGAAAAAGCTGGAAGTGGTGCTGTGGATCAAATGGTAGAGCACTAACCTTGAGCTGAAGAGCTGAGGGACAGCGCCCAGGCCCAGAGTTCTGGCCCAATGATCAATAAAAACAAAACAAAACAAAACAAAAACCTACATCTTATTTCATACTCTTTTTCTCCAAAACTGTAGATACTTGACTCATTCCCCATAAGGCCATCCAACTTCAACTATTAACAAATCTAAAATTTTTGATTATCACTTAAGAATTATGTGCACTTTTTTAGCTTGAGAGGAATATAAAGAAAAGATGAATGTCACAGAAGTAATTATATACATCTATATGAAGATAGCATAATGAAACCAACTAAAAACTGTAAGGGGAACAAGAGGGAGAATAAGAAAGATAGGTGATAAATATTCCCTTCATTGTACATTGTTTGCAAATATAAAGACATCACAATTAATTGTATACCTCTTTGTACAATTAATATAGTCTGAGAATATAACAAAAAACAAAGTGCCATGACAGTGCTTCCTTTGACATAGCAGGAAAATTTGTATCCCAATAAGTAGTGATAAGGGGAAATTTTAAAAGAGATGTTCAAAGAGGTTGAAAAATTGTTTAAAGGACAAAACAAAGAATAGGGAACAATTTTGTAGCAAAACAGTTACTATTCATTATCTGTGGCCTTCATAAAATTTATAGGCTATGGGAGGCAGATCTAGATTGAAAATTAAATTTTCAACTTTGAGAACTTCTGTGTGTGTGTGTGTGTGTGTGTGTGTCTGTGTGTCTGTGTGTCTGTGTCTGTGTCTGTGTGTCTGTGTCTGTGTCTGTGTCTGTGTCTATGCCAGTCCTGGGGCTGGGATTCAGGGTTTAGACATTGTGCTTGAACATTTTTGCTCAAGGCTAGCACTCTACACTTGAGCCACAGCTCCACTTCTGGATGTTTCATGGTTAATCAGAAATAACAGTCTTGTAGACTTTTCTGAATTGTGATTTTCAGATCTCAGCCTCCTGAGTAGTTAGGGTTACAGGCATGAGCTACTTGTTCCTGGCTACATTTGAAGAATTCTTAGAAATTCTTGGTAGAGGAAGATTCATATGTGTTGACAATAAACTAAATTGTATACATTTACCCTTACCTGCAATTCTCTCACATTGGATGGTGCAGTCTCAAGGTCTTTAAATTCTTTTGAAAGAAATTACATCGATTTGAAATGCAAAACAGAATCTGCTATCCAGTTCATTAAACAAATTCAGTCACATATATGTAAAATGAATGAAATTGTGAAATTCCTCTATTTCATATACACTTTCATTCTCATTGTCAATGGAAATATGGAACAATATATGTATTTGGAACTATGCCAGGTTTTTATTTGCAAAAAAAATCACAAAATAATGGAAAGCATTCTTTGCTAATCATTTCAATAATTGAAATGCAGAATTATATTAGTATTTACAAGTTGTGTTATATACATCTTTAATGACAGAAAAATTGTAATATAAAGTATACATTATATGCATGCTTCTTTCCAGAACAGTGGTTGGCAAGTATTAGCAATCGAAATTATAATATGCAGATCCCATTCCCCTTCAACACCTACTCCCTTTTTTATTCCACTTACACCCACACTACACAGAGATGCACACCAACCCCATTATCACAAACTTCACTGACTTTTAATTTTCTTACCTTATAATCTTGCTTTGAAAAATTAAGGTTCTAAACTCAAGACAACTCAATGGGTAATGGATAGTTGAACTCTCCCTCTAGAATGTCTCCTCCTGAGCACATTACTAACTTGAACTTATTTAAGACAAAGGTTCAGAAAATTGATGATTGTGATGGTTGGGTTAGGAGAGATAGGGCAGAATGACAGAAGGGATGGTCTAGATACATTGTATTCATAAAGTGACACGATGAATTGAGAAGGCTTTTACAAAGTACTTAAAAGTAGAATAAAGGAAATTCATGACTGTGAAATTTTAAGCTTATTGGGATTTCTAGATTTTTCAGCTCTTTAAATAACCTTCTCACAACGTATATTCTCAGAGAACTCTCTGAGAAATGAAATTAGAGAAATACTAAGGTAACAGAGAATCAGGCACTTTACATAAAGCCTCGGTTACCTCATTACTTAGCACAGATGTACCAATTCACAAAGTTCTTTCTTTTTGTCAGTCGTGGGGCTTGAACTCTTGGCCTGGGTGCTGGCCCTCAGCTCTTCAGCTCAAGGCTAGCGCTCTACCACTTGAGTCACAGCTTCATTTACAGTTTTCTGAGTGGTTTATTGGAGATAAGAATTTCAAAGACTTTTCCTACCCGGGCTGGCTTTGAACTGCAATCCTCAGATCTCAGCTTCCTGAGTAGCTAGGATTACAGGTGTGAGCCACAAGCGCCCAGCTCCACAAAGTTCTTTTTTATTTTGATACTCTTAAACTACCTTGGATGCAATAACAGAATGACTTTCAAAATTTCTGGAGGCAAAACAGTACAGTAGTTCGCTGATGCCACTGGTAGTCAGGATTTGGCACATAAGCCAAATTGGAGAAATGCCTGGACAGACTCTCTTTCAGATTGTTTACCCAATCAATGCAGAGATCCTTCTTGTGACTTTTGGAAGAGGAGGGGCCACTTCCTGACACAAATAGAATATATCAATATTTGACCAGTGAACTGATGATTTCAGGATTTTCCTCAGAGTGTTACATATGATAGTTAAAATTGTCTCCTTTGATTTTGGCCATTGACAAAATCTTCAGGATATTCTTAATATATAGAAACTAGACTGCTGAAAAACTGTCTCTTGTGTTCATTTAAGAAGAAACAGTCTGATGAGAGAAGAAAACCATTGCTCTTAGAAGAAATATCTCCAATAGTACCTTGCATGTTATGCCAAAGATAGGGCAGACACGGTTGTAATTAGTGAACCACGGCAAGAAGATTCTTTTGCATGTTTCTATAATTGTCTTTTTACATTAAAACCAAACAAGGATAGAGTACTCACACGCTAGGAAACACTAAAAGGTATTTTATTTCCTATATTCTTTCGACATAGCTCAAATGAATGACACCCAAAATTTATGTGTATAAATGTATATAGTAGTTTTACTAATGGGGACCCTTTACAGTAATGTTTATCACAATCTCTGGATTTTCTGCCAATTTGTTTGCTGTTCATTAATACCTTCTATTTCATGAGAATGAGGGTAACAAAACATAGGAAATCTTTGTGTTCAAGTTTAGAGAATTCAGGGCTTGCTAGGATGCATCGTATATCCTTTAGAATCATGGGATTGTGGGAGTGAATTACCGAATATTGATGAAAGATATTGTTTCTAGCAACTCAAAAGGAGAACATGAGCTTGGCAAGGTAAAAATGAGCACATATCTAGCTCAATATCTACATCTGATTGTGCCTCAAATTTGACTTTTGTTTCTCTGACCCAACTTCATAAATTCAATGAGGTTTTTGAGTTTGCCAAGCACTTTTGTATACATTCTCTTATCTGAGCCTCACAAATATTACTACCATCCTCATTACATATAAGAAAGATCATTATACATACAGTGTGGTAATTGGTCCAGTGCCAGTGTATTTGTTCATGACAGATCCCAAACTAGTATCCAAGTTTCTTGACTCTCAGTCCAGTACTTTCCACAACACAAGATTATCTCACTTTTAGACAACCCTATGTGGAACATGTATTTGAAGCAACAGCAAATAACCTTATTTTACATTTGTATAAGAAATATGGTCAGCCTTTTGACATTGAGGCATTTGCCAACTGCAGAAAGATCAAACGTTTTAGGACATGTCATTTTGCTGGGGGATGAATTGACATTGTAATAAAACTAATATTTGCTAACAAATCATTTATGGATAAACTCAGCCTGCCACACTGTATCCGTGTGTGTAGGAGGTTCATTTGTGACTTTGTCTTAGTGTAGATATCAACTCTGTTCCTTTGTAAAATAAAAAATAGTACCAAAAGAATGCTATCTTCCAGTTGTGGTAATTAAAAGAATTTGCTTTCAGAAAGCAGTGGTTCTTAGAACAAGGAAGTTTGGATCATTTCAAATGTATGATTGGGCATTTGTTAATGCCTCAGAATAATAATGGGAACAAGTCTACCTAAAATTTCATAAGGAACAAAACGTTTCAAAATTGCTTTTTCCCATTGTCTAACTAAGGCCAAAAAATAAATTTTATGGATAAAATAATGTGTTATAATTTATGAATAGAGGGAGTCTTGTATAAAATATTAGGATGATATTCTATACCACTATCCCCTTAATAGTCTACTCTGCAATAAGAAATTATAATCATTGTCAGAAAATATAAAATTGTTTATATATTTGATGAGAAATTTACAACCAAAATTAATACTCATGGTAAGAAGTGCTAGAATACTGTCTATAATTATTTAAGCATTGTAAATTATAAAAAAGAATGTAAAATTAATATGACTGAGTTTTTCCTGTGTATCCCTTTTATAGATATATAGATACATTTGTAATTCAAATTTTTCCTTCAGTTTGTATACCAATCAGGATTCTCCAGGAAGGCATAGCCAATTATATGATAGGTAGATAGACAATTTATTGAAGATTTAGCTGAGATGTCCCACAACAGAGTATGGCAAGCTGGAGAACTAGGAAAGAAACATGGCTGAGCCTGAGTAGTAAAGCCTTAGAACTAAGGAAACTCATGTAGCTTTCAGTCCAAAGCTGAAAGCCAAAATCTACAGAGGCTACTGATGCAAATCCTGTGTCCAAACAACAGAGAGCTTGAGGTTATGATCAAGGGCAGGAGAAGAAACAGTGAACTTTCCCTTGTAGTACCTTTTTATTCTGTCTAGATTGTCAGCAGATTAGACATTGTCCACTTCAGACACCACCTCTAATGTCAGTATCTTGTGGAAACACCATCACAGACATGCCCAGAAATAACACTTTACGAACTATCTTGCCATACTCCACTCAATTTGACACCTAAAGTTAACCGTCACTGCATTATCCAAGTTTTCCTAACACAATCAGAATAAGAATCCAGAGTTAACTTGTACTTTTGAATATTATTTGTGTTCAACACAAGTCCAAGTAAGTAGTACTCAATTCTCTCAAAAATTTTTAAAGAGATTCTTTCTATCTGATTCTTTGCTGTTAGTTCCTGGAGGTGGGCAATGCAAATAAAAGTTACAAAAACTGTGCAACTTTTTTTTCACCTTTATGGTAGTTTGAATTTTAAAATTTCCTAGAAGTCCTCATAATAATTTTCTTTTTTTCTTGACAATAATAACAGGATTGAGGAAAGGGCTGGAAAATGGTTCATCCCTAAGTTTTCTTTTGAATGTTAAAGGGCCACTCTCATAAGCCAGTTTTAACGAGGTGTCCTCTGCTCATTTCTGTTTCTTTTGTTTTCAGGTAAGCCTCTAAACATACCATGCAAAGCATTCTTTGGATTCAGTGGAGAATCTGGGCCAATGATCTACTGGATGAAAGGGGAGAAGTTTATTGAAGAATTGGCAGGTCACATTAGAGAAGGTGAAATAAGGTATAAAATTGAATTGCTTATTTTTCTCTGCTGTCTTTGCAATTAAGCAATAAAATATCCTGAAGAGGATTCTGCCTGGGATTTTAATTGCAACTTCAAATGAAGCCAGTCTCTAAAAGACGATCTGTTGAACAGACCAAGAGTGACTATCTTAAGAAATGCAAACTTGTAAGCCTCTAATATAAGAAGGTTTTCTGAAGTTCCTACAATACATAACACGGCGTAACAACACTCTCAACACTATCTAAGCTTTGCATTTTCATAGCTTAGCCACTGTTACTCTATCCAGTAACAACAAAGGTCTAAACTTCGCAGGTGACTCCTTAGTACACTAGGCAAATGTTCATTTATACCATGGAGAATAGACAGCTTTCATATGTCATAAGTGTAAAGCTGTAGGGGCAGTATAAAACTGATACTCTACCGAAGTCATTCTAGATGCTTGTTGAAGTGTCTGCTTTACTCAACTTCTGTTGCTTTTCCTGGAAGTGACTGATCCTTCCCTTTCACACCATTGTACACCATTTTCACTCTCCTGTTAGCCAGATTACTTCCTGGTGTATAGATAACATTTTAATTCAATTGTGTTTTCTTTCTGAGACTACCTTCTCATGTGTAGTATCAAAGGTCTGTGAACTTTCCTACTGCACTCAGACTGTGGAATACCCCATGGCTTCAAAGACACTGATGCACACTTTGTGTTCCTCTTTTTGATAGCAATTGGGATACCCTTGCTCCATCCTCACTAATAGTCATGTAACAGATATCAGTCTATCATTTCAATAAAATTATGTTAATATGTATTCTTCTAGCTTTCTTCTTTTTCTTCTTTTTTTCTCTCCTTTTTCTTTCCTCCCTCCCTTGCTTCCTTTCTTTTATTCTTTCTTATATGGGGTCTCTCTATGTTGTCTAAGCTGGTTTCAAACATTAAAGTCTCTAGGGATGTTTTTATTTCAGCCTCCCATGCACCTTCACAACTGCAGGTACACACCAGCTTGCCAGCTGCAGGATGTCTTAAATATAAAGTAACATGCATAAGGCAAGTATACTGAATAATATTACAACAATTAAAATGCTTCATAATTACTCCCATGATAATCTTTATGTGTCCACCTGATACATCTAATCAAAAATTTATAAAATAAAGAGTCCATGAACTCTGAGGGCTTATGCAAATAGTGACTATCAGAAGATATTCCTAGGGAAAATATGTATGAAAATGTGCTTTACATCACTATTCATTAGGGCAACACAAATCAAAACCAACTTCCTACTCACTAGGGGAGTTGCAATAAAACAGCCATGTTATTAAAATTGCTGGTAAATTCTATAGACCAGAGTCACTTTACAGGTATTAGAATGGGATTGTGTGTTAGTTCAACAGGACATTTTTCTCTAAACTATTGTAGAATTGTCCTTTGCACATTTCCCAATAAAATCTAGGAAATAATGGAATCTAGTGAACTGTGGGTATCCACCATTCATTATCTCAACAATGACTGAAATCCTACTCCATGATAAATACAACCAACATTGACTTT
Source organism: Dipodomys ordii (assembly GCF_000151885.1). Classification (NCBI taxonomy): domain Eukaryota; kingdom Metazoa; phylum Chordata; class Mammalia; order Rodentia; family Heteromyidae; genus Dipodomys; species Dipodomys ordii. The sequence continues at coordinate 1,465,161 of NW_012267304.1, forward strand.
AAAAATAAAAATAAGAAAATGAAATTGCTGGTGAATGACTAGAAAATTAATAAAGCAATAGAGAGCTTGAGAATTTAGGATAAGACACTTTTGGGGAGATCTTAGCTTTGTCACTTAGCTATTTAAACATACTTTATAAGGCTGTTCAAGAATGAAAGGCAATTAATGACATAATATATGTAACAAATGTCTGAAGTTTTGTACATGCAAGCTAGAAAAATAGGATGCAAACTATAGAAGGAGAGTGTGTCATTTAAATTGAGTCTTAAAAATATATTACTTTACATTAAGTGTTGGTGAAGATGGGGAAAAATTGTAAACCTCTTTAATGGCTTGTAGAAATGTCCATTGGTGCAATATCTTTGGATAACAGCTAGGCAAGTCCTCAAAGGTTTAAGCATATTGTTGCCATATGGTACCACAGTATAACTCCTAGTAGATAACAAAGTGAAATCAAAACATACTTTCCTACCAAGACTTGTACTTGGATGTTCACAGCAACATTATTCATAATAGACAAGAGGTAGAAACAACCTAAGTGTCTGTCAACTGATGAATGAATAAAAGGTGATATGTTCAAAGAAAAAAATATTATTTGCCATAAAAATGTTTGAAACACTAATATATGCTAAAACATGTGTGAACCTTATAAATGTGATTTACTATGAACAAGGTCAGTGACAAAAGACCAACTATAATATGGTTTTATTTGTTTGAGATGTCTGAAACAGGCGAATCTATAGAGATGTCAAGTAGCTGACTGGTTGCTTTTGGATTGGTGGGGCAAGATAGAGGGATGGGGTTGACAACTAAAGTGTTCAGAAGTATTTTTCTGCTCATTAGGAAAAATAGAAGTTAACATATAATACATGATTTTCTAGGATTCATATTGGTGTATAGGTAAATTTTATGACACATGAGCTTTGTTTCAATAACGCTACTTAAGGTTGACCCATTGCAACAATGAGATGTACAAGATGCTATGTTGAAAAACTTTACAATTTAGGTGGGGTGGAGTGGGGGTAGAGTGTAGTAGGTGGGAGGGAAGGGATGGTGGGTGAAAAACAAGGGAGGAGGCAACAATGTACTCATTACCTTCCTCCTGTAACTGTAACCACTCTGTACAGCATTTTCACAGTAAAAAGCTTATTTTAAAAAAATCACTGGGGCTGGGAAGGTGGGTCAGTGGTAGAGCGCTTGCCTTGCATGCCTGAGGTCCTGGGTTCGATTTCTCAGCACCACATAAGCAAAAAGAAAAAAGCTGGAAGTGGAGTTGTGGCTCAAAAGGTAAAGTGCTAGCCTTGAGCCAAAGAGCTGAGGGACAGTGCCCAGGCCCAGAGTTCAGGCCCTATGACTGGACCCCCCCCAAAAAATCACTTCTAGGGGCTGGGAAGGTGGCTCAGTGGTAGAGTGTTTGCAGAGTTCAGGCCCCATGACCAGGGGGGAAAAATCACTTCTAATCACTTCTTATTAGTTGCCTGGTACAGAGTAGACTTTCAGAAAAAACTGATATATTACAAATATTTTTTTAAAATTTAATTGTCAAGGTGATGTATAGAGGGGTTACTGTTACATAAGTAAGGTAGTGAGTACATTTTTTATAGAACTAACAAGTTACAAATAATTCTTGAGTATTAATTTCCATTTGAATTTTAAGATTACTAGTTAGCAACATTTCATTAGGCAATAACAAGTTTAAATTTGCTTGAGATTAATGTGAATTTCATTTAAATTGTTTTAGAAGATACTTGTTTATGATTATCATCAACCTATCTACCTGCAAAAGACTTTAGAAGCCACTCTTCAATTTTTCCAAGAAAGAAACTTGTCCCCAAAAGAGCAGTTATAGGTAGCAGTTAGTTAATTAGCAGTAGAGTTTCTATTACCAGCAAGCTCAGGGCTCTATTTCACAACCAAAGATAGCAATTAAATGAACCTAAAGTAATTATCTCCCATTTCTTTTACATGACTGAGTGGATTTAAAAAAAGTGAACAGCTTTATTGAGGTCTAATTGACATGCAATAAACAACACACAATTTAAAGTGCACAATCTATACAGGCTGACTGATATATGTGTGCCCGGTGAAACCATTGAGATAAAGAAGATATCACCCCTTGTTTCCTGCTGCCCCTTTGAAAACCTTCCCACAACACTAATCTTCTTGTCACTATAAATCAGTCTGAATTTTCTACAGTTTTATATATACAGAACTATGTCATATATACTTCCTTTTTGTCAACATTATTTCACTTAACACATTTATTTCAAGATTTATCCAGCATGTTATGTGTATCAATAGCTTCTTTTCATTAATGAGTGCTGATTTATGGATATAATCATTTACTTGTTCATTCACTTATTGATGGACATTTAAGTTTGTTAGTTTGGGACTATTACAAATAAAGCTACTGTGAAAATTCATATATATGTATTTTCATACACATATTTTGCTTTTTTCATGGCTGAATACCTAGATGTAAAGTGGCTGGATTATGTAGATATTTAAACATTTAAATATTAAGTCATTTGGCTACTTTATATATTGTAGCTTACTTTATGGCTAATTTGTTATTTGTTATTTTGATACATGGGATAGATTTTTATTACTTTTCTGGAAAACATTCATTTTAAAATTGACACCTAATCTTTGTGCATATTTCTGGGGTACACTATGTAAAGACATATGAAGTTTCTCTGCGCCTGATACCTAATTTCTCTGGCCATTAGAAACTAAAGTTGCAATGATATATTTCTTACAACTAATGAATGGATAAATCATTTAAAAATGTGTATTTCCTTAGTGTTGCCTACTGTCCTTTTTAAAAGTATAATTTTTTTCTCCTTTGTAATTAACTTTTTGAAGTATGTGCCTGATAATGTTACAGAAGGTCAATCAGGAAGGCACTGCTGCTGTACTCTACCAGCAATTGTTTAGGTGTTAAACAATGAGTCAACCAGCTAGCAAGTGCTGCAGAAGTCAACCTTTGAGGACTTGCAAAATGCAATTGCTTATTTGATGTTGATATATCCCCTTCCTCAAACCCCTCCAACTCCAAACTCCCAGTTAAAAAAAAGCAGGTATATAATATATTTCCACTGGATGAGATTTGTAGGGAATTTATTCTGAAAATTTCACAAAACTTCTTAGCTAACTACAGATACCTTCAGAGAAACACAACTGAAGAGGCAGGAATTCCTGGCCAAAATAAACAGGTTGTCAACCACTTTGTAATATTAATTGTGTGATCCGTGATTTATTTGGGACCTTGTGTGAGTTCCAGTGTTCCTTCAGGCTATGGCTATTTATGCTAACATGGGAATTAATTACTAGACCCATCTTCTAGCCTCCAAAGCCAGTGTCCTTGGAACCAATTTCAAGGATGTACAAGGTTTTTATACAGATGAGACAGATTGGAACAATAAGGCAATTTAATTTTTTAAAATACTAACATTTTTACTAGTACTAAGATATCTACATTCCCCCATAGCCCACGCATTTTCTTCAAAGGAACAACTCTGAAAGCAAAGTATTGAGGGTTTTAATTAGGAGATTCTCCTCAAAGACATTTCTGTAAACAAAATTTACTTGTGCATGCATGGGTCTCTTCAAAGAACTGTCTTTGTCTGTTCAGGTTATTATGATAAAATATCAAAAAACAGGTAATTTCTGAGAAATAGAAATTTATTTTTCACACACCTCAAGCTGGAAATCCAAGATCAAGGAGCCATAAAATTTTCTGCTAGTGAAGATTTTTTCCTCAGGGATGGCAACTTTAAGTTATCCTTGTGGGCAGAAGGGTCAGAGAACTCACTAGAGCCTCATTTATAGTGACTCAGCTCATTAATGAGGGACAGCCTTCATATCTTAATCAATTTCCAAAGGCCAGACTGTTAACATTATCACATAGGATATTATGTTCCATTACACAAATTCAAGAGGGAAAATGAGAAGGAGACAATGATGGAAGGGGTAACATGGATCAAGGTGAAATGTACTCATAATTTGATATGTTGAATTAAAACCACTTTGTATTATCACTTAAAGATAATGAAATAAATTTTAAAAACTAAATGCTGAAATAAGACACAGGATGACCCATTGTAACAATGAGATGTATAAGACACTATATTGAAAATTAACTTTTTGGGAGCAGTTGTGGGGTGGGGAGGGAAAGGATGGTAGGGGAAAAACAAAGGAGGGGGTAACAATGCTGGGGTGGAAATGTACTCATTACCTTACTCATGTAATATCTTTACAATAAAATATATATTTAAAAAATTTTAAAAAGAATACAATATCTTTACAATATCTTTACAATATCTATATACAATATCTTTACAATAAAATATATATTTAAAAAATTTTAAAAAGAAAATAATCTAGTTACTAGTGGCTCATGCCTATAATTTTATTTACTCAGGAGGCTGAGGTATAAGGATTTAGGTTCAAAGCCAACCCTGGCAGGAACATCTCTGAGATTTTTACCTCCAACTACCAAAAAAAGACCAGAAATGGATCTGTGGCATAAGTAGTAGAGTGCTAGCCTTGAGCATAAAATTTCAGGGACAGTTCAGGGACAGAGCCCAGGCACTGAGTTCAAGTCTAAAAGATCAGCACAAAAAGAAAGAAAGAAAGGACATTGCATTGGAAGTCATATTTTAACTGAATTGTAACTCTGGTGTTATACATGCATGTCAAAGTTTACTTCTTGAAAGTAAAATAATAAGTAGAGATTGAGAAGGGGCTAGTGGCAGGAAGAGCGTAGTTGAATTTGAGCTGTCTATATTATATGTATATAGAGAATATATGGAACTCCATTACCATGTAAAATTAATGCATGTTTCTTTAGAATGAATTGTTATTCATTACTAAGTAGATCCAAAAGTAGGAAAGTAAATCAATAGCTCTTGGACAGTTCACTTATGGAGAAGTTGTCCCAGATGCTGGGATCTCAGTTTCCTAGACAGCAACTTGATCCTGCAAGTCCATGTTGCAACTTTAATCTCAGTAATGCTCCAGAGGACTTTTAAAAACAACCACTTAGGGAAAAAGGTGGATATTTATGGATGGTTTGATGACATAATGTCACTCTGATTTCAGAAAGTCAGCTCCTGAATTTAGCAGATTTCCTGCTGCTTGAGTAGCATATGAGATCAAATCTTGTTTGCTCTCTGGGCCACTTTGATCACTGAGATCCCTGATTTGCAATTCATTGCTAAAGCACTTTAGAATCCACTGGGGCAAATATCTACTCCTTTATCTGCCTTTAAGCAAAGATTGGAATAGCCTTCCCATCTCTGTAATGTTGCTAAGAAACAGATCTCAAAGGAATTCAAATGCAGTGTCTATTCACAGTTGCCAGACTGTACCATGCAACTGCATAAAAACTCTTCCACCGACCCTAAAAGATGTAGTTTGTAGAGGTGGTAAGGGAATTTTGTGGGTGTTATTGCAAGTTTGAAAGTTTGGCTATTTTTCTATAATGTTAAAGTCATTCCAACAAATTTTCTTCAGCATGTCCATGGAGAGAAGTCAAATATTATTGTGAGGACACTGAGAGCCATCATTAAGGAAAGACAAACTAGTTCCTATGCCTCTGTTAAAATGCTTACAAAGTGAAATCAGACGATTCATAGAAAGAAGCATTTGGGAGTAAGCATCCCAGAAAAGTTATTCCAGCTCTACATCTCCACACAACTTCCTTATAATTAATCTTAGAAGAACCTTGAGAATTAAAAAAAATAAGGATTTGTTACCGAGGACTGCATTTCACAGTGCTATTAAAATACGCCAGAAAAATTGAAACAGTCTTATTGAACAAAAATAGTTTTTAGGATTGTCTGCAGGGTTGTGACTTGCATCTGTTGTAAAAAGAGGCTGTATGAATTCAAGACAATTGCTTTGTCCCTATGGAAACTAATTTTCAATGATAAATCTGACTTCACAGTCCTATCAATAACTAATGTTTTCTTCCTTAGGCAATACTACCAATTGTTTTTACCAAATCTTTCACAAGTTTTGACTTGAAAATATATGCACTTTATCTTTAGAGTTTTCAGAAACTCTCCTTTAAAAAATCAAGTTTTTCATTTACATTCAATTCCTGATGGCTGCTAATTGAATATAGGCAATATTTAGTACTACTTTTACGTTCTTTACTCTTGCTTTCACTGCTTTACAGTTTCTGTTTAATCCTTGTACATTAAATGACCTCCCTGAATGAATAAAACTCTATCCAAGGATGAAATGTGATATAGGTATGACAAGATTTTATCTTTGAAATGAGTTGATTCTATAGTAATGACTACTAACTTACCTATTAATGAGCCATTCTTTTGAAAAGTAAAACAACATGGAGCTATGAATATGTAAAGTGTTCTAAAGTATAGTCATAGAACCTTTAATGAAAGGCACATATTTTCACAACTGTGCTGTCACAGTTTCCTTGTGTGGGCATCATAAATAATATTTATACAAACCAATATGACTGTGTGTCACCAGGAGATATGATCTTATGAGACCACCCTTGTATGTATGCATCATCATCATTATGTCATTCATGATCATGAGGAGATAATTGGGGTCCCAGTCAGCTCAGGGCAAAAGTATATACTTTATTTTGTCAACTTTACACATTTTTAAGGCCATAAAGCACTCCACATGCTCTTGGCTTTGCCAGAGTTAAGCTTCAAAGTGTGTTTGTTTTTGTTTCTCCTACTCTAGTTCATCCACAGAAAGAACAACACTGATCAATAACTTTGACATTGTCCTAAAAGTTCAAATCTTTAAAAGTTAATTTTACTTTCTTTTATTGTATTTTATTGTTTTTTTTCCTTAACATGGTCTCACTGTATACTCTAGGCTGGCTTCAAACTCTAGATCTTCTTCTCAAGAGTCATGATCATAGGCATATGCTACCATGCCTGATTTATTATAAATAAATTTCAAATCTTATACTAATTCTATGTGAATGTTGATTTTATAAGTCATTAAGACACTTTGATGGAAAGGAGAAACTTTATAAGCAGCATAGTTTTATTTAGAGTCATGCTTAATTTACATTTAACTTAAGGATCATTTTTTGTTTCATAGAGTGTTTTAGCCTTGAAATACATATAAACTAATTAAAGCCTACCATAGATGTATTTGTTTTCTTTCTTCATTTACTTAGTAGATTCTAGATCAATGTTAATTATACTGTCTTGGATTACAAAAGTTCTCTAGAGAAGGATATGTAATTAGTAAATAAATAAAAATTCCATGTCACATTTTTATAATGCAAAAAATTTGCAATAATATTGAAGCACCCTTTCAGATTGTCAAGGTAACCATATCAGATACATAGCATTTTAATTTACTTACCAAAAAATTGAGGTTTAGAGACTGTGGAAGAGCTTCTGTTGAGTAGTTTACAATTCCTGAGAGTCTAGATTTAATTAATCAAATCACAGCTAGCAAAAGATGGCAAAATTTATGAGAGAGCTATTACTGGGTGAGATACAATATACTAATAAACTGCAGTGTTGAATTAAAACATTTTGTACTACTTAAAGAAAAATTTTAAAAACTTAATAATTTTTCAAGTAGACAGAATTCTGTATTGTACTTCACATTTAGATAGTAGCAAGTCAAAATCTGTCCGGAACTGAAAGAGTGAAAATCAGTATGGACTGAGAATAAGCAGCCCTGCCATTAATCAGGGTGGGAGGACAGACAGATAAAGCCAGCTGCAAAGTTAACAGAAAACACTGCTTCTCCCAGGGTCATGTAGCAGTTGTAAAATGCCATAAGGAACCCCTCCTCCCTTGAGTGATTACTGATTTCCTACCTCGAATGCCCAGACCTGCTTTGCTATTGACATTTATTACAGGGGATAGGTACCCAATGGTTAAGTTACCCAAGCCTCATGACAAAATCCAATCCCCAGTTAATTTCCTTTTTCCCAGATACCACTTCAGAAAATCCAGAATTTACCACTATTTTTAAGACCTCCTCAAAAATCTTGAAATCTAAATTTTACAAAAGATTCTTTCTTACCTTTTTCAATCAAATATCAATTCATTGAGGGAGGTGTCCCTCCATGGATACATTTAAATATTATTTTTATCAGATTATAGACGATTCAGGTCTTTCACTAATAAGGCTTTGATAAGGAAAAAAGCTAACAACATGAGAAGAGAGGTTTTGTTCAATTAAATGCTGTTTTGCAACATGCCTTCTATCCCTCATATTCTCAATCATCATTCTTGGGCAATGATTATACATAATTCAAAATAATCACCCAGAGACTCTGCACAATATTTAGACATCAAAGGAAGACTCCATTTAGTTCAAGATACCATTTACAAAGAATGGAAACGGGACTTTAGAATTATTTACCCCAATTAAAAAGCCAGTAGGATTTTTCTATTTAAATCAGAGGCTAACAGAAATGTAATTAGACAGAGAGTAGAATGGTGGTTACCAGAGGCTAAGAGAGTAGGAGGCAGGCAAAGGTGAGGAAAGGTTGATTAATGTGTACTAACTTACAGTTAGATGGAAACAAGAAGTTCTGGTATGTTCTTGCACAACATACGACTATACATAGCAATAACGAACATTTTTTAAAACATGGAAGAATTCTTTAAAGTTTTAACCATAAAGAATTGATAAATGTTTGAGGAGATTGGTATGTTTAACTTGATATAAACATTACTCAATGTATTCAACATCAAAACATTAATGTTGCCCCAGTGATACATATTTTTTATGTTTTTATGTGTCAGTTAAAATATTTTTTAAAGTATGTGGGAATCTAGGCACTTCTTGTTCATTCTTATAATCCTACTTATTAGGAGGCTAATATCTAAGAATTATGGCCCAAAGCCAGCCTAGACAGGAGAAGTCAGTGAGACTCTTATTTCAAATTAACTACCAAAAGGCTGGAAGTGGGGCTGTGGCTCAAGTGGTAGAGTAGTAGCCTTAAGTTAAAAAGAAAAGAGCCCATAGCCTGACTTCAAGTCTCAGTGCTGGCACAAAAAAGGTATGTGGGAAAATGTGTACAGAGTATATGCCATTTATAAAAGGGACCTGTGTACCTATGGATTTTTAGATGTACCAGGTGGCTTGGAAACAATACCTCATGAATACTGGGGGACACTTGTACCGTACAGTTTACACCTTGTGTTCATTCTGTGATTTTTCACCAGTATATAGTGGCATGTTCTCTACAATCATAGTAATTATAGTGCAATATAGAGTGGTTTCACTGACTAGAAATCCTCTGTATCCCCCCTGTTCATTTCCCCTGCCCTCAAACCACTGGCATCTTCTTATCTATTTAATGTATATAAAATATTGTCTTCTTTAGAATGTCATAGCATTAGAACCATGTAGTGTATAGTCCTGTTTAGATTGACTTCTTTTACTTAGAAATATTCAGTTACCTTTGCTTAACATATTAGGTTTTCTTAGGAACTGTATCCATTTATTCATTGAGCTGTTACTGAGATCCCATGATGTCCCTAGCACTGCACTAGTTGCTGAAGATATAAAATATAGTGTTCAAGTGTGCCCTAAAACATAGCTCAACATTTTGTTGTTGTTGGTGGTGATTGTGGGGCTTGAACTTAGGGCCTGGATGCTGTCCCTGGGCTCTTTTTCTGGAGGCTAGAACTCTAACCACTTTGAGCCATAGTGCCACTTCTGGCTTTCTGCTTGTTAATTGAAGATAAGAGTCTCACAAACTTTCCTACCTGGTTTAGCTTTGAACCACAATCCTCAGATATCAGCTTCTTGAGTAGCTAGGGTTGCAGGCATGAGCCACTAGCTCCTGGATCCAGTGTAACTTATTTTTTTGTCAGTTGTCGGTTTGAACTCAAAGCCTGGGTGCTGTCCCTGAGCTTTTTTGCTCAAGACTAGTGCCCTACCACTTTGAGTCACAGTTTCAACTGTTATTATTTTAGGTGGTTAATTAGAGAGAGGAGTCTCACAGACTTTCTTGCCCAGGCAGTCGTCAAACCATGATCCTCAGATCTCAGTCTCCTGAGTAGCTAGGATTACAGGCCTGAATTTGCAATGTTTTTGGTTTTCAAGACCAGATATCCCTATGTAAACCAGGCTTGCCACCAATTTGCAATTGTCCTGCGTCTGCCTCTTGAGAGCTAGTGGACAGAATCTACTAATATAACATTTTGAAATGACAAAGGTCAGTGAATTATTTTTATTATGCACAGTTATTTGGTATGTTTAGAAAAATGAACAGATAAGAGGATACATTTTTATGTGTATCTTAGCATAATAAAAGTACTTTGCAGAAAGTATACAATGTCTCTCCCCTCAGTTTCCACATTTACCATATTGCTTTAGTGTGACATATTTGTTACAATTAATGAAATACTATAGATTTAATATTTTAAGTGAAAGTCCATAATTTAAAGTAGGATTCACCCTTTGTGTTATAGAGTTCCCTAGTGTTTGGGCAAATGTATATTGTCATATATGTATCATTATAGTAACATATAGAATACTTTCACTATCCTAAAAATCCCCCGCTACTCTGCCTAAACATATATCTCTTGGGCTGGGAAGGTGGCTCAGTGGTAGAGCACTTGCCTTGCACGCCTGAGGCCCTGGGTTCGATTCCTCAGCACCACATAGCAAAAAGAAAAAAAGCCGGAAGTGGCGCTGTAGCTCAGGTGGTAGAGCGCTGGCCTTGAGCTGAAGAGCTGAGGGATAGTGCCCAGGCCCAGAGTTCAGGCCCACGACCGGAACCCCCCCCCAAAAAAACATATATCTCTTTCCCTCTCATTCAAACCTCTAATAACAATAGATCTTTTGGCTTCTTACTTAGATTTGCTTTTTACTAAAAGACCTATGGTGATAATTATACAATTGGTAACCTTTTCATTTTGGCTATTTCTATTTCTTTATTTATTTTTATTTATATTTACATTTTGTTATTTTTTGGAAAGGTGATGATCAGAGGGTTTTTTTACATAAGTAAGTTAATGAGTACATTTCTTTATAAACACTGTTAATCATTCTGGCAATGTTTAATTAATCATTTGCACTTCTGTTTCCTCTGTATTTTTTGGTGAATTAATAGAAAATTTGTTTTTTATCACTCAATAACATTATCTCAATGTACCAGAGATGTTTATCTATTAACCTATCGAAAGACATTTTGGTTGCTTCCTGATTTTGGCAGTAATGAGCAAGGCTACTATAAATACAGTATATAAGGTTTTGTGTAAATATCAAAATGTGAAGGATGAATCATATGCTAAGACAATACTTAACTTTGTAAGAAGCTGTCAAAGTATTGTTCAAAAGGGCTGCATCATTTTAGTTTTCCTCCAGTAATGAATAATTCTCTAGTACACACTCTTTCCACTAAGATGCTCTGCTTCACTACAGTTTCAGAATCAACAGCACTAAACTTTTTGGACTTAAACCATAGCTGAAAATAATTTCTTCCCTTAAGTTGTTTGCTCAAGGATTTTGGCCACAGAAATGATTAGCTAAGTAATACAATCTCAATTGTTTTAAATAATGACAGTTGAGCTGTCCTATCCATGCATAAGAAATATCTTCATTTATTTAGAACTTTTATTTCTGTTATCACCATTTTGTAGTAATCCTCATTATTTTGTTAATTTACAACTAAGTTTAGACATTGGTAAAAGCTAGGCAGTTTAAGCTTTGATAAACCAGCTTCTCTTGAAGACAGTCTTCTAAAGAAGTAGAATTGAGTATATTTCTTGTCAACCTTGTTACCCCTTCCCTAAATTTTCTCCTACTTTCCCTCCCACCAACCCCCCCAAGTTGCACAGATCATTTCCAATATATTGCCTTGTGTATATTGCTGTTGCATTGGTTCCCCCCTTGCCCACTGATGACAAGCAATGTATTCATTACCTTACCTATGTAACTGAAACCACTCTGTATATCACCTTGACAATAAAAAAGAAAAAAAAGACCAAAATAACATAATCACACACATTTGCATCATTTATATTAGACCCTTCAAATAGAATATGTTTAAATGGCATAATCTTACACTTAACAGATTAATACTGAAAGTCTTCTGGCTTCCACTGCATATATTGTTCAATCAGTGTTGGATTTACAGATAAAAATGTTACTTTTCTGCTCATCTGATAATTGTCCTAGACATATACTAATTATTACAAATAAGGGAGACAATGGGACCTATATTTCTTTGGGTCTGTCTTACTTCAAAAACTATGTCCATATGACCATATAAGATCATGCTAAGTGAAATGAACCCCAAGATATGGACAGAAGAGGTTTTCATTTTTTGTTGTTGTTTTCAATGTACTATGTGATCTTTTCTTTGTTTCTTTTGTATGTTCTTCCACCTAAGGTATATCCCTGTTGTAACTGTATTTGATTTTGGTACCTTGTATCTTCTATATACATTCATCTAATTTGGGGAAGGGAAAGGGAATAACAAAATGTTGAAACAAGGACACAGGATGACCCATTAAAACAATGATACTCACAAGACTCTATGTTGGAAATGAACCTTACAACTTTGGGAGGTAGGAGTGGGAAGGGATAGTGAGAGAAAAACAAAGAAGGGGGTAATAATGCCCAACAAGAAATGTGCTCATTACCTTACTGATGTAACTGTAACCTCTCTGTACAGCATCTTTACAAGAAAAGAAAAAAATGTTATTTTTAATATTCATATGCTGTTAACTTATCTGCATTAAAAATTAGGGCTAACTGATTAGCTGATAACTCAATAAGGGACTGATTATTTTTTTTTAAAAAAAGAAGTAGAACGAACCATTCTGGATTCATTGATTTTTTCCCTTTCTGTGCTAGAAGCAAGGAAGAACCTTTCATCTGATTCTTCACCATGAGAACTGGTAATACTCTTCTTGACAGAATTCTTGACAATGGAAAGTCCTAAGATTATGTCACATGGAGTGGTTAAGTTTCAAGTTCATCCTAATGGTCTTCTAGAAATTATTAGTAATACATTTTAAAATGTATTTTAGCTACTGTATTAAAACATGAAAATTGTACATTTCAATAGACATATCAATGGGGTACCATGTCATGTTTTTATGAATGTTGATTTTGCATATTTAAATTATGACTGGTCTTGAGAGTCATTTGTAGACATAAACATCAACCTGGTTTTAAACAACAGAAAAGCAAGTCACCTTTAGATTTTTAAGAGCTGATAATTAAGACACGTCATATGTATTAATAGATAGAACAAGGATCATTTTTCAAATGCACCCTCCAAATTCTTGCTGTAGCCTGTGAAGATCTGTTTTTGGAAACTGCATTAGAAAGTAGAGCAAAAGCCTTGGTGGAGAGTAATAGGATCAGATTTCTGCCTCGTGCCTGGCAGAGGCTGTAGCTGCCTTCCATGTGAGACTTTAAATCAAACTGAGTTTGTGATGCCTATGTGGATTCCATCACTAAAGAGGTTGCTTCCATAACAGGTTACACAGAGCTAAAACAATTGAGTGTAGTGTGATTTACCAAGAGTAGAGAGAAAATGGAGATAGCAAAAATCAATATAAATCATGAGCAGAATAATTCTAATGTGTTTGTTAAATATATTTTGGCAGAAGAGAGGGGGAGGAACTATGGCTTTAATTAGGAAGAAAAGAAATTCACATAAAAACTTACAGGAAGCCGGGTGCCAGTGGCTCACGCCTGTAATCCTAGCTTCAGGAGGTTGAGGATTGCAGTTCAAAGCCAGCCCAGGCAGGAAAAGTCCACGAGACTCCAATAAACAACTCAGAAAACTAGAAGTGGTGCTGTAGCTCAAGTGGTAGAGCGCTCACCTTGAGCTGAAGATCTGAGGGACAGCGCCCCGGCCCAGAGTTCAAGCCTCACAACCGAGAAAAAAAATAAAAAAATAAAAGCAAACAAAAACAAAAAAAAACCCAACTACCTAACAGAAGATGTGATCTCAAAATTCAGTCAAGAAAATTCTTATACTTAACCTACTTCAGTGATGATACATGAAAAAGACAGAAGACTTATTCGAGTATAATGTCCCTATTGTCAACTCTCAGATATATATCTTATTCGAAGAAAGTAGAAATAAGATTACTTTTTGACGGTCATGGGGCTTGAACTCTGGGCCTGGGCACTGTTCCTCAGCTCTTCAGCTCAAGGCTAGTGCTCTACCACTTTGAGCCACAGTGCCACTTTTTATAAGATTACTTTTTAAAGCATGCATTTTGGAATATAATTTTGGCTTCAGATATCAATACATGACAGACTGACTCTAGAAACTCTCCTCCAACAATTCAACTTTAAGTCCTTCCATCTCTCAAAAAGGAGCCAAGAAAGGGTAAACCAATGAGATGTACAAACGAACTTTACAACTATGGTGCTGGGGGGAGGGCGGGAGATGGGAAGGGATGGGAAGGGGAAACAAAGGAGGAGGCAACAATGCTTGATAAGAAATGTACTCATTATCTTGCCCATGTAATTGTAACCCCTCTGTATGGTATTTTCACACAAAAAAAGTCAATAAATGTAAATGAAAATATTTTTGATGAGCCCAAATCTATACACTCTACTCAGGTAATAAAATTTTGATATTTAATAGCATTCCTTAGCACGTGCCTAGTACTATTTACTTTTAAATCATTCTATTCTTACAACAAAGGTATAATAGTTATTTTCTCATTATTCAATTGAAGCACCATTGAGTTAATGAATTTGTAAAGACCCAGCTTCTTGAGTTTACAAATAAAAGGCCTGAGTTTAGAATCAAGTTTTTTTTCCTAATCACAATTGTCCTCTTTCCCTCTCTCTCTTCTAGTATATATTAATTGTACCAACTTTATGCTCAGTGACAATAAATCACTGTACTTATATATCCATATAGGAGATAAGGATTATTTCTACACCTCAAAATTTTCATAATATTTGTATTTACAAATGTATGATTTTTTATTATTTTTTTAATTTTTATTTTTTTATTGTGAAAATACTGTACAGAGGGGTTACAATTACATGGGCAAGATAATGAGTACATTTCTTATCAAGTATTGTAGCCTCCGAGGATACAAATGTATGATTTTAAGCACACACCCTATAATGTAATTTCCCCTCAGTTTGATTCATGATTTGTTACTTTGGTCAAAGGCGGGATGTTAAGAAACTCAGCAGAGTATCCACTTCTATCTCATTCAGGAGGTAGCTGATTGCTGGTGATATGGTAACTCTTCAAAGAAACAGCAGTTGCACCCCTCAAGATAAGAAACATGGAGATTTAGATCTTCTGTAAAGAATATCTGTTGTCATCGATAATATCATTGGTCATTCATGATCCTTTGAAATTTCACTCACAAAAGCACAAAACAGGATTGGGAGAAAAGGTCACAGAAGACAAAGACAAAAGCAGGACAATTGTGGGGTGATATTTGGGAAAATTAAGACTAAAGGAGTTGAGGGAAACATGATTTTTTTAGTTGGTCTTGGGGCATGAACTCTGGGCCTGGGTGCTGTCCCTGAGCTCTTCAGCTCAAGAATGCGCTACCACTTGAGCCACAGTGCTACTTCCAGTTTTCTTGTGGTTAATTGGAGATAAAAATCTCACAGACTTTGCTGCCCGGGCTGACATTGAACTGTGATCCTCAGATCTCAGCCTCCTGAGTAGCTAGGATTACAGACATGAGCCACTTGCACCCAGTGGAAACATGATTCTTTGTGGGGTTGGGAGACAGAACTCATTACTCCATTGGACAACAGACTTCTCAAAGGTATCTTAATACACAAGGCTACTAACATCATTTGCTTTACTTGCCATATGGTCACATCCTGCAAGACTACTTCTTTTTTCCTCAACTTCACTCTATTCTCACTAGAGTCGTGGATGGGGAGGGCTATCTATAATCATTTATATGTAGACTCTCTATGGCTGTATTCTATTTAATTCAAACCAGTTCAGCAAAGAATGTTGTCCTTACTTTCAGACTCCTCAAAGAACATCTTGGAGAAAAAGAAGTTGAGCTGACACTCATCTTTGACTCAGTGGTGGAGGCAGACTTAGCTAATTATACCTGTCATGTGGAAAACCGAAATGGACGGAAACATGCCAGTGTTCTACTGCGTAAAAAGGGTATTTCTTTTATATATATATATATATATATATATATATATATATATATATAATTATGTTTTAGTTAACTACCAATAACTATTAAAGTTTAATAACTTTCCTGGCCTTATTTTATTCTATTAACCATTGATTTTTTTAAATCTTGCATGCTGTATATAATATGCCCTGAATTTAATATGACTGCCAGGAATTAAAAAGACTGAGTTGGTTTACATTGAGGCAATTGTAAGCAAACAAACCTTGCTTGTAATATTTTATTTAAAACTTGATTTAGATTGACATCCAATATTTTCTCCATTTTCACCTTTTCATGTTTATAATTCCTTAAATGAAATGCTGGAAAATATAGTATCAGAGGATATGCAAGATTGCTCTTTTATTTCCCAACTAAAATATAAATAAGTAGTGTTACATATGACATTCACAATTATTATCGTAAATAATATAACTTATATTAGGGGATATGACTTGGTATGATATTACCTTTAGGAGGCTCATATATTCCTAATTTGACATTTGTAGAAATTCCTCTTTGGTTCTTGTTTAAATAGTATTGTGTATAATAGGGAAAGAAAAGAAACTAAATTACAGGTAGAGAAGGTAAAGCCAGATATAAAAACAGCAATCTCAGTGGCCAGAGAAACTTTCAAATCAGATATTCCATTGCAGCAATTCTTGAATGTTGCCAAAGGCTAAATACTTTGTGTGCGCATCTGGCAAAGGATTTCTAAATGTACCAGAACAAATGTTCTTAATTGGTGTTTTTGTTGCCTGGACTATAGAACAATAGAACAGATTTGAGCAACAAGGTTACTGGTTATACCCACTGGCCAAGATAGAATGTTTGTTTTCTAGTCATCCCTAATACTTGAGTATAGCAAGAAGCTGTACAAAAAGCAAGGAGGTATTGGGAGAATAATGTTTCTGTTTCATATTGTTTCTTACCTCAGTGGAATTGATTCTGACTCAAAATAAAGAGTTAAGTATAAATGAGTCTGATATAGAATGTGAAGTCAGAAAAGCCAGGTTAAAATGATTCTCATTCAACCTGGTTCAGTAAGACTAATTTGTCTAATTCAACTCCCTAAGCCTTAGTTTGCTCATCTGTAAAATAGAGGCAATAATATCTATCTTCTGTACTACTTTCAGATTCAAATACTAATTATATAATGGATTGAAATGTATTGTGTCTAAACAATGCTGGTTATTACACTGAACCTGGGTAACTCTGCTGAACTTCTTTTTATATTACTAGAAATTCAAGTAGTGCCTAGTCACTAATAGGTACTTAAACTGCCTTCTGGTAAGATAAATGATTAAAATTTGTTCTCATTATTGAGGACTTGCGGAACAAGCACATGATGGGTACTGGGGAATAGACAGATATATATAATACAACTCAGGATTATGAGAACTTCAAAGTTTCCAAGTGAAGGTGAGAGACTGGATGTTACTTGCTTTTAGAAATGTTTTGGGTTTGGTTTTTTTTTTGGGTCCGGTCGTGGGGCCTGAACTCTGGGCCTGGCGCTGTCCCTCAGCTCTTCAGCTCAAGGCTAGCGCTCTACCACTTGAGCCGTAGCGCCACTTCCTGCTTTTTTCTTTTTGCTTATGTGGTGCTGAGGAATCAAACCCAGGGCCTGAGGCATGCAAGGCAAGCACTCTACCACTGAGCCACCTTCCCAGCCCCTAGAAATGTTTAAATATTGCTATTCACTTCTCTTAAAACTATATCTTTCAACAAAACCATTTTGGCTGGTGACATACCAGCTTGTCTCTTCTAGGTAAAAGTGAAAATGTAGTTAATTTATCTTCATTTGGTTCTCTTGGGTTCTCAAATATGTGACAGAACCTCAAAGAAGGGCATGAATCCCTGTGACCTTACCATAATATCTAACATCAGACCAAGATTTGTCTCTTTGAGAAAATTTAGATATTTCCTTTGGATTTGGACATTTCAGGTTTTATCACAACGTAGCCAAATCTCAGTGGCTGTGGTATTTCTACCTAAATATGAATATGGCTTACTTTATAGAATAATAACTTCTTAATGAGCTGCAATTCAAATAGTTGAAATGTCCATAGTGAAAATCATGGAGAAGAAACATATGATTAATCTTTCTACAAACTGAAAAAGTTCTTTGTAAAATGAAAATTCATGCCTAACATTTAATTTTCAAAGTTAGGATTTGGTAAAAAAAAAAAAATACACCATTTACTCATGCAACTTCTACCTGCTCCTACCACTACATTATTCTCTGGTGAACAATTATCTGATGAGTACAACTAAACTTTCATAAGAGATCTTTCTGAAATATTTCCTTTGGTGATCCAAAGAACTTTGACTAAAGAAACTCTTAATAATATTTCCGCTTCTCTGCACACATCCTTTTCTCTCAAAACAGAGATATCTCACTGAATCTCTCTTCATTCTCAGAACTACCATTCAACAGATCTCCCAAACCATAGAGGAAGCTTTCTTAAGCAGGATGTTATGACGCAATACTTTAAAGTAGGCAATTGATGGAGCATAAAAGTCTATTTCCCATAGCACTATAGGATGGAAAAATCCATCCTGTTAAAATACTAACAGCTTTGTAGCAGGTAAAGACCCAGTCCTCATTTCTACGTGAGGCCTCTTCAAAATGTTCTTTACCATCCATATTTCTAGCGACATTATTAGTACCATCACTTAGGCAATTTCTAAATATATTGAGACTATTCTACAGTTCTATTTTTCTTCTCAGCCCTCAGCAGAATCTCTCTTAAGGTTCTTTTCATTAGTAATGCACTCTCCAAACTCTTTGAGCTTCTTCACATCACCCAGTTCTAAAAGACACCTCCACATTTTTAGGATTTTATACAGAAGCATGCTACTTCTCTGCATCAAGTTATGTTTATTTGGCCCCCATGACAAAATACCTTACACTGAATCATATGCTAAAACAGAAAGTTGTTGATTACAGTTCTAGAGGCTGTGAGTTGTCCAAGATCAAGGTGTTAATATAGTACTTTTGGTGTCTGATAAGGGAACATTGTCACAAATAGTGCATTCTATGTATCCTCACATGGCAAAAAGTGGCAAACCGCTTCCCCTTTCAACATGACAACATTAATTCTATTCATGAGAGTAGAACTCTTATGATCTAATCATCTCCCACAGGACCCACATTTTAATACCATCAATTTGGGGAATTAGAGTTCAACATATTAATATGTTTTCCACTGCTAAAGATAAAATCTAGGGCCTCTCACACACCAACCAATTACTCTACCCTAGTAGAGTAATATGCTAAGCCATATCCCCAGTCCAGCACAACATATGAATTTTGAGAGGACACCAACAGATCACAGCAGAAGTCCTCAGGTGGGGTCTTCTAAACTGCTTCCCAAAGTGAGTTTGCTAAAACATTGCTTCTCTCTGGTCCCTTGACTTCAGCAACTATTTGTTTCACATTATAATAGTTGATCTTTGGGCTCACAGTAAGGAATAAACTACATTCAAACTTAAGAAGGTTAAGAACTACACATGTACTTTGCTTGCCTAGAAAAAAATGTTTGCTCTCTGTCTTATGAAGTGTCTATATATGAAATAGCCAAATAAAATTACTTTATGCTTCTCAGTAACAAAATGTCCCTAAAAGTATAGATAATGCTGACATGGAAGATGGCAATTGCAAACAACACAAAAGAAATGCCAAATGTCATGTGGTCAATGGTAATTCGACCCTCTGATTATAGTATAGATGTTTCCTTTTTGATGGGACTGCCTGGACTGAGTTAAAGAATACTTGTTGGGCCTCAGAGCCTAGGTCCACAGTTTTTAACTTAAACAGCCATCATTATGTAATATCTTTCAAAGACATTTTTATAAACTGGACCCCAAACCACAAAGGTGCTTTTCACACCATAGTTTTCCTCCAGAAATTTACTACTGAAAAAGGTGTCCGCTGCTGGGAAGCACAAATTGTTCCTGCTGCCTAAGTTTCCATCTACCTAATAGCAACTCTGCTCTGTAAATAACATAGTAGTTTCTGGGGAAAAATCACTTTCAGTGCCTATGTAAACAGTTGAAAACTGTTCTGACCAGAGAGGAAAAGAAGGAGAGAGAACAAACACCAAACCATTTGCAGAATAAAATGAATATCTTACAGCAGGAAAATCATTCTAAATCAAGTTAACTAATATCCAAAGGTGAAAAAGAGATTGTTTTACAGAGTAACACGGTTTATTACCTCAAAAGAGCACTACTGATAAGATATTATTGATATACTAGTGGTGAGAAAACAAGTGAAGATTTTATCTTCATCCCAACACAGAGCTCTTTAGCTTGTTTTGTCCAGCACACAGAAGTAGGCAGTAGTTTCTGGGGAGTCTACTTAGAGAGTAGGAGGCAGGGTTAATGTATGGTTGGGCAGAGATTTTCTTTTTACCTAAAATTTTGTAGCTTAATTTTCGTGACTTCCTGTTGTAGCAGTTAATGCAGAGACAGATTCGTTTCCTATCCCCACTCATTAAGCCCTTCATAATGTTCCTTACTGACATAGTTCCTCCTTTACAGTGTCCTGATTCTTTTTCTTTGTCTTTCCTTCCTCTTTTCCTCTTACCGAAAAAGAATTAATTTTTTTTCCATTCCTACTCCATTATTTTCCTAATTGGACGAGCTATGTCTGGCCACTATCAACTTTTCTCTCCTCCATTTCTTTTATTTTTATTTTTAAATTTTATTGTCAAGGTGATATACAAAGTGGTTACAGTTACCTAAGTAAGGTAGTGAGTACATTTCTTGTCAAACTTCTTCCCCCTCTCTCATTTTGCACCCACTTTCCCTCTCTCCACCTCCAGTTGTAAAGATCATTTCCAACATAATGTCTTCCCTACAAAACCTAATACCATTCTTCATACATAGGATTACAGAGAGGCCCTTCTTCATCCTTGTCTATGGTTACAGGATTGTGCAGTATACACTTGCCAAATGAAGTTTCTGAAACATGTCCAGTTCTTTTATTCTGCTTGATAAACTGTAGTTTTTCTTCTTCCTTTGGAACTGAAAAGGTATATGGAACCAAAATTTACTACAAGTCACAAGTTGTCAAGAAGTATTCACCAAAGTATTATGGAACACAATGTCATTTTCTAGAATAGAATGTATAAAGCTGTGCAATATTATATAGAGCCTTGAATTTGAAGTTAAGACAGCTTGAGCTCATGTCCCATTTGGGCCACTTCTTAGGTATATTACCATAGATAAATGACTTCAATTACTGAATCTCACATTTTTCATATAGCAAAGCTTTAATATTCCTATTATAGAGTAGATAATAGACTGGCTAAAGATTTTATCATATAATACTTTCATGTTATATGCTTCTTCTTTTTATAGAACATACTAAGTGGATCTTGTTATATTATATCTATTTTCTCTAAAGCAATGATCCTAGAGAAAGATTGACTATCTGGTTTTCTGTCTTGGTCAGAAATCTGAGTTTGACAGTCAGATTTGACAACCAAATTTCACATTCCCCTTTTCAGTCTCTAGTTACATGACAAGCTGAGTTAGTGATTGAAGAATTGCTCGGTAATTATGAAATTAGATTAAAGGGAGGTCAGTTATCTCGTAGGCAATAGCATTTGATTAAGTTGAAACTACTGAATGTGCTTATCCTGCAGTAGCAAATATATCTCTGCCATATCTCTAAATTATCCCAACTCCATTTTTCTAAATCTATATACCATCCTCTCTTTTGATGTTGCACTCTTTATATTTCTTAATATCACTAATTAAGCTATAGGTAATTCACTGTTCTTTGAGAGTGAGAGACATTATGCCTCCTTCCATTATGTAAATGTTTTTGGAATGCCCCACTGGATCAGCTTAAGTATGGCATAGCCTAGTGTTGGCTGAAAAGGCTAAGTTATTAGCCTGGAGTTCTCATTCTTTTTTAGTTCCACTGGGCATATTATGTCACATATATATTATAGTCATTTATTCAAATAAGTGGGGAGAAATGAGTAAACTAATTTCCCCTGCTTACTTTTTATTAGATTATGTATTGCTGGAGTTGAATGAAAAAGTTAAATCTTGCAAGCTCATTAGATTTTATTTGATTCTCAAAATAATTTGATGATGTTGTTCTCCTGTAGAATAGGGCCTGTGGCCTGAGAAGTACAGGATGGTAATCTTGCTAAATCAGTAAGATAATTCAACAAAAACAAAAAAACATTGACCTTGAAATGAGAGTAAAGCAGATTTACTAGTTCCCTCAAAGTTAAAGAAAAAGTATATTTGTGAAAATAAGAAGTATACATAAAAATTGGGAGTGACTATTCCTTTGTCAGACAGACTATCTGTAGTAGAATATTATTTAAATATTTAGAAAAGAGCTAGTTTTACAATGCATTTGATTCATGCAAATATGTTAAGAGCAATGAATTAAGCACTAAAATTGTCAGGAGGAAAGTAGAATCTGTAATACATTCTCCATATTGGAGATATGAGAAAAGAACTGTTGACAGTCTAATACATTTTTTCCTGTTTATTCTGTTTGCTTCAGATTTAATATACAAAATTGAACTTGCAGGAGGTCTGGGAGCAATCTTCCTCCTCCTCATAATGTTAGTAGTCATCTACAAATGCTACAACATTGAGCTTATGCTTTTCTACAGACAACGTTTTGGAGGGGATGAAACTACTGATGGTAAGTTGTCTCTTTTTGTCTAAATGCAATTAAACAACCTTTATTAGCTGACTATGGTGGCAAACCCTTGTAATTCCAGGTACTTGGGAAACAAGCAGAAGGATCATGAGTTTAAGACCAGCAGGAAAAAAGTTAGAAAGACCCTAAACCCAAAAATGAAATAAAAACAAAAGGGCTAAATGTGTAGTTCAAGTGGTAGAACACTTGTCTAGTGAAGCTCGAGGTTCAATCTCCAGTAACAGAATGAAGAGAGACATTTGTTTATGGTTATGTAAGAGACTATTCCTATGCATAATAAATACACACTTAAATATTTAGGGGTCAATGGGCAATGACATATACAACTTACTCTCAAATAGCTTAGAAAAAGGTCATCTCTGAAGAAAGTAAAAAGAGGCAAAATACTAATTATAAGTGAAATATCTTAACATATTCATGCATGTTTTTGATATAACTATTTTCATGTTGCTATGTTTGAAATTATTTCTGACTAAAGAGATATTAATTTCTCAGGAGATGAAACAATTTCCATCAAAGCTCTTTCTCTTAGTTAAAAACAAGGATCAATTCAATTAGATTTTGTCTCAAAAATTGAAACGTTAGTAAAGGGAAATGTTTGCCCATTACTTTCATGAAGAAAACAAACAAGCCTGGAAGAAACAGATTAAAATCTATGGAGATATTCCTTTTACAGCTCAAAGTACATGAACTTACATATTTTGGATGCTTGTAGCATCATTCCTAAAGATGACTCAAAATATACAAATTCAGAATATGTTTTGTAATTTTCAAATATCTACTTTGGGAAATTTGATGAAGTCTCATAAAGCATTGCACTAAACCTTATGGTTTCAATATTATAAATTACTTATTTTTTTCCCAAAACATAGCAAAACATTTTGATATCACTATTTGTATTAAAAAGTTCTCACCCCCAAACTATTGTAAGACTGGAAAATAAGTATATAGAACACCTTATGTAAGCCAAATATTTTAATGGACACCATATAAAGCATATCTTTAAAAAGCGAAATTTAAACTGGGTGCCAGTAGCCCCTGCCTGTCCTCTAATCCTAGCTACTCAGGTGGCTGAGAAATGAGTCAAGGTGCAAACCCAGCCCAAGCAAGGAAAGTCTGTGAGACCCTTATCTCCAATTAGTCACAAAAAAAGCTAGACATGGAGCTGTGGCTCAAGTGGTATAGTGTTAGCCTTGGGCAAAAAGTTTTCAAGGACAGCAACCAGACCTGGAGTTCAAGTGTCAAAAACGGTAAAGTTAAAGCTTAGGGGTTATTTTTCTTGAATTATGAAGGATTAAGAAGATTTTTTGCAGGGCATTTTAAATTGATGTTCTTATCTCAAAGAAAGTAGTAATGATACATGTAATATCAAAAATTTTGCGGAAACTTTCACTTTGATCTTATTGTTACTATAAATGGTGATAGGAGTGTATTTTAATTGACTTCTATTCTCTCAGTAAATTAAAGCAAGGATACTTGATGAGCACATATACACGCTTATTTTCAAGGCATGCATTACCCTGTAATTATAGCAGAAAGTCTAAAGACACTACAGAGTGTTGTTCAAATTTTTCTTCAAAATGAAAAATTAGAGCCTTTTCTGGTTATAATTGTTTACTATGGTTTATATATATATATATATATATATATGAAAATGTAGTCAGATATATTGTTTCTGTATGCAAGAGTTAATATTTAGAAATTAGATTTGCTTAATATAATTTTTTCCAAGTCTTTCCATTTCCTAACAAATGGGGCAATGTCATTCTTTCTGATGGAGGCATAGAATTCCATTGTGAATATATACCACATTTTCTTGATCCATTCATCTACTGAGGGGCATCTGGGTTGGTTCCATATCTTAGCTATGGTAAAGAAAGCTGCAATAAACATAGTTGTGCTGGTAGCTTTAGTGTGGTCTTGTTTGTGAACATTGGGTAAATGCCTAAAAGTGGTCTTGCTGGGTCCTATGGGAGCTCTATGTGGAGTCTTTTGAGGAACCTCCATACTACTTTCCAAAGTGGTTGAACAAGTTTACACCCCCACCAACAATGCAGTAAGGTTCCCGAAGTAAGCCAGGCCCAAAGAAACATAGGTCCCATGGTTTCCCTTATTTGCAATAACTAGTTATGTCTGAGTCAAGCAGAAAAGGTCAGTTAAGTTGATGTTAGGGAAATGAACGGTAAGATATGTATTCAAATGTTTTTTCTTTCATGTGATTGTTTCTAACACATTTATAAGATTACTTCTTTGTTGCTTTGTATGTACCTCCCCCACAGCATAACCCTTGCTTTCACTGTATTTGATGATGTTATAATTTGTGGAGGGGAAGGGAAAAAACAAATCGTTTAAATAGGGATACAGGTGGACCCATTGCAACAATGAGACGTACAAGTCGTTATGTCAAAAACGAACTTTACAACTTTGGTGAGGGGGAGGAGGATTGGATGGGGGAGTGGGGGGAGGATGGGATGGGAAGGGGAAACAAAGGAGGAGGCTACAATGCTTGATAAGAAATGTACTCATTATCTTGCCCATTTAATTGTGACCCCTCTATACAGTATTTTCACAAAAAAAAGAAATTAGATTTGCTATTTGTACACTTAAAATAATTAGATGAAATATGTTATGAAGGAAAACATTACTGTTTTCTCTTAGTGTGCCAAAAAGTGGATAAAGGTTCAATAATGAAGATTAAAAATATATACCCTCTTTACAAAAGAAGATGAAAGTAAAGCTCCTGTGGTTTACTTTTTTGCCAATATTATGAACAATTTAATTTGTTAATCTCTATAATAAGTGATACAATTCATTTGTTAATCTGCAATAATGCATTACTTTTATCAGCAGAGTAACTGATGATACAGTTAGCATACTGGTGTAATATTAAGTTAATGTGGATATAATTATATCTATAGGTCTCAAAAATTCCATTTTGTGTATTACAAAGCCATAATAATAAAAACAGCTTGAAACTGGCACAAAAAATTAGGCCTGAGGACCAATGGAATTGAACAGAAGATCCATAAATGAACTCACAGACCTATAGCCACATAATATTTTTTTATTTTAATTTTATTTTATTTGTGAACATACTGTACAGAGGAGTTACAATTACATGCGCAGGATAATGCGTACATTTCTTACCAAGCATTGCAGCCTCCTCCTTTGTTTACCCTTCACATCCCTTCCCAGCCTCCCCCCTCCCCCGCAATC
>NW_012267304.1:1493280-1643856 GCF_000151885.1 Dipodomys ordii
TTTCCCTATTTGGATCCCCTTTATGTCTGCATCTTGTCTTATTGCTGTAGCTAGGCATTCTAATACTAGATTGAAGAGAAGTGGAGAGAGTGGGCATCCTTGTCTTGTTCCTGAGTTAAGAGGAAATTAGCCACATAATATTGTATATGGGAGCCAGAAATACAGGATGGAAGAAAGACAGCATCTTCAATAAATGGTGCTGGCAGAATTGGCTATACACATGCAGAAAACTGAAGTTAGATCCTTATATATCACCTTGCACCACAATCAATTCCAAATGGATCAAAGACCTCAATGTAGGGCCTGATACCATGAAAAAATTACAGTAAGGGGTAGGGGAAACACTAGGGCTCCTAGGCATGGGTTGAAACTTCCTGAGCAAGATCCAGTATCACAAAAAAATCAAAGGAAGACTGTATAAATGGGATTACATCAAACTGAAGAGTTTCTTCATGGATAAGGACATAGTTAGAAAGATAAATAGAAAGCCTACCGAATGAAAGAATATCTTTACTAGCTATGCATCAAACAAGGACCTCATATCTAAAATATACTTCGAGCTTAAAAAATTAAACCCCCAAAAATGATCACCAAAGAAACATCGACCCAATTAGTAAATGGTCTAAAGGCTTAAAGAGAGAATTCTCAGAAGTAAGAATGGCCAAAAGACACATGAAGTGATGTTGAACATCTCTGGCCATAAAAGAAATGCAAATCAAAACAACATGAGATTCCAACTCACCCCAGTTAGAATGGACATTATCAAGGGGATATGGCCAAAAGGGAATGCTACTACACTGCTGGTAGGAATGTAAACTTGTTCACCCATTCTGGAAAGCAGTATGGAGGTTCCTTAAAAGACTCAACATAGAACTCCTCTATGACCCAACAATCCCATTCCTGGGCATTTATCTAAATGACCACAAACCAGGCAACACTAACGTTACCAGCAGAATTATGTTCATCACAGCATTGTTTACTATAGCCAAGATATTGAATCAGTCCAGATGCTCCTCAGTGGACAAATGGATGAAGAAAATGTATATGTACATAATGGAATTCTAAGCTTCCATCAGAAAGAATGATATTGTCCTATTCTAAGCAAATGGAATAACTTGGAAAAATTATATTACACGAAGTAAGCCAGACCCAAAGGAACACAGGTTGCATGGTTTCCCTCATTTGTAGTAATTATAATGTGTCTATTAATGGATAGTGAAAGACAGAAAATAATTGCATGTGGATATGATAAGTTAAACAGGACTCTAAACATTCACACAATGAGACTAAAGGAGGAAATTCTTAGGAGAGGATCACAAAGGCTTGATAGCTCCGTGCATGGGATCATATAAAGTGATGTTCATTGTAATGAAATTTGTGAAATTAAAACAAGAGGGTTTTTTAAGTTTACTTTTTGTGTTTTTGTTTCTTTGTTCTTTTTCTCCCTTTTCTTGCTGTTTTTGATTTCTGTACCTTTTGTCTTATGTGAAAGTTTATTGGATTTGACTAAGGGGAAAGATAAAATTGGTGGGGGAAAGGTGAACTAATTCAGCAGTCATACTCAATAGACACTATGTTGAAAATGAATTATACAATTTCTATGAGGGGGGCTGTGAGGGAAAAAAACTGGAAGAAAACAAAGGACAAGGTGATACTGTTCAAACAGAAATGTACTCGCTACCTGACATATAACTGCAACCCCTCTGTACATCACTTTTACAATAAAATTTTAATTAAAAATGCTATTTTACATCTCCATGTAGCCCGAAATTATTCATACTATAGAGCATTAAAAGTTAGATTATATATATTCAAAACTCATTGGAGGATATAATATATGGTAGAAGTTACTTCAATAATTTCTAATGGGAAGGATACTTAGCATATACTATATTTTTTCATGGAACCTTAAACCTTCATTACCTGACCTCTGTAGTAGTTGAAAAGATTACTAAAACATCAGCTAGTATGAACCAGAGATTTACAACAGAGTTTTGAAATTATTTTAGATAATATTCAATTATATGATATCAAAGGTCACCATATGAGCTAACAAATTTTCCATTACTTCAGTAAAATATTTTTGTCTCATAAGCATATTTTAATTTAACTCATATACTCTTTATTCATATTTTCTCTTAGCCTGTATCATGACAGTTTGTGTATATTTTTATAAAAATTATTTGCCTTTTGCATTTGACAAGATCCAAAACCCCTTTATGATGAAAGCTCTGGAAAAACTAGGAATCCATGGCACATTACTCAATATAATAAAGGCTGTGTATGACAAACCTACAACCAGCATTATACTTAATGGTGAAAAGCTAAAGCCAGGTTTCTTTTTTTGGGGCAGGGGGTCTGATCATGGGGCCTGAACTCTGGGCCTGGGCACTGTCCCTTAGCTCTTCAGCTCAAGACTAGCACTCTACCACTTGAGCCACAGCCCCACTTCCGGCTTTTTTCTTTTTGCTTATGTGGTACTGAGGAATCAGACCCAGGGCTTCATGCATGCAAGGCAAGTGCTCTACCACTGAGCCACCTTCCCAGCCCTAAATCCATTTTCTCTTAACTCAGGAACGAGACAAGAATGTCCACTCTCTCCAGTTCTCTTCAATTTAGCAGTAGAATGGCTAGCTACACCAATAAGAAAAGATGCAAACATAAAAGAGATCCAAATAGGGAAAAATGAACTAAAACTCTCCCTCTTTGCAGATGACATGAACTTGTATTTAAAGAACCCCATGGATTCCACTCCCAAATTACGCCAACTGATTTGAAATTTTGGCAAAGTAGCAGGGTATAAAATTAACCCTCAAAAATCAATGGCTTTTCTGTATGCCAACAATGAGAAGAGCACGGCTGAAATCAGGAAAACAACTCCTTTTATAATATCCCCACAAAAAATAAAATACCTAGCAGTTAACGTAACTAAAGAATTGAAGGAACGCTACAATGAAAACTTTAAAAACCTAAAAAAGGAAATTAAGGCAGAACTAAGAAGTGAAAAAACCTCCCATGCTCCTGGATTGGGAGGATCAACAATGGGAAAATGGCAATACTGCCAAAGGCTATCTACAAATTCAATGTAATACTTATTAATATTCCAACCTCTTTCTTAAATGAAATAGAAGGAACCCAAAAATTTATATGGAACAATAAAAGACCCTGAATAGCAAAAACAATCCTTAGCAGAAAGAACAGTGCTGGAGGAATATTAATACCAAATTTCAAACTCTACTACAAAGCCATAGTGGTCAAAACAGCTTGGTACTGGCACAAGAACAGACCTCAGGACCAATGGAATAGAACTTAAGACCCAGAAATGAACCCACAGATCTATAACCACATAATCTTCAGCAAGGGAGCTAAAAATATAGAATGGAAGAAAGACAGCCTCTTCAGCAAATGGTGCTGGCAAAATTGATTAAATACCTGTAGAAAATTAAAGCTAAATTCTCATCAATAAACCTGCACCAGAATCAACTCCAAATTGATCAGAGACCTCGAAGTCAAAGCAGACACCCTGAAAACATTACAGGAAGAAATAGGAGAAATTCTAGGGCTCCTTGGTACAGGCCGAAATTTTCTTAATAAAGACCCAGAAATACAACAAATCAAAGAAAGGTTGGCCAAAAGGGATTGCATGAAATTACAGAGTTTCTGCATGTCAAAGGACATAGCTAGTAAGATCAATAGAAAGCCCACGGATTGAATGAAGATCTTCACTAGCCATACAACTGACAAGGATCTCATATCTAAAATATACTAAGAATTTAAAAAATTAAATCTCCCAACAACAAATCCCCAAACAACTTTCCAATAAATAAGTGAGCTAAAGACTTAAATAGAAATTTCTCTGAAGAAGAAATAAGAATGGCCAATAGACACATGAAGAAATGCTCAACTTATTTAGCCATAAAAGAAATGCAAATCCAAACAACATTGAGAGTCCACCTCACCCCAGCAAGAATGACTATAACCAAGAACTCTAATAACAACAGATGTTGAGGGGATGTGGCCAAAAAGGAACCCTATTGCATTGTTGGTGGGAGTGTAAACTTGTTCAACCACTTTGGAAAGTAGTATGGATGTTCCTCTAAAGACTCCACATAGAGCTCCCTTATGACCCAGCAATCCCACTTTGGGGCATTTACCCAAATGATCACAAGCAAGGCTATACTAAAGATATCAGCACAACTATGTTTATAGCAGCATTATTTACCACAGCTAAGATATGGAATCAACCCAGATGCCCCTCAGTAGATGAATGGATCAAGAACATTATAATTGCATTTTACACACACACACACACACACACACACACACACACACACACACACACACACACACACAATGCAATCCCATGCCTCCGTTAGAAAGAATGATATCATCCCATTTGTTAGGATATGGAAAGACTTGGAAAAAATCATATTAAGTGATGTAAGCCAAGCCCAAAGAAACATAGGTCCCATAGTTTCCCTTATTTACAATAACTAGTATAAGTCTACTATAACTAGTATAAGGACAAGCGGAAAAGTTCAAAAGCTATGTACATATAACCATATAAGATGATGTTAAGTGAAATAAACCCTAAGAAGTGACACAACTTGTTCTTTTCTTTCTTGCTATTGTTTTCAACGTATTTAAAATGTACTATGTATTTTTTGTTTCTTTTTTATGTACTTTCCCCACAGTATAACCCCTGTTGTCATTGTATTTGATGTCAGTGCCCTGTATCTTGTATATACATTTTTTCTAATTTGGGGAGGGGAAAGGAAATAACAAAATGCTGAAATAAGGATATAGGTTTTCCCATTGTCACAATGATGTACAAGACACTATATTGAAAACAAACTTTATAACTTGGGGAGGAGGGTGAAACTGGGGAGGTGAGGAGGGAAGGAATGGTAGGGGAAAAACAAAGGAAGAGGTAACAATGCTCACTAGGAAATGTACTCATTACCTTATTCATGTAAATGTAATACCTCTGTACACCACTACTTTTACAATAACAAACATAAAAAGTTGGAGAATTCCTCAAAAAGTTAACATTATTTGATTTTTAAAGGTAGGAACTTTTATTTTACTTCATTGTTTCAGAGATTTCAGTCCCTCGTTATGATCTGTGTTTCATAAAATAAAATTCATCTAACAAATGTTGGCTTCTTGCTAATTTTAATTTAATTCATTTCATTGCAACCCATCAAAAATGATTAAGTTGTTCAGTCATTAAATACTTACAAAAGTGTCTTATATGTGACAGGTGTGATACACGATACGTTTACTTATATTTTTCATGTGGATCAGTGGTATACACATATGCATACCTGCTACTTTCTTAGGTAGACTAGGTGTGAACAAAACAACAATACCCAGTACTCACACTTTAGAAGCAAAGTTTTCAACATAGTTACAGGAAAAAGTGGTTTAAAATTAGTCTTGTTACAGATGTGACAAGAAGAAAATTCTCGCACAACTAGTATGGAGCTCTTCTTCATAACTTCTTTCTCCATTAGGAACAGTATAGTTTTGGTGATGACTATGTTAACCCCTTTCCTTCTAGTACTCATCTGTGTTTTTTCACTCTATTTTCTGGGTCCTCAGATGAGCTTAATCAGCATGATATAGCACTGAGGAAGGACCATTAATGTTGCCTAGAAAAAACATGGCACTAACCTGCCTTTCACCTTTAAGACAATTTCAGGCCTTGCTGCTAACTTTATTTATGTCATGTTGTTGCTTTTGCTCTATCAATCTTGTTTCTCTTTGTGAGCAACAGCTGTGGCTGTTCATGAGATTTTCTTGGCTGTCTACATAAGGCTGAAGTGCGTTTTTTAAAGCTATGGCATCTGCGTCATTGCTGGCTCACTAGCTGGCATCCTAGTGTTTCTGGGACATCTGACATGGTGGCTTTGAGAGCTCTCTTCCTGCTCTGGCCAACTAGCATCAGCTCTTCACCTTTAGTTCATTTTAAAGGGACATGGCTGAAATGGAAGCAACCACATTCTAAAGAGTGGTATCTCTATAAAATGCTAGGTGACATTTAATATTCACACAGGTTGGATGTTAACATGTCAAAACATTGATACTCTTGGTTATAACTGGTTTGAGATATATAGAGAACTACTTTTCTAAGAGGAAGTTACTGTATCATTGAACTAATATCAGGATATAAGTAGATAAGGATAGGACCAAGAAAAGGAGTTTAAGTATTGTTGGAGGGCAAATACTTTAGACAGGATGAGCAATAGAATAAGAGTCTAGAATATCTGAGAAGATCACAGAGTTAATAGCCATTGGAGATAGCTAAGCTAATAAAAGATACTCAACAAATCATTGCTGAATGAATTAATATACAAATAGTTGATGCTCTCAAGAAGTGTCTTGTCTGACATGGAGTCTGAGGCAGGAACAATAGCCACCAAGAACAATGAAATGTATTCTGCTCATAGAAAGAGAGCTGTTTGTCCTTTGGCCTATTTTATTCTTCCAGCTGTGAATCATCGGCAGCTCTTAGTCCCAGGTGAGTAATTATAGCTGGAGAAAGTCAAGGGCCTGCAGGTGCATCCTGCTCTTGATTGGAATAGGGCAGAAGTGCTAGGATTACCAGGAGGTTATTACATTAGCATTGCTTACGAACCCCCTTACTTCCAAGTGGAGTTTTATATACAAAAGTGGAATGTGAACAATCTGCAAGCCAAATGATCTCCTGAATGATCCAGACAGTCCTTCCCGTGAATCTGCTTCAAGGCAACCAAGAAACAGCAAGGTTTATGGAAGCCTTTTGCATATGGCATTATGAGGAGTAAGTAGTATGCTGTCTTCCTTGTTTCAAATACACAGAGTTCTTTTTGTGTGTGGATGATCAGGGATATAGTTTTATTTGAATTAGAACACAAAAACTACTTCAGCGAATTTAGTCAGGGGATCTCACCTACTCCTATAGTTATGCATCTATAGCTTGTATGTCTATAGTTTATACCTCCTTGGGCAAGTAGAACAAAGTCACTCATGGTATAGGGGAGTGAGCAATAGTTTAATTCTCTAAATTAAGTTTTATTTATATCCTAATCAAATGTGTTTTAGTAACAAGCTCTGATATCCGAATCTTTCAAAAAGGATTATTCGCAATCATTTGTACTTCTACATGAACATAACCTTATGAAAGTAATTTATGAGTATTTTTTAAAGAAGGAGGTTGAATAACAATACATAACAAATATAAATGAGAGAATCATGGAGAAACTCAACAAAAGCTGATGATGAATTGGGGATGGGAAAGGACTGGGTGGGTGGAGACAAGCAGGAGGTGCTGGCAGGGAGGATGAAGGATGTTGAATACTGTCAAAATGGATCATTAGCAACTATGAAATGCAACAAGGAAAGTTTTGGGGGATTCTATTTAATAGAGGAAGGACAGGGAGTGTGATAGAGGGGGTGAAATTGATTGGAATACAGTTTAAATATGTATGCAGTTGTAACAGTGAAATTCCCCCATACAACTAATATAAGTCAATTAGCAAACTAAAAAGAGAGAAAATTAAATAAGATATACAATAATTTTTCAATAAATAAGAGGAATGTTGAAAATGCTACTATAATTTTTTTTCTCCTGCATCCCTTCTAAAACCTAAGGACTAATACCTTAAGTAGCTTTATTTACTAATATTTGGTAGAAAAAATGTATGCATACAGGCACATTTTAGAGAGACTGGCTCTGAGCCAATATACCAAAAGAGGAAAAAAATACACTCACAAAGTACAGTTAACTCCCTGACTAAATGTGTGAAGGGAAAACCTAATTTGGTAGTATTGGAAGGATGTATATTTTGAAACAAAGGCTTCTTTGGGAGCTTGTGTCAAATTAGTTGGCCATGGATTGAACCAGTACAGGCAATGTACTTGTATTAAGCCCAGCTGCTGTCCCTAATATTTAGTAATGAAGTGCTTTTTGTATATGACGATGACGACACTAACCAACTGGAAGTATGGCATGTGTTGTGAGTAGTGTCTCCAGGAGTGAAGTTGGATTATTTCAATCTTCCACACTCTGAGCCCAGCCCACTTTGGATCTCATACACATATTTGTGAAAACAAGGTATAGTCTGTGACCAAGCAACCAAGCTAAGCCAACTGGCTCATAAAGGGTCAGATC
Organism: Dipodomys ordii; assembly: GCF_000151885.1. Lineage (NCBI taxonomy): Eukaryota > Metazoa > Chordata > Mammalia > Rodentia > Heteromyidae > Dipodomys > Dipodomys ordii. The sequence goes on from NW_012267304.1 coordinate 1,501,436, forward strand.
CATGACTTTGGTATATTTGGTCCTGCATTTAGACACACTGAGTTAATCATTTGCACAAATCCACAAACATCATAAATGTGTAGACTCCCTCAAATTCACAAATCATAATTCTGTGTTTTATTCTGTCTTATTGTAAGTGGCCAATTGCATAAGCATTTCAGTGCATATCATATGAATTATTTATGTTAAAATGGACTATATTTTCTATTACATAGCATGTGACATACTTTTTCCAATTATTAAAGACAGTGACTATAGAGCCGATTCCAGCCTATAAATAATAATAGACCTTTAATATTGCTAAATTTCCAATTCTTTGTTGTTCTCCTTTAAGACAACAAGGAATATGATGCTTATCTTTCATACACAAAAGTGGAACAAGATACTTTAGACTGTGACAATCCTGAAGAAGAGCAGTTTGCTCTTGAAATACTGCCAGATGTCCTGGAAAAGCATTATGGATATAAACTCTTCATTCCAGAAAGAGACCTGATTCCAAGTGGAAGTAAGTACTTTCAAATTTTCTGTTTCTTTTAGCAACTTCTATGGATGTTTCAAGCATCAGAGCCAAGTATTTAGAGAACTCTTTCTCACAGATTTTTTAAATTCAAATTTCTCAATTGCATGTATTCTGACTTTAGTACATCTGAACTTTGAAGACATTGAAATGAACATTGAACTTTTTGAAGACATTCTCACACTTTACTTGTGGTCTTTAAATTGTAATTTAAGGTTAGTTTTTATTAGATTGCCTTAGTGTCCTGAGAAAATCATGACCCTTTAATTTTTAAAAAATGTCTCTAGGTGCTAATGGTCCAAGCCTGGGTAATCCTAGCTACTCAGGAGGCTGATATCCGAGGATCACAGTTTGAAGCCAGCACAAGCAGAAAAGTTTATGAGACTTTTACCTCCAATTAACCACATAAAGGCCAGAACTAGAGTTGTGGCTCAAATGGTAGAGAGCTAGCCCTGAGTTCAAGCTCCAGGACAGATACCATAAAAAATAAGTCTTCAAATATCAGTGTATATGGGCTGGGAATGTGGCTTAGTGGTAGAGTGCTTGCCTAGCATGCATGAAGTCCTGGGTTCTATTCCTCAGTACCACATAAACTGAAAAAAGCCTTAAGTGGCACTGTGGCTCAAGTGGTACAGTAGAGTGCTAGCCTTGAGCAAAATGAAGCTCAGGGACAGTGTCCAGGCCCTGGATTCAAGTCCCAGGACTGGAAAAAAAATACCAATGTGTTTCAGTTCCAGAGTTAGTCACCTGTCACTGTACCTACATATACCTATTCTCATTTCACTTGTAATTTTTAATCTTTACCAGTTACCTTTGTTTGTATTATGCATTGTCAGTCATTCACAAATCTATGGAAAATCCACCTACATAGGTGTATGAGTTAAATGCATTGTACTGATAATCTGACTTGTGGAAATGTGGAACTACTTAAAATAATAAAAATACATTTAAAAAAGGTATATGAGTCCACTGGCTACAGCACTTTCAGAATAAGTTCAGCTTCAAGGCAAAATATGTCCTTTATTTTTGCTAAAAATGAGTACTTTGTTCATAATATATATGTGGTAAAGTAAAAGGACCATATTTAAGCTTCAGATCTTTGCCCTCAAAGTTTTTTTAATGTCTGAGGGAAAACAAAAGTGTTAATATTAATTTGCATGTATGTCTGTTACTATCTTTGAGAGGGTAAGATTGAACTCTTTTTTAATTTTTAATTTTTTAATTTTTATTTATTTTTTATTGTGAAAATACTGTACAGTGGGGTTACAATTACATGGGCAAGATAATGAGTACATTTCTTATCAAGCATTGTACAGTTTGTAATCATGTTCATTTATACACACATAGAAATTGCAAAATAAAAGCTTGTATTTTCAGCACTTGAAAATATATTATAATTTTGCATATATTATGCTCTTTAATATTTACAATTACCTGGAAAGAGAGAGAGAATGAGAGAGAGAAAGAGAGTGATATCAGACATATATTTCCTTCTCTTAAACTCTTAAAGATGAGAAAACAAAGGCTCACTGAGGTCCAAGATGAGATGAGTGGTAAATGGTAGAATTAGGAGTAAAACTTAGGTCTGTTTAATGTTAATTCTCATTCTGCTAGATCGTAATCAATTGGTAATGCTTACTCAGAATGTCAGCAGTCCACCATAGTCATTAAGATGACAGAAGACAAATGCGCACAACTGAGATTTGGGTTTTAATTATTTTTCCTAGAGAATATATATACATACATATATATATATATATATATAGTTTATGTGTGAATATTGGTATATATGCTTAAAAGTGCGTGGAAAGGATCAAAATAAACGATATTTACTGATCCATTACAATGCTACAATGTGAGAAGTCTCCAAGTTTCCCACCATGGTTTTTACTGGTTTCTCCTTGTAATTTTCCTCATTTTCATGACACAAAATACCATTCTATATTGATTTGTTTCCCAAGGTTCATCCTGATGTCTCAAAGTCATTTACTTATACTGTTTTCCTCCCAAATGCAGTGTTCCTTTCATCATTCCCATTGTTAATTTCACTATCCTGGTAGAAAACATATTACTTTACTGCTGCAATGAGGATTATCTCTCTACTTTCTTTATCTTTCCTCCCATCCATCTAACCATTTTAATATCATGAATACATCCTTGTCACACCCTTACTCAATCTACTCTGTTATTTCTTAGAGGATAAAACTATAACCCTAATCTAAACATCATTATAATCTGTTGTCCACCCACATTTTCTCCTAAATTTGTTTCCTACTATTTTCTCTACTCAGAGCTTCTACTTTAACAAAACTGTACCTTTGATATATATTATTTGCTCTTCATGCTTTTGTTCATGGAACTCCTCTGTCTTTGAAAATCCTATTTATCCTTCTCCTGTTACCATTTTTGGGAAAACTCCACAATAATTTCTCAGGCTCTAGAGTTTGTGGTGTATAATTACTTGCTTGGCTATAAAAATTTCTGCTCCTGTGACATGCTGTGTTGTTCTATAACCTCCTGTAACTTTCCATCTATTTATATCTTCCCTCGTCAGCCAGATTATAAGCTGCATGAGGTCCTGTTTCTCATTTGTCTTCATACTCCACCATCATCTTCCAGAAGAACTAAGTTCATTAGTATTTCAGAGATGTGTATTGATTTTGTTTCAGTAGAGCTAGTTAAGAGAAGAGGAAGTGATGAGAATGAAATAAACAAAGGTGTCAATTTTATGTGATGCATTTGAAAGGCAATCTTTTCAATGGGGTCAATGTAAGGTAGGCAGGATCTTTATACTGAAAGAAAAATGTGTATAATTTATAAGAATAATGTCAATACTTACAAACATATAGGTATACATTTTATTTTTAGAGATGAGAAAAACAAATATAAGAAATTAATTACTGATGAAAATTTTAAATACATTTCTATTTTTACCTAATTCGTTACATTGCTATATAGTTTTATGTTTTTACAAATAGCATCTTGTTAAATATGGGAATTCATCAAAATCCATTTTTCAAATGAGAATATCCTAAATCATCTTAAAGTAGTAGGTATATCATTAACTAAGTAAAATCAATATTATACGTGAAATCATCTTCAATATGACTCGGTATAGTACTGCTCTTCTGCATTATAGTCCATAAATTTTAGCAGCACAATAAACACCCTCTATGAAGTCCAACAAGTTAATGAAAAATATAGACATTCATGTCTGAAAATTTCAACATAATTAACCTTCTTCTGAAATAAGAAACAGTTTTATACCATTATGCACAGAAGAAAGGGAAGTACGAATTGCATGGAACACAGATGATCCACTTGAGACTCAGTAGATGGCCACTGTTTACAACATAATAAAATAGATACTGTGAATGAGTGAGAACAAGACTGAGTGAGCAGGAGAATAAGAAAGATGAATTTTTTTTAAAATTCACTATCATTTTTGTGTACTATAGACAGCTGAAAATCCTCCTTGACCATGGAGTACAAAGCTTACACAAACTGCAAAATTTTCTAGCTCCAAGCTATGTATTTTATTAAATATGACAATATATTGCATAAGAGATGCTAGGTAGGATTCACCTACTTTACCTAGGCAATTATTTTTTAAATAGTCCCATATAAATCTCACAAAATGATATCATCAAGATGGGCAGATATTTGGTAGTTCATGCAAGGTAATTTTAATATATTTTCAGATTGTACATCTATCAGCCTGAGTAGGGACTTGATCTTGGGTATTTAGTGGCACACAAGAAGACTTTTACAGTAAGCCATTTGGGACAACTATGTAGTTTTTAGATGCAACCACTGGAGGGTGTTTGATTTTAATCCTTCCTTCCTGAACGAGGAAATTCATGTTCTCTGAATTCCGATTTGCGAGTGTAACCTGCAGAGGTTCTTAAAAAGGCCCTTTGACAATTTTTCTTTTCCATCAACATTTCAGAGCTAGCTGAGCAGTCACCATGTCACGATTAATGAGTTTTTCCTTGGCATTTTTAGCACACTTTCAGGAAGTCGATGAAGTATATGAATAATATACTTGATTTACACATGAATGACAGAGTAGAACATTTTGGACTTGGTGTATGTATGTTATTAAAGAAGCTTCTGTGGTCTGTATTTGCAGCCATTGGTACAGATTTAACAGGTTATGTTATATAAATATAGACACATTCCTATGGGGGAGGGGAAAAGCCTAGCTACAATATTATGAACTGTGTTTCTCCCTCACATCTCATTTAAAATTGTTGACCTATGAGTACTCCTTCTTTCAAAAATTAGCATTGAGGCCCTTGGAGGCTTATAAAAACAGACTACCTGAAACCATTCTTCATCTATAACAATAACTTTATATGAATCAAATGAACAAAGTGTTTGGCACAAATCCACTTACGTTTAATGTCTTTACTTTTCATGTATCTTCAGTTGCCTTTGTATCTCTGGCGTGGTATTACCACTGAAAAGTCTCAACACTTCTAAAGTTTCAAAATTATCGTGGTATGGGTCCTTATGCACTTAACACAAAAGAACTTTGCAATGCACAGTTTCAAAAGTTCATGAGAATATTTTGTCTCTCTCTCTCTCCATATGTGTCTCTCAGCGTCTGTATTTCTCTGGCTCTATCACTCTTGCTCTCTCTCTTGTTCTTGTTCTCAGAAAGCTTAAACACAAATATATCATTTTCCACGATGAGCTGGGGTTGTCTGTATCTTTCCCACACACCCCATTAAGAAATGTTGTTCTTTGGCTATTACAAACTAGCAGAGATTGAGAAATTTGACGCACAGATTTTTCCTAAATGCCCAAACTGAGTCTTCAGATCTGGACATTATTTTCCTGGCAGGGACTACCTTTCCATTCTTGAGCCCTGTGGTCAGGATCTTCCTTATGTTTTCTCAGGTTGGGTGCCTAAATGTGGCAAGAATTCCTACTTTCCAGTAAAAAAAAATGGCTATTTCTTCCCAGACTAGAAACATCTGTCCCTGAGAACAGTTAAAGCAACTTTGTTGCCAACAGGCATCTGAATGTCAGAAGTGACAGGCAACCAAAAGAAAGCCAGATAGAAAACACCCTACTCAAACTGCCTAGAGACACAAACTTGAGAAGTAGAGATTTTCTCACCCGTGCAGCTGCTGGGTTTTGTGGTATAAAGTACTCAACACAGAGCACATTGTGTTCATGGGGACTAGTGGATCCTTGAGGAATGAACAGATGTGCTCTGAAGCTGACATGTGACCAACAGAACCCAGCTGTGCAATTGAGATCCTGAGATTGGGGACATTTTTGGATGAGTACCATTTAGGCTCTTGGACCTATCTTATCTCAGCGTTTCTGTAGAAATTTTAAAATATAAAAAATATAAAAGTTATTGGTTTGTGCCGAGGACCCCTGGTCAGATGGAAAAAAAAAAACAGCATTCAAAGTCTAAAAAGTGTAAAGAACTCAATCCTGTAGTTTTTGTTTACTTGTATGAGAAAGCAAGTAAAATGCTTCAACATGCATGCATGATATTTATTATGAATTATAATTTGAGCCAGTTCTAGCTGAAGCTTGAGATGAAAGTATGTCTAAGTGGAGTGAAGAAGAAAAAATCCTTCACAGGCATTTACCTCAATTTTCCCTTCTCATTGGAAAGCTTAGGAGGTCATCATTCTCCATGTGAGTTATACCTGCAAAACTGTACCAGAGAAAGACCTGTTATCATGTGTATATTTGATTAATTGTGCCTATTGAAATTATATCTATTAATTGGCCTCAGGTATCAAAATTGTGTTTCCATTTGTTTCCATAATCAATATTCCATGTATTTCTTTCACTCAAGAATCCTAGGATTGCCAGACACTGGTGGCACATGCCTGTAATCCTAGCTACTCAGGAGGCTGAGATCTGAGGATCGCAGTTCAAAGCCAACCCGGGAAGGAAAGTTCCTGAGACTCTTATCTCCAATAAACCACTAGAAAACTGGAAGTGGTGCTGTGGCTCAAGTGGTAGAGTGCTCACCTTGAGCTGAAGAGCTGAGGGACAGCACCCAAGCCCAGAGTTCAAGCCCCACGAATGACAAAAAAAAAAAGAATCCTAGGATTCCTTCACTAATTTAAGGGGAAAATTAAAATATCTAATCACATTCTTGCATTTGTTTGACTTTCTTCACTAGTATAATCTCACAGTTCTTTAATGCTTAGTACTAGTCATGCAATAGTGCTGACAATGAAATGACAAATGACTGGAGAATACATCTGGTGTCAGATGATCCCTAGTCCACTGCTGAAGTGAGGCATGCAAAAAAAAATGTTGTACATGGATCTGTAAGTATTCATTGCCAATATTTCCTCTAATAGCTGAATAGTTTGGAAACTATTCAAGTAAGTTGTCCTTAGGGAGTAATAAAATCCTTTTCCAGGCAATCTAATGTCTGTGACCTAAAAAGTGTGAGGCAGAGGTGACATGCACAACCAAGGAAATTTAACACATTGTGTGAAATTTACTGACGTGGAATAAAATCAGATATATTGGCCATCTCCTTTATTTTAGAAACAAGAGAAATGGAAACAACTCTAATCTTTCAAAAGTTTACTAACTTAAATGGACAAGTTTTCTCATTGAATCTTGTGATAGAGGTTAAAATCGACTGTGAAGAGTTTTAATTTGGAAATCTTGGACTCAAAGATAAACCATTTAATTTTTTTTAAAAAGTCCTTATAACAGATAAGATTTAAGATGAAAATATTGAAAGAAACACTGAAAAAACTCTCCAAGTTGCCAGTAGCTTTGTGTCATATTCAAGTAAGATTGTGCTAAGGAAAATTAATTTCCTGTACACAATTCTAATGTTTGGGAGGAAGATAGAAAAGAGAACAGGGAATACAGTTTACCAGTCACTTTCTTTACTACTCTCCACTTTCTCATTCTCCCATCATTCACTTTCATCTCTGTGAAGGGATAAAAGTGAAGAGAAAGAGAGAAGATATGGATTCCGTACAGTCTGTGCTCACTCACCCATGGATGAAAAGCCAAAGCAAAAATAAAAGACTAATTACCAGAAACTCAACCTCCAAAACAAGAGGTGTTAAGAAATAAAGTGCCTGGATACACAAGGTGTCAGAAAGTCCATACTGACTTGATCAACCTCTGCTCAAAGTTAAACAGAATGCTTATACAAAAGAAATCAAAACTAATGCTGAAGAAATTTAGTACAATACAGCTAATTCTTCATAAAATACCTAAGTAAGGACTTAGAGGCTGCAAAAGAGATGTTTGTAAGGCAAGTAATATCACACACATGGAGCAACCCCTACTTATAAAACTCATAGATAAATAAAAATTGGAAAACCTTGATCTTTGTGACAACAACATAGAGAATTTTAGAATTATATTCAAGGCCCCAAAATCTTAAGTAATATCATCAAAGATAGTTAATCTATAATAATTCTAATAAGTTAGTGTTTATAAGCATCATTTAAAATCTGAGTAGTATAAGGCTGAATAATTTTCCATAAATATATGATGAAAACACATTTCTTTTTGATATATGGGAAACCCATATAGATTTAATTTTTTAATTTTCAAATATTAAGCTATGTGTTTATAAATACCATTGTTGAAATAGCTAATATTCTGCAGAATTTACTGGAATTTACTGTTTTGTGTACCCTGTCTCACTCCAACAATGTGTGTTTATAATTAATGGCTGCCTTATATAGCTATGAGTTTAAACACATCAAGCTACTATTTGAATCTACCAAAGTAACGAAGTATACCATAGTCTACATGCTACATATTTGTCTTTTAACATATACATATGTATATGTATGATAACATATATGTATGATAACAACACTGATATAAGTGGAAATATCAACAAAGTGTTAATTTGTTTTAGAAATCAGATGGTTAGTAAGCAGTAGCTAGGGCACAAAGAAATTCATTAATATAGAATTTTTTTCTTCCCTGTCCTTCTGCCAACCTTATAATGACAAGAAATCCTGTATGCATCATATTAGGAGCTCTTTCTTGGACCTGTCATTCTTTTGATTTCTATTTTGTCTCCATTTCCTCCTTCATTTTACCTTTTTGTTTGCTAATATGTGGTATAATTCATTTCCAAGTAACTTTTCTAAATCAAATTCTGCTTTGTTAAATACAGAACAATCTTGCGTTATACAAATGCTTCCTGATAAAAAGTTTGAAACCAAATTTTCTTTGTTTTAATAAGATTTTAGGTTGTCAATTAATTTATTTCCCAGCAATACTGAGAGTACTTCCATAAGTTTTCTTCAGTTCCTTAATAAATGTACATCCCAAGGAGAGTGTTCTGACTATGTGTTTTCTCTGAGAATATCTTCCTAACTCTCCATCTACTCACAGTATTGACAAATGGAGAAGTTTCTTTGCACATGAATATATGATATGAAAAATTAATGTATACTAAATAGAGCCTCTTATAAAATTAAAATAAGGGAGATTCTTCAGATATAGGCTTTATGTCATATCTGATCATCTGATTTAGTTGCACAGATTTCTTTAGAGAAACAGAAGGCTGGCAGATACAACCACCTTTGGTCTTTTCTTGCATGAGAAATAACTTAAACCAAAATCTGTGAAAGCATGACTTAATGTTTTTTTTCCTTAAGGGACTTTACAGACGTTTTGTGTGAAAAATGTCTTTTAAAGGTTCTTGTGACTAAGTCACTGGATTTGCTTAAATAAGTTAAGACAAGACAGTGAATATTCATATGTGCTGTAGACTTAGGGATTTTTAAATGCTTCTTTATTATCTCTTTGTGGTAAGAAGCTTTTTAAAAAGGTTTCTGAAGGTTTCTAACATGTCTCCCACAAAACCACAGTCCTACTAGAGCAAACCCCACTGCCTGTCAGAGCTACACTATGGACAGCAATGTCTTAACTTGATACCTGTTTCTACTTAGTTTAATTGGAACTTTTCCAACCTAACCACCCTGTTTGGTCTCTAATTCAAGGGTGGCAAGTCATCTCTGTAAAGGTCCAGATAGTAAATATTTTAGGGTTTGTGGGTCACATATGGTCTCTGTTGCATCATATTCTTCTTATTCATCATCTTTTAAGAAAACAACACTTTAAAAATATAAAAAATAATGGTCCATACAAAATTAATGGGTCAGGTCTCAATTCACTGTTATTAGATTACAGGCATGCCCCCAAAGGTGCATTTTGGCAATTGCTCATATAACTGACCAACAATTATTTGGCTAAAGATTAGCAATTAAAAATATGAACACTATCTGTTTTGTTTCTTCTTCATTTACTTATATTTTCATAAAAATAGGTTCTTTTGCTCAATAAAAAGAAACACAAAGACAAGAAGGGAGAGTGAAGGAGGAGGGAAGAGTCAGAAAAGGAAAAGAAAGGGAGCAAGGACAAAAGCAAAAAGATTGGTAAAAGGAAAAAGGAGAGAAGAAAAATGAAAAGGAAAAGGCAAAAGGTAGAGAGAAGGAAAGGAGGGGAAATATATTTTAAAAAATAGAGAGTGAGAGCCAGCATATGGGAGCAAAGGCACAGTCTCCTTCTTTTCCTTAGAGCCAGGCAGCTCTTAGAAGAACCTCCCCAGCTGCTTTCAAACATTGAGGTTGCTGCCCAACCGCTGAACACCATCCCAAGAAGTGAAATGTGGGCTTCACATCTGAAAACTTCCACTTGGTTTTTTACCAAGTGAAATGGAACACGAAATTCAGGGCCTAAGCAAATGGCCTGTGTTTACTTTGGGACACTTGGGCTATGTCTACCCAGGGAAATTTTTGATGTACTGACTGACTAACTCCAGTGCATATGATTAATGTATATGTAAGGTAAACCAGGATTATTCTGAAATTTTTTTTCTACAGCAGGTTTTCAGCTGGAATTATCTGGATGGTTGCCTTAGCTCTCCACTAGGTTTTGCCAGGATAAGCACAGCCAATGTAGTATGCAGGAGACAGGGACCACTCCCTCGCTCCAAGGTTCCCTTCAACACCCACACCCTGTGCAGCTGAGTATAGTGGGATCTGTCCTTCTTGGGACAAATGTAAATTTGGACTTATGAGCCTCTAAGAAGCCCCAGAAGCTCTAAATGTTGCGTTCTATCAAATGGCAAAATATAATAAATGGCTGAATTGGTAGAATGATACTAATGGAACACCTATTCTGTTCCCTACTGCATCTCCAAAAGCAGCTAGCAAAGCCAATGCCCTAGCACATGGATAGCTCGATCAAATTAATTTATATGTGGGTGTGGGTGTGTGCGCACAAACGCATGCACATGTGTGTGGGTAACTTCTTGTATGATTGTGGGCATTTAAGTTGTAATATCTTCTTTAGGTCGGTAAAGCCATGTTTTAAAACATACTTAAAATAAATTTAGACTACATTCTAACACATAGAAATAGTATTGATCTCAGATGTATATTTTATGTGATTGCTGACAAAGTTTGCACAGCACTTTTTGAAATTAGATAATAAGTTGAAATTAATGAGAGATGGAAACTAGTCAAAGTAACTCTTGGTAAATTGTTTTGTAGAGATAATTTCTATGAAATTAACTATTAACTCTTCATTTTCCTGCAGAAACTGTACTCTCATAGATCCCTACAGTAATAGTGTGATGCTGGGGTTTGTATTTGTTTGGTTTTATTTTATTTTGGAGAAAAGGTGAAAAGAAAAATGGGAAAGATGTATGATAGTTTATTTTACTGTATCTTACAGATCCAACTTCTAATGATGAAGCTTCCCACATAACTTCTTTCTTTTTGGAAGCAGAAAGAAAGGAAGAAATTGAAGAGTCAGAGCTGTTACATTGGGATAGTATTTTTCCATTCTATTGAATCTTCCTACCTTTCCTTCTACTCTGTTTCACCAGTTCTCTCAGTAATCATTACAGAATGATAATTTCCCACTTCTACCCTTGTGGTGATTTGTGTTTTGTGTTGTTTTGTTTTTGCAGATTTCACCGCTGATTTTTTCCCTTGAATACGTAATCTCTAAAATAAAATACTTAAAATCCTTAAGAGGTTCCACCCCAACTTTGCAACTGCATTATTCCCTCAGACACAGCCAATGGAACTACTGCATGATAAAGTCCTGAAATGTATTAAGTCAAAACAAAACAGTTTTAATTGGCCAATTCTGTGTGTACCTCTAAATAGTTTCTTGTTTGTGTAGGGTGTATAGAAACTTTTGCTCGTTTTTTAAAATGTTTTCTTACTGGCAAGTGATAGAAATAAAACCCTGGAAATGAGAGACCATCTGTAAAGGAAATTTCTCTTTTCACGTGGCTTCTATGTGACTGTTTGGTGTCCCCACATTATGTATTGAAAGTAGCATCATCTTCAGCACATTTGCAGTGACAAATGTTCCTATGCTTCTGTAAGCATGGCTTCTGCTAGAGGGCACTGTACATTAGACAAGGCCTTATACTCTACTTAGTAAAGACAGCTTTCTGGTGCAGCACCTGTGTCCAAGTCTCCATTTGTTAACACATGTGTGCATTTCCCTTTTGGGAAAATAAGACTTTGGGAAACATGCTGGCATAAAATATTATGCCATGGTATAAACTATTCTAGGTGTAGTGGAATTATTATCTACCATGAAGCAAGTCATGACATATGTACATCACTTTCAAATTTGCTCCACAAAGGAGAGCAAAGACTATTTCTCCATTTATATGCTCCTCCTCATCTATCATTTATTCTACACCATCTCTCACATCGAACTCTATCCTTCCTTCTTTGTAACAATACGCTAAACCCAATTCAACTGGTGAGCACACACCACTTCACCACCTTTGGGGTTGAAAGGCATACTAGAGGACCTCACGTCACAAATGACATATTCTGGAAAACAAGGTGGATGATTCTACAAGCAGCTTTCCACTACTCTAAAGCACAATTCCCTCTCCTGTGGTTAGTATACATAGCTGTCGTATTTGTTGCGCAGTTGGCAAATTGGCTGCTGTATGCACAATTACTATTTAGCAATCAAAACTTAATATTGATAAAAAAAGAAAAAAGGAGGAAAAGCAAAGTAAATTGTAGCAACTTTGCACTTATTATTAGGTACTAATCCTCTTCTCATTGACCCATTGATTGCTTATGCCCTTAGAGTACTAGCATGGAAGGCTGACTTGAGTTAAGGGATTAGGTAAACAAAACTCACACCTAAGTTCTGAAGAAGATGGAATTTATATTAGGCAACTGAACACTGTAAGTAATGATATGGGGGAAAGAAAATAAAGATTTAAGCAGTTGTTTCAAATTTTTCTAATTTTGGAGGAAATTGTCTTTCTGAATATGCAAAGCAAATGTGATGGACTTTATTGAAAGACTGGATCTCTGCACTACTAGATTGCAAACCTGTGCTTTAAAGACTGGCAATGTCTTTGTTTTACTCTTTCTCTCTTTCTGTGATTTATAGCATACATTGAAGATCTCACAAGATGTGTTGAGCAAAGCAGAAGACTTATTATCGTGCTAACTCCAGACTATATTCTCAGACGGGGATGGAGTATTTTCGAACTGGAAAGCAGACTCCATAATATGCTAGTCAGTGGTGAAATCAAAGTGATTTTGATTGAGTGTACAGAGTTAAAAGGAAAGGTGAATTGCCAGGAAGTTGAATCACTAAAACGCAGCATCAAACTTCTGTCCCTGATCAAGTGGAAGGGACCCAAAAGCAGCAAATTAAATTCAAAATTTTGGAAGCACTTAGTATATGAAATGCCTATCAAGAAAAAAGACATGCTATCTCGGTGCCATGTTCTGGATTCTGCAGAACAAGGACTTTTTGGAGAACTTCAGCCTATACCCTCTATTGCTATGACCAGTACCTCAGCCACTCTGACATCACCTCAAGCCGATCTCCCTGATTTCCACCATTCAGATTCAATGCAAATGAGGCATTGTTGCAGAGGTTATAAACACAATATAGCATCCACCACCTTGCCAGTTCCTTCCTTAGCCAACCATCACACTTACTGCAATTTGCCTCTGACACTACTCAATGGACAGCTCCCCCTTAATAATTCCCCCAAGGATATTGAGGAACTTCCTAGGAACAATTCCCTGCTTCCTTTATCATCTAAAGAGCTTAGCTTTACCAGTGATATTTGGTAGTGGAAAAAAACAACAGAATTCCTTTGAACAGTTATATGAGCATACTTAACTTCTGCCATATTAAATACGAAAAACCTAAAAACATTGAGGTGCTGAAAAGTGGAAGATAAAGGCACAAGAATCATTTTTGTACCTAAATAATTTTGTTTACATTTCCAGAATAGTGGGCAGGGTGGGTGGGGGAAAGGACTTGCTTTTGTAGTATGGGACCTTGTTCCAATGTATAGTTTTGATTTTGTCCTGAAAAATTTTAATTCTGTTTTAAAGCAAGTTTTTATGATGCCACATAGACTACAGTTTGGGTGACCTAATTTCCCCCATACCTTTAAAAACTCTAACATTTACATAGTATTTTAACTAACAAAATCTTAAAGACTTAAATAAACTTCTGACCTAAGTTTAAGTGGAAAAGAGAAGATCTATAAAGTAACAACAATCATGAGTTATAAAGGAAAAATGGTTGGGGCACTCCCATCAGAAGATGGCTAGTAAAGAAAAATCAGTTGAAGGAAAAAATGTGATAGAAACATTTAGAACTTCTTCAACATAATGGACAACTTCTTTAGACTAAATCAGCAGCTCATAATCACAGCTTTTATATTTATTTAGGCAAGCAAATCTTCTATAGACAAATTAGTAGGTAGTAGGTAGACAAAATGCATTTTTGAAACAAATGAATAGATAGGTTGTGCATTCTTTTAGGTTGACTTTTCAATTGAGCCTTATGACTTTGTGGCTTATTTCAAAAATTTTACAAGTGAAAAGGAATCTTAAACTGCACATTTGATTGTTTTCTAAGAAATTCACATTGAATATTTTGTTTCAAACAATCTCTTGACCTACTCTAAGCTTTATATGTGAAGAGGTGGGCATTTTCCTACTTGTTTTTCAGCATCATTGGAGTTTGAATTTAAATATGCATTGACTGCAAGTATCAACAAATGAAAAGAAATGATACAACAATATTCACAGATGAAGTGCTAAATGGTTCGAGTTTACTAGCAGTAGCTCAGCACGTGCAGAGATTCTCATCTGCAATTTGTAGTTGTGAAATAGACTACTCTGTAAATACACAGTATCTGCTTGGCAATGTGTTCACAAGGCTTCCACAGAAGTATCCCTAATCCCAGTACTTCAAAGAGTATATTTCATAGACTAAACCTATCTACCCTCATAGAGTGACTGTGACTGCACCACTCCTGAAAATCTCTGTTATAATCTATTTCATATTTGTTGTAAAACCTGTGCCCCCACTGTAGTAGTTATTGTGGAATACTACTTTGTATTATTGCCAGTGAGTCAAATGTGGTGTTCTCTCCACTTAGATACCTGTGAGGGCAATGGATTATCAAATTTGATTTGGACAGTTTGCAAATGGTTCTGAAACCAAGTTCTTGGACCAATATAAACAAGAACAAATGTACACATTATGTAAAAATTAAGAATTTGCCCAACCTGTGTAATTGTGAAACTCAGATGTATAGGTAAGCATTAGATAACATGTTTTGATTATTTCATTTACCCTCTTTTCTATTTCCTGTGATCCATGAGTTTTGTCCAAAATATGTGTATTTCTGTTGAATATCCATACCCAGCTGTTACAAAAATGCATTATACACCAACAATGTGAAAAATTTTAGCAGTGATAAATGTTTATTTTATAGTGGGATAATTAGTTGCTCCTTTAAAAAGTCCTGTTCAACACATGTAATATTTCATAGATGTACTTTTTCCACTGAGAAAGGGGATTTTGCTTCTGTAAAACCTATAGGTATTTCAAGATGAAAATTTATCAATTTTGAACTGCTTTCCAAATGTTATAAAGTTGTACTTATTCTGGTTGTTCTTAAATGCTGTGTGTAATTACTAAATTAATAATCTGCATGAACTGGGTAGTATATGTTTAAGTGGGCAATTGTATATTTTACCATTTTATTTTTTCATAGAAATCTGGATTCATTCAAATAGAATGTTCAGTCGTATTTTTAAACTAATAGTTCTGTATTGAGCATGCCAGTTCTGAAAATATAACATGGGTCTCTCTGCTTCCTTTATTTACAATGATTAAACGTGGGTAGCAATTTGAGTTGGCTGGCCACAATGTGTCCTTTCACTGCTAGTAGGTACTCAAAAACAGAGCATTCACACTTGTGCTGGGGAACTTGACAAGAAACCTTTTCTACCATTTTCAGGAACTAATGTGTACACTATCTATAAAATTTATTTCTAGATGGCAATTTAAAATTTAATTTTCATCAGAGATTTTTAAAAGTAAGAGCCCAAATGAATATCATGAGTATTTAGTCTAGAACATAATGTATACTAACAGTTGCTTTCATGGTGGGATTTTTTAATCTTTACACAGAAATGAATTTTTGGAAATCTAAAAAAAACCTTGTTACAGTTAGTTCACATACATTCATAGAAAGTTTATTGTTACATAACTGCATGTAAGCATGCATTTTAAAAGTGATTTTTTAAGATGAAACATTCTGAAAATATAAAAATTGATGGTGCAAGCAAGTACTGGTGACTCCCACACTAACCAATCAGGACGCTGAGATCTCAGGATTTCAGTTCAAAACCAGCCCAGGCAGCAAAGACCAGGAGACTCTTATTTCCAATAAACTAACAAAAAGCCAGAAGTGGAGGTGTGGCTCAGATGTTAGAGTACCAACCTTGATGACAAAATCCAAGTGAGATTGTGAGGCCCTCAGTTCAAGCCACAGTATAGGCACGTGTGCACACACGCACACACACACACACACACACACACACACACACACACACACAAATGGTGCAAATAATAACTGCTCAAAAGCAATAGGTGTGTAGGAAATGTAAATTGCATTGAGGAAAAAAAGGAATGCTTAGAGAAAGTATGGCCTCCAATCTTCTAATCTAACCTGGATAATTCCTGAAAAGAAGTTACCACTCCTCAGTAGGTATTTTGGTTGATGATGAATGATTACATTCTGAGGCTAAAAAGAAGAAATAGAATGCAATGACTGGTATCAACAGAGTTCAGTTATGAAAGAGTAAGTTTATAAAGAAGTTCAAAAGGAGATGGAAATGAATAATATCCTAAGGATTAATTTTGCAATATGTTGGAAAATGGCAAGCATGAGAAAGAAGAAAATTCTGGCAAGAAAAGAACAAGACTTCTTGACCCATGCGGTATTTGTAGGGCTTACAAAAGTATGGAACCACGGGTTTAAAACCTTTACTGTCTTTTGGCATTTTATTTTTAAATAAATTTGCTCTTACCAAGTGTTTTCTAGAAAATTAATGACCAAGGGAAATACCATGAAAACTGTACATATAAATCTTTACACTCCTTATATTCATTTTCCAAGGTGAGGTACTAAACTGATAAAGCAGACCAAAGTTAAAACAAAAATAGTTCCACAGTAATCAGTTAAGTTTGAATACTTGCAATTGTTGTTGTTCTTTTATGGGAGAAAATTTAATAGTGGAAATTGGCTCCAATTTCTCTATTACTCATGCATTTTTGTTCTAAGATATCTGATAGGAGGTCATAGTTTCTGATGAATGTATGGAGCAATGTGATAAACAATAATCATTCACTTTAAAATCTTTTGTATCAAACTTCCCTATTTTCTAGAAATGAAATTAGCCACAAACAATTTAAGATTATTTAGCATTCCAGTTAATTACTGGGTAATCAGTAAAATTACCTATACCCATCCAAATATGTTATGCTGAATGCTCATTGCTGTTTTCTCAACTGCATTTTCTCCAGACGATACCAAAGTCAATTATGAGTATTTTTTAAGTTCAAAATTTGTACTGGCCAGTACATAAATTATAACAGAAAAATAGTTTAAAATCCTGTTTTTCAATAGCTCACACATCATATGAAGAAAGGAGTATTTGTAAAACATATTCCAGTATAGGAAAATTAATATGTATATGCAGAGTAATAAGTTTAATGGGGCAATTCAGTGTTGACTTGGAGAGTAGATAAGTTTAAAACAGAGGAAAACAGTAGTGATGGTGAATGGAAATTTCCCAGGTATAGAGAATGCACATGGGAAAACTGAGGGAAGAATGAGAACTTTTTATTTACAGCAAACATGTTTGGCTGGAAAAAACCCAGAAATCTGTGTGAGGATATAATAAGAAATAAGGTTTAGTAAAGTGTTGGCTCATTCAACTGAAAGCAGGTGCAGGAAGAAATTAGGTAGGGAGAGAAAATGAAGAAAGAGTGACCAGCTAATATACTGTTGTCATAGTCCAAGTGTGAGATGATGAGGGATAGAGCAAGGGGACGACTGATCCTCTCCAAAAAAGACAGATCAGAAGAGGAAAAGCAATAGGCAGTATGTTATAGTATTAAAGAAAATAAAAAAGGCTGGGCACCAGTGGCTCATGCCTTGTAATCCTAGTACTCTGAGATATGAGGATCGCAATTTAAAGCCAGGCCAAGAAGGAAAATCCATGATACTACTCAGAAAAAGCTGGAAGTGGCGCTGTGGCTCAAGTGGTAGATCACTCCTCTTGAGCAAAAAGAAGCTCAGGGACCATGCTCAAGCCCAGAGTTCAAGCCCCAGGACTAGAAGGGGGCTGGGAAGTAAAATGGGAAAAAGTGTTAATGAAGGCTTCAAGGATACAAAAATCAGTTGTAGCAAAGGAATTATTTCTGGGCTGTTTATCTCTCTACTGGATATCTGAACATTATTAGAACAAGAAAAGAGAAGACAGATACTTGGTGAAATTGGTACTTAAGCACCTTGGGAATTGTTTAGGGGAAAGAAATGGTCAGGAGAAGCAAGATGCTTCTGCAAAAATGGCTTAGAAATAAATGAGTTTTGCTGCACTGATTGTAATCCCAAATTCACAAAGGACAAAGATTTTAGGTGCCATCTTCTGATTCACATCACATTAGAACAAATAATTATTATCTTGAAATGAAACAATGAAGTGACTGAATCTCAGAGAAACAAGCTCCAGGAGGCAGATATTGGTCTTAAGTATAACCAGATATAAAATAAACTGGACAAGGTTCCCAAACAGCAACAAAGTTGTTGAAGTGTGTTACAGGGGTCGGAAGAAGTGCAGAGAGTAGTCCTGTGAAGAGGAAGGAAAAGAATTAGTAATTTAGTAAGGGAACCTAATTTTCACCCAAACTGAAAGTGATTAGTGGATTACCATGCTTTAAATTATGAAGGACTTTTTTTTTCTTTAAATTTTTTAAATTTAATTTTATTGTCAAGGTGACGTACGGAGAGGTTACAGTACAGTTACATATGTAAGCTACTGAATATATTTATTGTCAAACTTGTTACAAGGCAAGCTCATTCCATTATGTTTCTCTACTTTCCTCTAGATCCAAGGAGTCCTCTCCATTTGGCTAGGATATGGGTAAAGGGAAGGAGCATGGAGGGTAACACAGGTTGGCCATAACAGCATTCACATTAAAAAGGAGGGTGGGGGTAAGTGGGTAGGTAGGAAATATAGACAAGTTTTCTGCCCAGAAGGAAAAGAATATGATATTTAATGTGTATAACCTCCTTTACTAAGATGCTGAGCAACTGTTTTCTATAACATCTTGAGATGACACAAAATAAAGGGTGGGAAATTTGGAAGGAAAGATTTTATTTTGTGAAGCAGCAAACACAGAAACAGATGAGTTTCTGAAGATCCATCACCTCATCCTATTCCTTAGCACACACTAGGCACCCATAATCGAGTAGGTCACAGGATTGGTGACCTGCTCTATCTATTTGATGATTAAATGGATACATGCATTTGTAAAGTTTCAATTCCTATGGTCCTTCAAAAATGTAAGATGGATATTTTTTCATTTCTTTTGGCAAACAATTTTATTATTTGCAATTTTACAAAAAGAAAGGCAAAAAAGTGTATGAAATTATCTCTCTACATCCTGTCTAGGGCTAGGATTTTAGGATTCTAAATCAATTTGTGGTTGGAGATCAAAGATTTGTAATGATTCCACCAGTCACACAAATCTTTCTTCCTCAGAGTATTCAGACAATTTAGTTCTATGAGGCCACCCAATATAGTTCACTGCTCCTAACCACATCATCCTTTTTCATAAATACATACTTTACATGCTGACATATTGCCAACAAAAACTTGCCTTCCTCTTTTTGCAAAGGGTACTTTTGTGCCTATAATTATTATATTGGGTGGAAGAATAGGGATTAAAGTAACCTACTTTGCTGGGCACAGGGTGTGCCCCACTAGCCACTAGCAGTTCTACCAGTGGATTCACTGTGCAAAAATAGTTATGTTTCTGTCCACAATATATTTGCCAGTCAGCCAATGCATTGAAAGTCTTCGATGTTCTTGACAGAAAGGGGGCGTGAAATGCCTAGGGAAAATGAAAGGAATGCTATCCATTTTTACCCAAGGCAAATCACTTAACATCTCTTTTCCTCCATTTCCTCATTTGGAAAATGAGAATGATAATCACACACATAGGATTTTGTGAACAGTGTAAGTTCTTATATGCAAAGTGCTTAAAACAGTAAGTGCTTGGCACAAAATAAGATCTATATAACACTTATTGTACAAAAATGGCATGGGTGGCTAGGCGCCAATAGCTCATGCCTGTAATCCTAGTACTCAGGAAGCTGAGATCTGAGGATCGTGGTTCAAAGCCAGCCAAAGCAGGAAAGTCTGTGAGACTCTTAGCTACAATAAACCACTCAGAAAACCAGAAGTGGCACTGTGGCTCAAGAGGTAGAGTGCTAACTTTGAGCTGATGAGCTGAGGGACAGTGTCCAGGTCCAGAGTTTAAGCCCCATGACCGACAAAAAAAAAATGGCATGGGTGATCCACCATCCTCGTGAAATACATTTTTAACTTTACTTTCCAAGTGGAAGAGATTGGCTCCTAGATTTCTTGCATGAGTGCATGTATGAACCAAAGACCCTCATTTTCCAGACTGCTGGCTGAGGCTTGAGGTACATTCTGTGGCCACTGAACAGATCAGAGCTAACTCCCATACAAGGAACAAGCCTACAGTAACTTTGACCTCATTAGTAATGTGTTCTGAGCTAGACAAAAAACAGAACTCTCAGAACATGGATTATTCAGATTTGCTGTCCATGTTAATCAAAGTCCCCAGATGATTGCTTGATATTCTGCTTCACTTTAGTTAGGTTTACATAAGACCAAAACATCTGGATGAGAAGTGAAAAAATGCAGATGTTTAAGCCTCATGATGGGAAACAGCCAGATGTCTCAAATTTAAATGTGACTTTTCAGTTTTTTATTATAAAAGAAAGAAAAGCCAAAAGAAAACAAAAATAAAAGTCTACCATAGTTTATGTTTTCTTTACCTATGTAAAATGAAGCTATTTTCTTGTTATAGATGTTTAAAATGCTCAAAAGATGATCAGGAATGTTTTTGATATCACTAGATGAGCTATGTTTCAGGGTGATTTTTTTCTTTAATTAAAGAAGCCATGTGGTCCACAAGTGGCATTTGTGAGAGACCATTGCTTTTATAATTATATGTGAGAGACAATATCTTGGAAGTGTTGACCATTTTGAGCTACCTGGGATTGTATGGCTGGGTGATACTAAGAGAAAAGGAAAATTTGCTAATACAATGCCACAGGAATATTTATTTGCTAAGAAGATCTGACTTCATATATATGTTATTTAAAATTAAAATTCATGTGGAATATCTGTATCATCAATATCCTATAATATTTTAACTAATTTAAATCATGATATTCTTAAAGAGTTGCCACAATCTAGTCTTTGTGATCCCACCAGATTGTTCTACAAGAAAATAACAGATTTACCATATAACATTAATGGACTTATTGACTAATGCCACTTTGGAACTGGAAAAGAACTTCAAGGATATCTATTTCATTTTACATATGGTAAAAAAAAACAAAGTCTTGAAACTGACTTGCTTAAATAACAACTATTGTGGAAGACAGAAGGATATCATCATGAAGCAGTTTATAGGTAAGTTTCGGCAAACATGTGAGAAGGGATAGCAATGAAAAGTAGAAGGAAATCAAAAACTCTCAAAGGCACTCGTCATTCAGGAAATGCAGAGGATGGCAATGGTATTTACATAGACAATAAGCAAAGGAGTTATGGGAAGCCTAGGACAAGTAAGTATCACTTATGAGTAATTTTGTTAATATATACCACAGTACTTATCACGAATAGCAGTTTTCTGTGATTGTCCCATCATCTGCAGTGGTTAAAAATCCTTCTGAATAAGGTTGTTTGGGAACTGGATAAATTCATTTGGCAGATGAAAATCTAAAGGTTTAAGCAATCCCTCCAGGATTCAAGGTGTCCAAGGACTAAGCTCAGGTTTGGAGAGTTGGTTTTGATTATCAGGTAGTGCTCAATTGCACAAGCACATGGCAAGAAAACTACCTTCAGATCAAAGTGAGTCTTTCCAGGTCTCTAGCACTGTCTTTGGCAATGTGTGTGGAGAAAACACAAATCAACTGTTCTCAAATGTTTGAAAAGGCATGGATAAAAATAAATTAGGAAAATATTCTGCACACCTGGGTTTCCCCAAGTAGAACAAAGTATTATTTTTTCCTCAAAGTTGTCTGGTTTTCTCAAAGCATTCACCTATAATGAAGAGAAACCTAAATTAGGAAACATGAGGTTTCTTTGAGTATTTATATCCAAATTTATAATTGTTCATTGATCATGATTATTACATAATCTATTTTTTCTAACACAGTGGAAATCCACCTGAAAGTAAATATGTGAGTGTTAAAAGAAATATAGAATACCAATATAGAATTCAGAGCTCAGCCATTGCACCATACCCGACCATTTATCATTTCAATTTCAAAACAGTAATGCTGCCAGTGGAAACAGAAAATAAGTTGTCAGCATTTTTCCTCGAGCACGATGGAACCACAAAGCCATAAGACCAGGCAGTAAAATTTGTTTAAAAAGCTCAATGTTTCAAGACCAGCCAGATTATTATGGGAGATATACTGTAAACTGCTCATCTAATTTATTTTGCACTGATGCCAATTCATATGAAATTAGCTTTATTGGTTTGAAAGATTTCTTTCTTCCTTTCCTGTTATTTAATGTGAGTAAACCCAGTGCTGAGCCACATTGTGGAGGATGAGGGTCATTGATCTTACTCTTTAATTTTTAATTACAGCCACAACCCAAGACTGATTAAAAATGATGAAGTCAAGGCTTGACATTATTCCTTCATTCATGTATGGTTTTTAACCTTTTTCTCTACTTGTCCACCATCGTATTCCTTTAATCTATTACATAGACCATTGCCATTCGAAAAAGTTCTGAAAAATCATCTAATCTCATTTTAAAGAAGAAGAAACTGAGACTTGAAAACGATAGCATTTATTCAATGTCAGAGAACTAGTTAGTAGCAGTATTCAGGCTTGAACTCAAGGATCCCGATTGGCCATACTCTATCCATTATCATAATCATGTTGTCAACAATTCACATACCAGATTCCTAAAGTATCACCCATTCATCTACTTTTTTAGGAAAAGAACAGACGGTGTCTAGGCAATTCATGAAACTTTAAATCCTTTCTGACATCATTATATCACATGGATCCATGTCTGAGGTCCTGTTACACCAAGCACACTATACACACAAATGAACCATAATCACTTGTGAAAGTGTCTCTCCTGTAACCACACCATCTCTTGCAAGGAGATGATAGACTCCTACTATGGGAAATTAACTTGCCCTTAAATATAACCTTCCAAGTCAAAGTAAGTGTGGGCATTTTCTAGATACTATGAATTATTATGTTAATTATACTATTCTGATGAAAATGAGTGAACATGAGAGGCACCATTAATACCAACTATAGAGCCAGACTATATACATAAAATCACATGTTTCAATTATTAGACATTTCATTTCTGATATATGATTTATACTCTCAGTGCCTCAATTTCCCCAATAGTAAAATAGGGATGCTGGTGGCAAATTAACATATTAAGCCTTTAGAAGAGAGCTTTTCTATATAGTAGGCACTGTCACATGGTTAACTGACACTTAGCTATTTAGGGGAAAAGTTGGCTCAGTAAATTAATGCCCAACATTGAGAACTGCAGGAACAGTTTAAAAGCATTTTAACCACGAAATGTATGCAAGGAAGAGTGCTGCTAATTACTAGTCATGTCTATTCAATAAGGCTAGCCAAGCATATGGTTTAGTTGAAAACCTTAACATAATGTTTATATCTACTATTTTATATCAAACAGAATTCTTTATGTTTCAAATTAGAATATGATTGAGGCATTTCACAAATTCAGCAAATAGATCTGATAACTCCTCCAAGTTAGGTCTGTATGACTGCACTTCAACACTCACTTCTCTCCTCAGATTAAACCAACTCAGGTCATTTTTTAAGAAAGTAGTTTTTCAACCTACCAAACTCCCCAAGTTTTCCACTCGTAAAGACTCCAACAAGCTTTAAAAGACAAAATAATAAAGATGAAGTTCACCAGGTCAATAAGCCATTGGGTTTTAGCTGTGGGTTTTAGGCAATCTCCAGTTAGATTGAGTCAATAGTATGATGTAGCTTAGAAACAACATGCAGCGATAAGATACAGCAATATGAGTAGAATGCCCAGTCCCAGGGAGCAACTCAGCACTAGTCAGATCACATCTGGTAGGCTTTGTGCATTTCTGGGCATCCACATTCTAATCAGAAGTTCATCAGTCTTCAGAGATTTAAGAAGAAGATGGTCCAGATGTTAAAGTTTCTCAAATGACAAAAGGGATGATTGAATGAATTGGAAATGTTTTCCTGAAAAAGAAGAAATTTAGCCAGAATGTGACATGGAAGCAAAACTAGACATATTCAGTATAGTCCCAAAGGGAGAAGGAAAATAATAAGTACAACTCATGAGGAAGCAAATTTAGGCTCAGGATCAGAAAGCTCTGTCTAAGGATATAAACTACCTATAAACACAATGTACTTCCTTGCAAAACACTAAACTTTATCCTTGCAAATCCTTGGGGACTAGAAAAGTACAGAAAGAATTTCTGTGTCAGGTTCAAATAGCTGATATCTAAGAATATTTCCCAATCAGTCCCATGATTAAATCTTCAGATTGTTGAACTATCTAGCTGGATTGGCTTCTAATTGAGTCTCACATTAATGCTACCCTAATCTTTCTACTTAACTTTTACTGGCCTCTCCCTCTCCTTTTTGTCTTCTTTCCTATCCCCTCATCTCATCTTTCCTCCCTTTCTCCCTTGTCTTTTCTTCACATGCACAAACACATACATGTATACATACTTTATACATAACTGCATTAGGTTGAAATTTCTTTTCTGATTTTGGAACTGGTACTACCTGAAATTCTCCCTCTTGGCAAATTTATTCTTCCCTCTTATCCAAAGCATATTCTCTGTTATCAATATCTTCCTAGCTACATCAAGCTTATATTTCAGCTGATGCATTTCTATATGCACTTTTCCCTGAAATACTCCCAGCCCTTTGCTCCACAAAATTCAATGGTACTCATCCTTCAAAGTCAAATTATCGTCCAGCTTTATCAGACAATTTGACTATTATTTCCCATTATCTTTTGTTCAACCTCGAAGTTTTTGTAATTCATAGATTTCCAAATGAAGAACTGGTAATGCTCCCAAATAAAGTATCTTGTTCAACCTAACCTAGGAAAGTAGCATAATATCAAGTGATTAACATCTTCCTGTCCTCACTGTAGATACTGCCGAATGCAACAGTTTTTTAACCTGTTCACTTTCTCATGCTAAATTCTAAACTCATGAATAATAAAGACTGCTACATTTTCAAAACTTTCTTTGTATCTTTGGGAAACTTCTTATTTTGTTAGGCACATGGTCACTGCTCAGCAAGAGCTTGGAAAGTTTTGTTGAGTTCCTTTTCTGGAAACACTGTTTTAGTTACCAGGATACCAAAACAAATAAAATAAATATGAGTACGTGCCCCCATCGAGCTTATACTCTAACATATAATCAATAAACTACTAAAAATACTGACTTTTTTTTAAAAAAAGGAGTCTATATAAATTGCCCTTCTGTAAACCTCTTATACACCACCAAAGTCACTTGAGTGAAGCAATACTCACTTTACTACATGGAACAATTTCAGAAATAGCACTCTGGTCCTTGTGTTTTAATGTACCCATCAGAAGAGTCACATGACACCATGGTTAATGAAAGTAAGTCTTGGAAGGTTGCAGCCTTGTCCAGTCTACTTAGATCCAAACTGAGTTAACAGTAAAATCAGAATGCCTTGAATTCAACTTTTCTAAGCAATACCTAACCAATGAGACCTAATCCTAGGCTTTTATACCTTTAAGTGAATATCCAATCCACCTGCCTCTTGGAGTTAGAGATAACATTTTAAGTTTCTAAAGGCCAGAAATCATTCATTAACATAAATATTTATGTAATCAATAGATGTTGAGTATTCTATGTTTAACATCAGGTAAGCCAGAATTAAGTCATGGTTCTTGATGTCACTAACTAGACAAGGAATACTATGTAGGGAAGCAGTAAGTTTGCTGAGTGAATGGTGAACAAAGATACAAGAATACCAAGAATGAACAATAAGGACTTCATATATAACTCCCCACACACAAGCTAACCCAAGTGTATGCACTGGGAGAAGTGCCAAGAGAGGTGATGACTTAAGAGCAGAAATGAAAGTTCCAAGTTGACAAAACAGAGTAGATTGAACAGTTGAAGGAGCTCTTTTTCTCCCCACTCTTCACTTCCCCCACAGACCAATGCAGACTATGGAATGTAAGTCCACAAACCGCCACATCTCCTCTCTTTACCTTGTGAGGAGGCCAAAAATGTTTAGCTATGTCAGTGGGTCCAATAGCCAAACCTCATATTTTTATGCATAAATAATTGGGAGTATGTGTAACACTCTGTCCTCAGGGTTTTCAGGGACTAGGAGGGTGTAAATCATCTTAGCATGCTGAATAAATGCAGATTGATAAAGAAATGTACACAAGTTTACACATATAAATTCGCAGATATTAATATGCTGGAACATTTTCTCCAGCAACCTACAAATAACAACTGAACCTCAAATATTCGAAAAGATTTATAAGTCCAGCAACAGTTCCTTTGCTGTTTCTCCTTTAGGAGCTACAACTGGTGACTTTTCTGTGACTTCCAACAGCTCAGTTAGTGGTCTGTAAGCTTCAGCTGCTTGGTATGTTGATCAATATAATCACAACATAATCTAGAAAGTTCTAGATTCCTTTTATGACAACACCCTGAAGAAAGAGAAATCCTTAAAGGAAACTTCTTCTTCTATCATCACCTTTATTTTGTTTTTTGGAGAATTGCACTTAAAGCATTTGATAATGTTTCTGAATATACTTTAGGACTACTTTGAGAATTTAGTGAAAATTAAGGGCCCTATTTCTCATTAAAGAAGTGTACAGGAAGTGGCACTGTGGCTCAAGAGATAGAGCGCTCACTTTGAGCTGAAGAGCGCAGGGATAGCGCCCAAGCCCAGAGTTCAGGCCCCACAACCGACAAAAAAAAAATTAAAAAAAAGAAGTGTACATAGTTTTCCTCAGGTCACAACCTGAAATCTTCCATCACAATTTGAAGCCCATTTATGAATGTCATTACTAAAAGCCACTGATAAGCAAATTAAATGTGCTTCTTGAAGGCATAGAAAACAGAATATTGGTGAAGAGATACATAGACAGAGGGAAAGGTAGGTGACAGAGCTCCATACTTTGAAATGAAGCTAAATTCCAAATAATGTGAGCTTTGTAGAGTAACAGCTGTGTTAACCCTCTCATCCAAGGAGCTAAACAAAAGCAAACATAAAAAACAAGGATCATTTGAGGAGTTGCAACAAGGTTATGAGCTTTTTTTACTCTGCAAAAATAAAAGCAGAATATGCTTAAAGATATTCCTTCAGAATGTAGAAACTGTGACCCTTGGCTGCTATCATTTTTTTCTATTTTTCCTGCCAAACAAATGTTATGAAAAAATATCTCCAGGCATTCACTCTACCCTGAGGGTTAAAAACATGTACAGGATGGAAACTGGCAGTGTACAAAAGTTGGCGGCCTCATCTGCCTTGCTAAAGCTTCTAGAGACTTTCAAGGACCCTGGGGATGAGGGAGTTGTCTTTTTTGAAGGAAATCAGGTCACAAAAAGTATCCAAGTCTTCACAACAATTGAGCCATGGCAAGAGATACAAGTAGAAAAAAAGTTCTTCAGTGTAGATCCCATGATCTCAGAATGCTGTATTTTACATTAAGAGCATATACAGGAAATACTTTTGCCAGTACAAATAATCAGGAACCTTTCTTAAATGGAGAATCTGGGAACAAAACAGCAGAGACATTATATTTTTGGAAGAGATAAATGATTGAGGCTTGGAGATAGTATTTCTTGTGGCAAAAATTCTCAAAAAGAATGTTATGGCAGACAAAAATACCTTCAGATACCACGAGGTTTCCAATGATATTTTTATTATTATTTTGCTTCCATGTAACCCAATATCATACTGTCATTTGCATCATTTATATAATTAACTGGGTAGGTTAATGTTTCTGAGCTCCTCTTGTAGGGTCTGCACTTTATTAGCGACTAAAAACATAGTCAAGAGCAAAATGGATATGGATTGTGTTCCAAAGAAGCTCACAGGCTAGTGGTCAATATAGACATGAAAGCATGTCTTTGGAAATGTTCTAAGTGTATTGAAAGATTTATGTGAGCCACGTGTGGTGATAAATGCCTGTAGTTGTAGCAGTCAGGAGGATGAGGCAAGAGGTTCATAAGTTCAAGGGCAGCCTGGAGCTACTGTCTCAAGTCAACAACAATGAAAGAGATATAGGTACAAGGTATCAAGTACAAAGAAGAAAGCTAAACTAGGTTTGAAAAAATTACATATTGACATAGGTCATAAAAGAACAGTAATATTCAATCTAAAACTGTGAAACTACTACTAAGAAGCCTCAAAGACATAGATATAGGTAATTGTTTTCTGAATACAACTCTAATTGTCCATGAAATAACCGCATGTATGGATAAGTTGGACTGCATTAAATGAAAAAAAAGTTTCTACACATGAAAAGAATAATTAGAACCAAGCAACAATCCACAGAAAGAGAAAAATATTTGCCAGCTACTCAGTGGATAAAGAATTCAGATAAAAAAATATACAAAAAGCTCAAACAAATTAAACAGCATAAATATTCTATTAATAGATGAGCGAATTAATCATTCTCTAAAGAGGAAATCCAAGTTGCTAATAAACACAAAATGCTCGACATAAAGAGAATGCAAATCAAATCTATGCTAAGATTTCATCTCACCAGTCAGAATGACAATCATTAGGAAAATAAACAAGAACAAATTATAATAAGGATGGGGGGAGGGAAGGATCCTTCATTCTTGTTGTTGTCAATGTTAACTAATGCAGCCACTTTGGAAATCAGTTTGATGGTTCTCCCCTCCAAAACTAAAAAAAGACTTTGTTACTTTGCATACTATTCCTTGGGCAAAAGTCCAAAAAAGTAGTAAATCAATATATCAGAAAGATACCTGTGTTTATTGCAGCTCTGTTTACAGTAGCCAAATAATAGATTCAACCAAGGTGACCCAACATCAGATGAATGGATAAAAATATCTATGGTATATTACTGTTCCATAAAAGATGAGATGATGTCATTTGCAGAGAAAATAACTAGACTTGGAGATGCCCATGTTGAGCAAACCATGCCAAGCTCAAAAATTTTATGCTCTTGATAAATATATTAATGACAATGGAACATGAGGTTATGATGATATACATATATAACAGCATAATATCCACCAAATAACATTTTAAAAAGAGGAGAAAGTGAGAAAAATGAAAATATGGTGGAAGAAATAAACATGTTCAGGTCCATTGTGTTCATGTATGTAAATGCTTCAATAATACACCCTCTTATTACAAATATATCTAATTTTTAAAAGTTAAAAACTGGAATAATTTTTCTGGCTAGCCATGAGTAAAAAGGACATTGCAAGAACATTGACCTGGACAACATTTAAAAAATAAATATTTAATAACATGATTTTCTAAAGAACTAAACACAGTATATTATTATTAGAGCATAATGTGACAAATACAAAGAATTTTTCCCATTAAATCCATTGATTTTTAAAGGTCATGATCTTTTACACCGAGCAAGTTTTAGCAAGGGATTAGATTGATCTAGATAATCATTAAGGAAACATTTCACTTCATATCAGGACTGTCAAATAGCTATAAATACTTTCTTTAATTAATGTACTTTTACTATAGGAAGGTCATTTTGTATTTCTTCTATTCCCTACAGAAATTTAGAACCCTCAGTGCTGAAACAAACAGCATGAATGGTGATTGTCCATTGTCTTTTAAACAAGTCAGTAGGCATCCATGGTAAACAAGTAAGATCAATTTTTGAGTAGTGCTTTTCTTTTGTGGTAGTGAGAATTGAATCTATGGTATTGCAGTTGTTATAAGGGCTTTGCCACTGAACTATATTCCATCACTATTTCATACTTCTAAGATGAAATTAACCATTGTAGAATATACAACGAGGGTGCATTACATACATCTCTGCAATGTGTGCACTTAATATTTCTATCTAGTTTCTAAACATTTTTATCACACCAAAAGGTAACTTCATATACAAATTATTACAAATGAGGAAAACCATAGGAAATATGTTTCTTTAGGTCTTACTTAATATAATTTTTTCCCAAGACTTTCCATTTCCTAACAAATTGGGCAATGCCATTCTTTTGGATGGAGCACAGAATTCCATTGTGTATATGTACTACATTTGTCTAGGATAGTCCTAGCAGATGAGCAGAATAGCTCAGTAGCTATGTACATATGACCACATAAGATGATATTAAGCAAAATGAACTCCAAGATATGGAAACAAGAGATTTTTCTTTGTCTTGTTATTTTTAGTGTACTATGTGATTTCTTTTTTCTTTATTGTGAAAATACCATACAGAGGGGTTACAATTACATGCGCAAAGTGTGATTGTTTTTTTCTTTTACGTTCTTCCCATGGTTTATCTCCTGCAGTTAACTGTATTTGATTTTGGTACCCTGGGTATTGATTGTATATAAATTCATCTGAATTAGGGAAGGGAAGGGAAAAAACAAAATGGTGAGACAAAGGCCAAAGGGTGAAACAATGACACAGCGATACTCATAAGACAATATGTCAGAAATGAATTGCAAAATGTGGGGGTTAGGAGGAGGGAGAGTAGGAGAAAACTGAGGGAAGGGGTAACAAGTTTGACAAGAAATGTACTATCTTACAGGTAACTGTAACCCCTCTGTACAACACCTTGACAATAAAATTAAATTTTTTTAAAAAGAAAACTTCATAACCATTAGATGATTACTCGTACTTCCAGCCCTTGTCAACTTCCAATCTTCATTTATATGAATTTGCCTATTCTGGATAGTACATATAAATAATACAATATGTGACCTTTGCTGTCTGTCTCATTCTATCTAGATCACATTTTTGTGCCTGTCCTGGGGCATAAACTCAGGACTTGGCTTCTGTCCTTGAGCATTTTAGCTTAAGGCTAGCACTTTAACACTTGAGACACAACTACATTTCCAGATTTTTGTGCTTAATTGGAAAATTTTAAAGTCTCAGACTTAATTGCCAGGGTTAGCTTTGAACCTGGTCCTCAGAACTCAGCCTACAAGTACCTAAGAATACAGGTGTGATACACTGATGCCCCACATTTTTGAAGTTCATAAATGTAGCATGGATTAGAATTTCATTTCTTTCTATGATTGATTAATATTTAATTGTGTACATATACATTGTTTAATCTACTGATTAGTTAATAGACTGCAATATTTCCACCTTTGGTTAGTGTGTTACTGCTATGGAACTGATTTATTTCAATACTTTTAAAAAATATCTTTAAGTTGCCAGGTGCCAGTGGCTCACGTCTGTAATCCTGGCTACTCAGGAGGCTGAGATCTGAGGATCATGATTCAAAGCAAGCCAGATGTGGCACTGTGGCTCAAGTGATAGAGCACTCGCCTTGAGCTGAAGAGCTGAGGGATAGCGCCCAAGCCCAGAGTTCAAGCCCCATGACTGACAAAAAAAAAAGTATCTTTAAGTCTTTAGCCCACTCATTAATAGGGAGGTTGTTTCTTTGAGGATTTGTTTTTGGGTGATTTAATTTTTTGAGTTTTTAGTGCATTTTAGATATCAGACCCTTGTCTGTTGTATGGCTAGTGAAGATTTTCTCCCAATCTGTGGGCTTTGTATTGATCTTGCTAGCTATGTCCTTTGCCGTGCAGAAGCTCTGCAGTTTATACAATCCCATTTGTCCAACCTTTCTTTGTTGTGTTTCTGAGTCTTTATTCAGAAAATTTCGTTCAGTGCCAAAGAACTCTAGTGTTTTCTCCTATTCCTTCCTGTAATGATTTCAGGGTGTCTGCTTTTACCTTGAGGTCTTTGATCCGTTTGAAATTGATTCTGGTGCAAGGTGATATATAAGGATCTAACTTTTCCACAGGTGTTTAACCAATTTTGCCAGCACTACTAAAGAGGCTGTCTTTCACCCTGTGTTTTGTTTGTTGGGGTTTTTTTCTCACTCATTCAAGAATAGGTGGCCATAGGTCTTCGGGTTCATTTCTGGGTTTTTAATTCTATTCCATTGGTCATCAAGTCTGTACATGTGCCAGTAGCAAGCTTTTTTTTTATTACTATAGCTTTATAATAGAGTTTAAAGTTTGGTTCTGATATTCTTCCAGCACTGTTTTTTTTCTGCTAAGAATTGTTTTTGCTATCTAGAGTGTTTTGTTGTTCCATATGAATTTTTGGATTACTTCCTCTATTTCATTAAAAAATGAGGTTGGGATATTGATGGGTATTATGTTGAATTTGTAGATAGCTTTTGGCAGTATTGCCATTTTCATTATGTTAATCCTCCAATCCAGGAGCATGGGAGGTTTTTCCACTTCCTTAGTTCTGCTTTAATTTCCATAGCATACATCCAGGATAATCTTAGCAGATGAGCAGAATAGCTCAATAGTTATGTACATATGATCATATAAAATGATGCTAAGTGAAACAAACTCCAAGATATGGACACAAGAGGTATTACTTCGTTGTTGTTCTCAATGTACTGCGTGATTTCTTTTTGCCTTTGTGTGTTTCCCCCTATGGTATATCCCCTGTTGTTACTGTATTTGATTTTGGTATCCTGGGTATTGTACATATATTAATCTGAACTAGGGAAGGGAAGAGGAACAACAAAATGGTGAGACAAAGGACAACGGGGGAACCTGTGCAACAGCGATACTCACAAGCGAATGTTGGAAATGTTCTGTACAACTTGGGGGAAGGTGTTGGGAGGGAAAGAGGGAGAAAAAGAAGGGAAGGGGTAACAATTTAGACAGGAAATGTAACCACTACCTTACTTATGTAAGTGTAACCCCACTGTACATCACACTGACAATAAAATAAAAAAATAAAAATCTTTTTGGATGAAAAACTCAATAGTGAAATTTCTGGGTTACTTGGTAATTTTTAACTCAAATTTTTTGTAGATTTTTAAATTGTTTAAGATGGACTAAGGGATTGCAGTTACGTAAGTCAGGTAAAGAGTGCATTGCTTCTTGAACAATGTCACCCTTTCCCTCATTCATCTTAACTATTTGAGAAAAACAAAATGCCTTCCCCAGTACGTACGTGCACTGCTGAATACTCCTACCAGCAATGTATGAGAGTTCAAAATTCTCCAGATTCCTTATCTTCAGTCTTTTTTTTAAACCTAGTGTGCATGAATAAGATGGAATTTTCCACACAGCACAGAGAGACAAAAGATTGATTTTGTGGAGGACAGTATCAATTGGAGTAAGGAGTGTCTACCTAGTTTTATTTATTTTTGTTGTAAGGGGTTTGAACTCAGGAAATTTAATGTGTTAGCCAATCACTTTGCCACATAAGCTAACCTCCAGAATTTAAAGATTTGCTGTTGTGTTTCTGTTTTGTTGTCATAAGATTTGAATTCAGGACCACATGCTTGCTCCCTGGGGCTCTATAACTTCAGCAATGCTTTCAGCCCAGCTCTTTACCTATTATTTTAAAGATAGAGTCTCACAGCTTTTCTTCTCGGGTTGGCTTTAAACCATGATCCTCTGGATTTCAGTTTTAAGTATCTAGGAGAAGAGGCATAAGCCATTGAATTATAGACAGTGCCCTTCATCAATAATTTATCTAAACTATTTTTTAAATGAGTTAACTTCATTCTGGTGTGTGTGTGTGTGTGTGTGTACACAAAGGAGAAATTAAGGGTGAAATATGCAGCAAGTTCTAAATTCATAACCAAAAATAGAAAGAAAATCACATTAAAAGCTCATTATGACAAGCCTGAACACCTTTCTCCTCTATGAAAAATATATTTCATCATTAACCTTAGGGTCTATAAATGCTTTTTGTTCTGTCAAAGTCTCATTTGTATAAAATATCTGAGCCTGCTAAACCCTGAGGCCAGTTCAGGATTTCTTTATCAACAATTAGAGCTACAATAATTTTCCAGTGATTTCCAATCTGATCACATCCCTGAGGGAAAAACCTTCTTGGGTGGGGTGAAGAGAAAAAAAGCTTTGTATGAATTTTGTTCTATTGAGCAGTCTCTGGCAAGCTAAAGCAGCTGGGTGAACAGCATCCAGTGCTCATATGAACCTGAGACCAAATTATATGACTAGCTTGGCTTCCAGAAAACTAAGCCATTAAATGTTTGCCAAAATTATTTTAAAAATGAACCATAGGAAAACACAACATAAAATCCAGAGACAAAAATTTGAGTAGTATTTTGTCTTTAAATATATAAATTTTGTAACACGCCTGTAATCCTAGCTACTCGGCAAGCTGAGATCTGAGGATTGCAGTTTGAATCCAGCACAGGGAGGAAAGTCCATGAGATTCTTATCTCCAATTAACCACCAAAAAGCCAAAATGGATCTATGACACAAGTAGTAGAGCACTAGCCTTGAGCACAAAAGCTCTAGGGAGAGCACCCAGATCCTGGGTTCAAGCCCAGGACTAACGTACAAACACACACACACACAAAGACACACACACAGACATACATGTATATGCATATATATTCTAAAAATAAGATAAGAAACATCTGTATATCTAGTTATTACCATATATCAAAATAAACAGTTATACTTAATAAACATAAACAAAAAGAGCTTTATTTTGAGACAGAGTCTCACTTTCTAGCTCAGGTTGGACTCAAATTTGCAATTCTCCTGCTTTCACATCTCAAATGCTGAGATTACAGAGACACAGTACAATGCCTGTTAAGAAAAAAGTTAACTAAAACACAAGACACTGTAAATAGAAAACAGAAGAAAGGTGAGGTAGAATAGGGAGAGATTTTACTTGTGAGGTCTTCCAAAAAAGAAAACATACTCTTGATAAATATATGCATATATATGCATATATATGAAGATACTCTCTGTGGATAGAAATATAAAGAACAATGGGATGGTCTAGTACCTGAAAAATGATCTGTTCTCTTTATTTTCTTATTTTCTTTTTTTTATTGTGAAAATAACATACAGAGGGGTTACAATTACATGGGCATGATAATGAGTACATTTCTTATCAAGCCTTGTTGCCTCCTCCTTTGTTTCCCCTTTACCATCCCTTCCTATCTCCCCCCCCCGCCCCCACCAAAGTTAATCTGCTTCAGTGCCTGAGAATTTCAACATTAGATTTAATCTTTCAGTTTGTGTTTTTCCAGAGAACCCCAAAGCCATCATATGACCATAGTCAAACCAGAGAAAGCCAGGATGGACACAAAATCTTTCTTCTAGAGAAATACACTAAGAATAACCTGTTGAACAATATGATAATTTTAGTTATCATATAATGTTAATTATATAGTGTTTATTTGTGTGGAACACTGTAATTCATAGTTTAGATGTCATTTAACTGAATCTAAAAGGAAGGCGCTTTTGTAATTCCTCTCATAATTTCCATTGTAATTTCTCTCAGGGACTAAGGCCCTGAGGTGGTAAAGAGTTTGACCAAGAACTAGGTGCCGGTGGCTCATGACTATAATCTTAACTAAGACCTGAGGGTCATAGTTCAAAGCCAGCCCAGAGAGGAAAGTCCATGAGACTCTTTTCTCCAATAAACCACCAAAAAGCCAGAAGTAGATCTATTGCTTAGGTGGTATTGCACTAAACTTGAGCAAAAATCACTAAGGGACAGTGTCCAAGCCCTGAGATCAAGCCCCAAGGCTGCCACAAAAATATGAGCCTAGGCAAGTTCATACTGATAGCTAACAGCATGTTTACACATGTACATATAATATGTATCTTATTAATGTGAATATTAAAATATATTTATCCATGCAATGTTGTATTTTACCATTATATATGTGAAATTCACTGTACGTAATGTTTTATATGATATAATGATCCTTACTTAAAGTGGAAGAAAAATGTTAAAACACCAATATTTTTGACCAACAGAATTCAAATTGAATATTGTTATAATAAAATAATGTTTCCTAAAAAAAAAGAGGAGTCAATTTGACATTCTGCCAAGAAACGGTATATTTATAAAGGAAAATGGAGAGTCTACTAAGAATGGTGCTAAGTGAAAAAAATTAGATCAGCCACTAAACCCATTTTTAAAATCAAATACAATACACAGCCTTGAAAAGACAAGAGAAACATCCAAGTTATTTTGTATTTATTCATCTTTGATGTAAGGTAAAATGACAACTAATGGTATTTTCTTTTTTGTTCTAATAATAGCACAATAATATAATAATCTAGTGTATATAAATGTCATATATAACATTTATTGTATATAATATTGTAAATATTCCATATAATATTCATGTGTAATTGATTATTATTTTTTGTCAGGTTTGGGGCTTGAACTCAAGCCCTGGGCACTGTCCCTGAGCTTTTTTGCTCAAAGCTAGCACTCTACCACTTGAGCCACAGAGCCACTTCTGGCTTTTTCTATTTATGTGTTACTGAGCAATCAAACCCAGGGCTTCATGCATGCTAGGCAAGCATTCTACCACTAAACCACATTCCTATACTATTTTTATTTTATTGTAAAGTTGATGTACCGAAGGGTTCCAGTTACATAATCAGCTACTGTGTACATTTCTTTTTGAGTAATGTCATCTCTTCCTTCATTTTCTCCCAGTTTTTCCCTAACTTCCCACCCATAAGTGTATATTTCATTTTCAACACAGTACCTAGTGTGTATCAGAACTACATTAGTTTACCTTTTGTCTCACCATTTCTGTGCTATCTCTTACCCTCCCCCAAACAGATAAACATATGTTCAGTACAAAATGTACAGAAAACAAAAACAAGGACAAAGGAGAAAAAAGCAAAATAACAAAAATACCTCTTGTTTCCATTTCTTGGAATTCATGTCATTGAAAACATCATTTTATATGAACATATTTACATAGCCATTGAGCCTCTGACCCAGCAATTCCACTCCTGGGCATTTATCTTATAGACCACAAACAAGGTTACACTAAAGATACCAGCACAACCATGTTCACTAAGCATTATTTATCATAGCCAAGATACAGAATCAAAACATAAGCCCCTCAGTGGATGAATAGATCAAGAAAATGTGGTGTATATACACAATGGAATTCTACTCATCCATCAGGAAGAATGATATTGTACCATTCATAAGGAAATGGAAGGACTTGGAAAAAATTATATTACTCAAAGTAAGTTAGACCCAAAGAAATCTAAGTTGAATGGCTTCTTTCATTTGTTGTAACTAGAATGTGCCTATAAATCAACAAGTAAACACACTGGATGGTAAAAGACAAGAAAATACACTTGGACATGATAAATTATGCAGGACCTTAGATATTCACACAGTGAGACCAAAGGAGGATGTCTTAGGAGAGGATCACAAAGGCTCAATAACTAACGGTATTTCTTAAATACTCACCAGGTGATAAGATTAGCCCCAGTACCTGCACACACATAAAAAAAGTTCCAGCCATTATATCCTTCATTCAGTTACCAAAAGAAATGTCACTTTGGGGAACAAAAATGTTCCTTCCTTGTATTCATTGCCCATTATTACATTATAAGTCACCTCAAAATTGAGTAGTTTTAAATAACTTTCAGTTGCATAGGTCAAGCGGCTAGACATGATGTACCTGCTTCCTCGCCTCACAGTCTTACAATGTTCTAATCAAGACGTCTGCTAAGTCAGTGGGCTCATGTCAAAGTCTACCCCTCACTAGAGGCAAACGTGCTTCTATATTGCACGACAGATAGCAGGGTTCAGTTCTTTACTAGTAATTGACCAGAGGTTGCCCACAGTTTCCTGCCTGCCCCATCTTATTTTTTTGTTCATAAATTAGGCAGACAGTTACACTCAGACACAAAACAGCATGGGAAATGAAATCCTTGTTCCACGTGGCTATACAATATGCTAGGATAAAATTAATTATTCTATTATGCAGGAAGGAAGTTAGTGCATAATAATGGCAACTGATCCACAATTTCTGGCAGATCTTTTATACATTTTGTCTGATCAGTTATTTTTGGTTTGGGGTAGGGAGGTAGAGGGTCCTGGCATTTTAACCTGGGGATGCACACTTGTTATGCAAGTGCTCTGCCATTTGAGCCATGCCTCTAGCCTTTTTTGGCTTCATTTTTCAGGTAAGATTTTGGGGTTTGCCTGTGACAAGCCATAGACCACAATACTTCTATCTACATTAGAATCACAGGTAACAATCACTGCCCCTAGCTTCCTGGTTGAGTTGGTAGTCTCACTAACATTTTCTGGAGCTGGCTTTGAATCATGGACCCAATAATCTCCACCCCTTCAGTAGTTGATAAAACATCATGAGACACCACATCCAGCTCTCATCAATTCTAATAAATGCTCTTTAAGGTAAATAATTATATCTTAGTAAATAATGAATCATCATATGAAATCATGATGTGGGTGAGGATTTTGAAGGCTAAAACATTAACATTACTCTGGTTTCTCAAAGTTCTGGTTCCAACCAATTTTCCTCCTTGGTATCAAAAATCCTTTCATGACACTATAATTCTAGCTCCACACTCTTCTCCATTCTGCTTCCTGTTTCATTGATATTTTATTTGCTTTATCTTCCTCTTATTTATGTCATCTTCATGACAATGAGTTACAGCCCATGACTGGTAATAGGAGAGGAAAATGGGAGAAAATTCTCTCCCATGTATTTTGATCTATAACAAATCTAGTACAAGAAGAATGTCCATTGTTACACCTATGAATATTGGATGGTGGAAAGAATTACCCAGTTCTGTTTAAATACAACATGATCTTTAGAGAATACAGACTTTTGTGAATTCCTTGGGCTGTTTTATTTATTTTATTTTTTTAATTGTAAAGATACTGTAAGGAGGTGTTACAGTTACATGAATAAGGTAATGAGTATATTTCTTTTTTTAGAGGGGGTGTCAGTCATGGGGCTTGAACTCTGGGCCTGGGTGCTGTTCCCCAGCTCTTCAGCTCAAGGCTAGCGCTCTACCACTTGAACCACAGCGTCATTTCCGGTTTTCTGGTGGTTTATTGGAGATAAGAGTCTCATGGACTTTCTTGCCTGGGCTGGCTTTTAACAGTGATCCTCAGATCTCAGCCTTCTAAGTAGCTGGGATTACAGGTGTGAGCACTGGCAACGGCAATAAGTACATTTCTTATCGAGCATTGTTACCCCCCCCCTTTGTTTTTCTCCTACTATCCCTTCCTTTCCCACTTGCCTGACTACTTGGGTTGTTTTAATGGTAACAAATTCAAAGGCCCCATAATTAATCTTTTATACTCCAACATATTGTTACCACCACTAGTGACAAGCTTTTCAAAATCCCTCAAACTTATGTTTAATATTTGTTAGACATATAAGTTCCTAGTATTTATAAGGCATCACAGAAAACTGTTCCTAACTGTGCTATGATGAAAGAAGGCTTAGATTGTAATTTCTGAGATATGTTCTCACGTCAACAATGAAGCTATGTATGTAAAATTTTGACAACCCCTTAGTTCTGGCAGAGTTTCCATGAGTACCTGAAAAGACAAAAGGAATCTGGAGTATCTGGAATACTTGCAAGGATTTCCCTAGTTAGAATGGCAAGGACAACATGGTGATATGAAAAATTGTACCTGTAAAGCATTCTAAAAAGAAGTGTTGAAAGATAATTCCTGTATTAAGGTCCACAGTGCCCTATTGTACCGAAATACTGCTTTTCTAAGAAATTACCTATCAACTCTTCCTACATATATTAATCAGGAGTTATTTGAAGCCAACAGAAATGTCAATATACTGTGAAAAGGTTTTCAGAAATGCCTACTTGGAAGCTTTACACAGAGATTCCCAGCTGTCACAACCTAAAGCATGGGTCTCTGTCTTTGAAGGTCAAGTTCTTTCAATAAAAGAACAGTTACAAAAGTGACCCATGATCAGGACTGAGCAATTGCTTCAGAGTCTGGTTATTCTGGATT
This sequence comes from Dipodomys ordii, assembly GCF_000151885.1. Classification (NCBI taxonomy): domain Eukaryota; kingdom Metazoa; phylum Chordata; class Mammalia; order Rodentia; family Heteromyidae; genus Dipodomys; species Dipodomys ordii. The sequence continues at coordinate 1,541,636 of NW_012267304.1, forward strand.
CCAGTAAAAGTTTACCAGCTTTTATGACCATGGCCATAGTCAAAATACAAAATCTAGAAGAAGATACTTAGAAGATCTTTTCATTTTAAAAAAAGATATTCAATACTGAATTGCATCCCATCTATGAATGAAGATGGCAAATGAAACTCACCAAAAACCATTGAATAATAATGAGTAGGGAAATGAGGAAAGGGAGAATAAAAAAGGTCAGTCTGACTAAAATACTGTGTATGCATATGAAAAATACCATGGTGAAACCCCTTTGAACAGTTAACATGCAGTAGAAAATAATGAATGACCGGAATGTAAAACAGGTCCTGTCCATGGGCTGGTAACTAATGGAAGAGAAGAAAGCAAAAATAGAGGGTGAAGGAAGTTTGAATATGGTCAAAATACTTCATGTACATGATGAAAATGAAACAATGAAGCTATTGAGATTGGTTTGGAAAGGCGAGGATAAGGGAAACTGATTGAGGAAGCAAGTTTGAACAAGATGTGTGCATATATGGACATGTCAAAATGAAAATCCCTGTACAGATAATTGACATTAATAAAAAATGTGGGAAAAATAAGTATGCAAAACTAGATATTCTACTTGAACAAAGTTTTCTTTGTGGTTTAAATGGTTGCATACAATGAGACTAGTACATAATGTATTGAGTACCTACTGTGTACCTAGAACTATAATTATGTTTTTCATGCAACACCTCATTTCATCATTTCAGCACTTAATATCACATGAATATTATTACCTGTTTCATCCTAGAAATCAAGACCCATAGACGTGATTGTTCAATGACAACACAGAGTTAGATAGTGACAGGATTTGGAACCAAATGCAAGAAAATCCAACTCAGGAACCAGTACCTAACCTGAGAAATCCTCAGCCAAAAAGAAAATAAAACATTTTTTTCTTTTCTTTACAGAGAGAGTACCTGGAGAAAAACAGAGAGGCAGAGGCAGTGACAGAGGGGATAGTGGCTTAATATCTTTCAGAATAGTATTTGTGTGGTTATTCATTGCCAAATGTTTTTTTTTAAAGTTTTTTTATTGCGAAAATACTGTACAAAGGGATTACAGTTACATGAGCAAGGTAGTGAGTGCATTTCCTATCAAGCATTGTTGCCTCCTCCTTTGTTTTTCCCCTACCATCCCTTCCTTCTCACCCCCACAACTACACTCTCCCCCCCCCACAAATCCCCACACACACACACCTAAATTGTATAGTTCGTTGTTCAACAGTATCTTGTAGATGTCATTGTTACAATGGGTCAATCTGTATCCCTATTTAAATATTTTGGGGTTTTTTGAGGGGAGGGTCTGGTCGTGGGACCTGAACTCTGGGCCTGGGCGCTGTCCCTCAGCTCTTCAGCTCAAGGCTAGCACTCTACCACTTGAGCCACAGTGCCACTTTCGGCTTTTTTTTCTGCTTATGTGGTGCTGAGGAATCGAACCCAGGGCCTCATGCATGCAAGGCAAGCGCTCCACCACTGAGCCACCTTCCCAGCCCCATTTTGGGTTTTTTACTACAGTTCCGTTGAACACATATGATAACCCATGAAGTAAGTATATTGCCAACATGAAACTCAGAGTTAAATATAACATTACTTAGAAGATATCTCTACAGTGTTATACTACTCCTGAAAAGTACTGCTCCCAGTTAGCATTTGAGCTTGCTTCTTTTTCTTATAACCACTTATTTCATTTCTAAACCCTCATTAAAATGACCCCCAGGAAGATAGAAAGAAGACCACAATGTTATGAATAGTGAGAAATTGGAACTACAATACAGAACCAGTTATTTTAAGTTCCACTGGATGGAGGAAATACATGCACCTTTGAGGAGCGATATACTCTCCTGGTAGCTTTGATTTCAATGAGATAAAAAGATAGAGCAGATCTTTTTCCCCCTGTGTGCTAGAGAAATTGTAAAATTAATAAAATACATTGTTAGAAACTGAATGCCTCAAAATGGCAAAAGATAACCAACATTGTAATGCACACCTATTTCCTAATTTTTTCTCAGAATGTCTTATCCCATCAGTAAACAAATTCCAACCTCATTGCCCTATATAAAGTTTGCCTATATAAGTTTGTTTAGTTGACCTGTCTTTAGAAGAGAATAAGATATTAATGTCTCACTAATATTGTGTTGGAGTCTATCAGTTCTTGTAACTCTGAAAGTGTTTAATGTATTTATGTGTGCCATTATTTGGTGCATATATATTGCCCACTGTAATTTCTTCTTCATGAATAATTCCCTTTATTAACATGCAGTTACTGTCTTTATCTCTTTCTATTGATTTTAATTTGAAGTCTATTTTATTAGATATCAATATGATTAGTCCTGCCTTCTTGAAGGATGCATTTTCCACCCCTTCACTCAGAATTTGACAATCTTTGATATTTAGGTGTGTTTATTGGAGACAAAAAAAGAAATGGCTGGACCTTGCTGGTTTATCCAGGCTACTGCTCTAAATCTTTTGATTAGATAGTTGGGCCCATAAGTAGTTAATGTTACTATGGAGAAATATGCCTTGTTTCATTCCACTTTGTTATTTTTGGGCTTCTTGCTTCTTTCCTCTTCCTATTTTGTCAATCTAATTTTCTATTAGTATTTATTAATTGCTGTATTTGATTGTCTTTTTCTAAGACTACATTCTCTTTAGTATCCTTTGTAGTGCTGGTTTAGTGTCATGAATTCTAGTTTTTGTTTATCATGGAAAGGTTTTTATTTCTACACCAACTGTGAATGATAGACTCATTGGGTATACTAGGCTAGGTTGACAGTTATGTTCAGAGGTGGAATTGCCTCTACTCAGCCACTCCTTGCATTTAGAGTTTGCACTGGGAAAAACACAGCTGTTCCAATCTTCTTTCCATTTTTATAAAATTCCCTCTTTGATTTTGCCACCTTTAAAATTAACTCTTTATTTTTTAAGTCCAGAGTTTTCACAACAATGTTTCTAGCAGTGTTTCTTCTCTGGTTATGCCTCTGTCCGATGTGTGGAAAGTTTACTACTATTGTTTTGTTGAATAGATTCTCAACACCTCTAGCTTTAATTCTTCTACCTCAACTATTCCCATTATACATAGATTTTCTCTTTTTGGCAGAATGAACTATAGGAATATAATAGAGGGGATAAACATTCACAGAATCATATATATATATATATATATATATATTATATATATATATATATATATATATATACCATGAACTTATCACAATGAATCCCTCTATGTATTATTATTATATGCAAAAATAGTTTTTAAAATGATCATGGGATGAATGTGTATATCCATAATTGACTAGTCATTTAATAAGCAAGCTCCTTAACCTTAATTTAGTTGGATATAGAGTGCATTAATAGTTCCTCCAGTAATCATAAATATTAAGTGAAATAATGCTTCCAAAAACAGTGTATTATAATAGTAATTAGTATTCTTGGCAAACCAATCTACATGTCAGGGTAGAGGTGCTTGTCAGTGACAAGCATATGGCCTTCAGAAGCAAAGGTTTCTTGAATTTCATTCTATTCATCTATAAAAACTGAAAAAAATAGCATAGATTTCATAGAGCTATTATAAGAATGAAATAGTCTGGTTCAAGGCAAATAATAAATGTCAGTTTCCTTCTTGTACTAGGAAAGAGTTATTTAGAAAACTTCTCTACCTCCATGTAAAAGAACTGAGTTTAAAGTAGGACAAAATGAATAGTAAAATATAATTAGTAGGTAGAATTCTCAGATAAATGTCGCCTTTTCTTGAGACTTTTATCTGATTACCTTGAATGAGGTCGGTTTCTTTTCTTCCTCTCCTTGAATATGTTATTAGATTCTTTGTTCTGTTATTATCTTTGTAAGCCTGAGGGTAGATCTTAGTTTTTGCACTGATCTCCTTGAAACATCTTTTCCACTAATCTTGCTATGATTTTCTTGACATTGTTGTGTTTGTCTAATTGGTATATAAAATGTTCCATAAATGATCTTTAAATGTTTGACTTCCATTTCCTGCAAAGTCAAGTAGTATCTTGTAATATTTTCCTACTTGACTTGATAATCTAGACTCTAGAATACTATAGGTAACTTTCTTGTTTTGCTTGCTGATATAACAATCCCCCCCTCCATTCCCCACTTATATTTTCTTTTCCATTATTTTTCCAAGCTAACAAAAACTTCTAACTTACCACTATAATTTTTGAACTAATTATAAGGTTTGCATTGAACTATTCACAAACTCTGATTACCTTGCAGTGAGACATAGTTACAATCAAAAGTTGATCATGGTTAGTACCAAAGTCTTAAGTTCTGGAATACAGCAAAAGCTAAAAGTCCCACATGAAAACTATATTCAAAATATCAATCTTTACCTCCTTCTCTACATTTATTCCTACAACAGACCTCATAGGACACAAAGCAAAGCCTACAGTTCCTGAAAAATAATTGCTTTGCTCTTCCTATTGCCAGAGTCAATTCTAGGTCATGTCTGATCTTCAAAGTATAAACTAGCTTACAGGAGCTTCCACCATATCAGCAATCTGACTTCAGGTAAACAAGGCAATACCTCTCTCCAGTAGTTTCCTGGCCTACAAAACATTTCCCTTACACAAAATTAGAATCCTCGTGTATTCATAAATTGCTTTGTTAAATGGCAGCTCCTTTACATAAAGATAATAGGGAGAAAATATATTATAAAACCATAAAAAATAGAATCATAGAATATCTCTCATTTTTCTTCCACCCAGAGCTTCAGAAAATCTTTGATTTTATAGCTTTGTGAGGACCTATAAATCCTTTTTGAAGAGACTATTCTGATTAAATAAAAATATCAGGGTGTATGATTTCTAATGCCTGTGAACAGTTACCAGCTAGCATGGGAGAGTTAAAGATGTATTCATTCAACAATGAATGATTACTGTACATCAGGCAATATGCTAGGCACTGCAGAGCAAGAGTGGATAAAATTGTCCTGGATTTCACTGTTTCTATGTTGAAGATACAGGACAAAGGATAATGTTGACAAAGATCAGAAAAGACCTAAAGGGCATCTCTTGGAATGTACTGCAATATCTCAGAGCTTTTAAGTAAAAATTTCTCTTGTGAAAATCACTGAAAATAGTATTATCCTCAATCACTGTAATATTTCAAAAGTTACATATTTGTTATATGATGAGAATCATATTGTGTAAGTGAGGCCACCAGGCTGCTTCCATAAATATGTTATGAAAGGAATGTTGGCAAAGTGGGCAAATCTTAAGTGGGATGTGTGAAATAATGAAGAGCCAGGTTGGAAAAACATGGAAAGAATTCAATAAATAAGGGAAGGGGTAACAGTGATCAACAATAATGTACTCATTATTTATTCATGTAACTGTAACCCCTCTGTACAACATCTTTACAATAAATAAAAATTTAAAAAGTATATTCAGTGAATGCTTGAATATTTGAATAGATCTTTAGAAAATGATTACTTCATGTTACATAAAATCAGTGCCTATATGGCACTAAATTGAAAAATAGCTCCAAAAAAGGCTTAGATGTATGACTGGACTAACCTATATTGAGTTATTAAGAAGAAAGAAGGGTGTTTAATCCTTCAGTGTTGTAGTTGATAATTTACATTAGGAATTGGCAAATTAAGGCTGCACAAACTAAATCTGTCTTAGTACCTGTTTTATGTTCGTTTGTTTTTTCGATCCCATACTTAAAAAATAAATGTTCATTGTGCATTTTCAAATGGCTGAAAAAAAAGAATAATATTTCATGACATAGTAGTCGTGTGACATTCAAATTTCAGTACCTGCAAATAAAGCATCACCGAAACACAGTTGTGTTCATGTGTTTGTGAAATTTTTCTGGTTGCTTGTGTGCTATAATGGCACAGTGCAACAGAGCCTGTGTGGCCTGTAAAACCTGAAATATCACTATCTGGCCATTTGAACAAAAAGTTTGCCAAACCTCTGCTGCAGACCATTGTAACTTTGAAGTTTCACAGAATAAGGCCCAAATCCTCACTCTTATCTTAAACAAATCACTTAATGTCTGTGAGCCTGTTTTCTTCCGTAAAAGGGAAAATTCTAAGATAGCCATGTAGAATTAGTAGGTGATAACTAATGAAAATATAAAGGAACTGTCAAGATTAAAACATTGAATAATTTAAGATTATTACAAGTGATATTATCTGGGTTTGTGATATAATACAGGAAAACAGGACAATGACAGAGTCCTAAGTGACAGTTCTGGTGATTTTTTTTCTAGAGTATATCTAGCCAAGAGGCTCTCAGCTGAACTGTCAATACTTGCTTTTCTTTCCTTTAGCCCAAATTTAAAATCAGATATGTTGAGCATTTCTTCATGTGTCTATTGGCCATTTTTACTTCTTTTGAGAAGTCTCTGTTTGGCTCACTTCCCCATTTATTAACTGAGTTGTTGATTCATTGAGGGTTTAGTTTCTTGAGCTCTTTGTGTGTTCTGGATATTAGGCTATTGTCTGACATTTGGCTAGCAAAGATCTCTCATTCTGCATGCTGTTTTTTAGGTTGCTAATTATGTCCTTTGCCATGCAAAAACTTCTTAATTTGATGCAATCTCATTTGTCAATTTTCTCTCTTTGATTTGCTGAGCCCCTGGAACTTTACTCAGAAAGTTCTTGCCTACACCAGAAGTTTTTATGTTTCTCCTACTCTTTCATGTAGTAGTGACAAGATTTCAGATTTTGCATTGAGGTCTTTGATACATTCTTAATTGATATTAGTATAAGCTGACAGATAGGGATCCAGTTTCAGTTTTCTGCATGTAGATATCCAGTTTTCCCAACATCACTTATTGAAGAGGCTTTTTTTTCCCATTCTGTGACTGGCTCCCTCATCAAATATTAGATGGCTGTACACCTGTGGGTTTATTTTGGGGTCTTCTATTCTATTGGTCTTCAGTCTGTTTTAGTACCAGTACCAAGCTGGTTCCATTACTACTACTACAGTTCTGTCGTAGTTTAGAGTCTGGATTTGTTGCACTTCCAGCACTACCTTTTTGGATATTGTTTTTGTTTTTTCATCAGAATTACATATGTGATTCGAAGATTTTGTGGTTACATATGAGTTTCTGAGTTGTTTTGTCTATCTCAATGAAGACTGATATTGATATTTTGGTGAGTATTGCATTGAATTTGTAGTGCCTTAGGCAGGATTGCCATTTTCATATCAATTCTCCCAATTCAAGAACACAGGAGGCCTTTCCACTTTCTAATATCTTCTTCAATTTCTTTCTTCAAAATTTTGCACATTTTGCTCTAGAAGTCCTTCACTTCTTTGGTTAGGTTGATTTCTAGAATTCTATTTTTTATTTTTGAAACTACTGCAAATTGAATTGCTTTCCTAATTTCACACTCAATCTTCTCATTGTTGACATACAAAAAAAGCTACTGATTTTTGTGGTTTCACTTTTTTTGTCAGATGTGAAGTTTGAACTATGCGCCTGCATGCTTTCCCTGAGCACTTCAGTTTAAGGCAAGTGCTCTACCACTTGAGCTGCAGTACCACTTCTGGTTTTCTAGTGGTTAATTGGAGATAAGAGCCTCATGGACTTTCCTTCCCAGGCTGGCTTTGAACCGCAATCCTCAGATCTCAGCCTTCTGTGTAGCTAGGATTACAGGCGTGAGCTACTGGCACCCAGCTGTGGTTTGAATTTATTCTCTGCTACGTTGCCAAAGTTATTTATCAGCTCTAGAATATTAGGAGTGGAGTCTCTAGCTTCCTTTAGAAATAGGATTATGTTATCTGCAAACAGGGATTGTTTTACTTTATTCATCCTTATTTGGATACCCTTTATGTCTTTTTCTTAACTTATTGCTCTCAAAAACCATTGAGATTCCATCTCACCCCAGTTATAATGGCCATCATCAAGAATACAATCTATAGATGGTGTCATGCGTGTGGGGAGAAAGGAGCCGTAATATACTTCTGACAGGATTGTAAACTTGTTCAACCACTATGAAAAGCAATTTGGAGTTTCCTCAAAAAACTAAACATAGAACTACCATATGATCCAGCAATATCACTTTTGGGCATATATCCAAAAGGCTACAAATCAGGATCCAGTAAAGCTACTTATACAACCATGTTCAGTGCAGCACTATTCGCCATAACCAAAGTGTGGAAATAGCTCCGGTGCCCCTCAATAGATGAATGGATTGAGAAAATGCGGTACATGTACACAATAGAAATTTATTTATCTATTAGGAAGGATGATGTTACTTCATTTAAAAAGAAAGAGATGGACTTGGAAAATATTTTAAGTAAATCAGGCCCAGAGAGACAAAGGACACATGCTTTTTCTCATGTGGAAGCTAGGTGTGATTTATAAATATACAAACACAGACAGGGTTTTATGCAAGTATACATATTTTAACAAAAGTATATTATTCGCAGGGAGAAATCAAATAAATTAATTTCTCACAGTCAAAAATATGAATGCTAGGAAACGCACTTGAAAAGTATAGAGAGAGGTCAAATGGAGGTGGATAAACAAATGAACACAAGTATAACATTCAATACATATCCTATGAAACTAGGAAAATTGGGTGGAGGGGTTGGGTTGGGAGGGATAGGAGAGAATGAGGAAAGGGGTGACATTGAACAAGATGCATTATATTCATAAACATATTTATTGAATGGTAACTTCTTTTCACACTTATGCAAAAAAATAAAGATGTAATTTAAAAAGATTATTTTTAATAGGTTGCTAGCCTCCACAATAAACTTCATAAAGGCATGCTGCTTTAATAACAGCTTAATTCTTGATGATGCCCCAATCCTATGTGGCTGGGGAATGATGGCTTTGAATTTTATTTGGCATACTCCAGTGCTAATCAAAAGTCTTTTCATCAGCCTACTATAGATCTAAGATCAGATCATACACTAAAGAACAAAGTGAAAGCAAGAATGCTGAAGGTAAAGTTGAGTGCCAGTGGCCTGTAATACTAACGACTCTAGAGGCTAAGATCTGAGGATCACAGTTGAAAGACAGCCCAGGTAGGAAAGTTCATCAGATTCTTATCTGCAATTAACCCACAAAAAGCCAGAAGTGGAGCTATGGTTCAAGTGGTAGAGTATTAACCTTAAGCAAAATAAGCTAAGTGACAGTGCCCAGGCCCTGAGTTCCAGCATTAAAACCGGGTACACACCCACCCTCCCCACCCCCCCACACAGAATGCTGCAGGTAGATAAAATGAATGCATGATAGGTCTTGGTATAATAAAGCATTCACTATGGTCATATCACACATAAACTCATATACTTGAAGTTAAAAATATCACAATTGAAGATTATGTAGAATAATTTAAGCACATACAGTTGAATGGCATATATTTGTCATGATCCTTGTTTAAAAATAGCCAATTGATACATTTAAAATTATTCACCATAATCAAGTAGGCTTGTAGTTCTTCTGAATCCAGCAGCACACAAATAATTTTCATTAAAATTTTGAAACAGAAATGTGTTTTGATACAGAAATTTTAGTTTTGAAAATCTATCTATACTAAATAATATGAGCATTAGTGCATAGGTTATATCTATAATGATTTTTGGAAGCATTTGTAATGAAATGAAATCAGAAAGTAATTAAAAGTCAATCAATAATTTAAATAAGTCATGGCAGATCCATTCTGTGGAATATTATTCAGCTACTTAAAACAATGTATTGGATCTTTCCACAATGACCAAGAAAAATGCTCATAAAATTCAATAAGTAAAAAAACAATTTTGAGCATATGTGTATATGTAAATTTTATTTTAACTATCACTTATGCATTTATATAAATTAATGCATAAATAATTTTACATTAAATATTATGGTTATTTCACAGGGAGCAAGAATACCAGTGTGAAAGTTAGCCTGTTAAGTTTTTCTGTATAACATTTATAATGTTTGACTGCTACTGTTTGTTTCATGAAGTTTGTTTGGTAATTTTTATTTGTCTGTGTCTGAATTTCCTTGACTATTAATTAAGTTGAGTAACTTTTTATATATTTATTGAGTATACATTTTTTGTGAATTGGCTCTTTTTAGTTTTTGTACATTACCCATTCTGTGGTTTAATTTTTCAATTAATTTATAGGTGCTTTTGTTTATTAATGACAATAATCATTTGTTAGTCACATTGTTGCAAAGATTTTTCCATGTCCACTATTTTAGTTTTATGTAATCAAATCAGTCAACCTTTCCTTACAACTTAAAACAATAAGTTATCCATCTTAATATATGTAACATATGAGGTAAAATAAAGCAAGCTGTTAAATAAGTTATACTATTATCCTGTCCTCCAACTCTTGAAAAATATAGAATATATATATGTTTCTGTTTTCATTTATTTAAGCAATAAAGAAAAATCTTAAACAATTAATGTTGATTATCTTAGCAGGATGAGATGAGAAAAGGAGGAAACCTGCTTTTGTTGACAAATCTCTGCATGATCTAGCTTGTTACAAAAATATGTATGAATATGATATTGTCTCAAAATGCAATAAAGGGGAAAGCATAAAGAATACCACTAGTGTACCTTCAATATCCCTGTTGGAGGAGAACTCAAAACATGTGGAACAATCCCTACCCTGTCACAAATTCTCCTTGCAAACCCAGCTAGATAAATCATGTAATCATAACTGGATATGTCCCATAACTTATACTTGAGTGAGTATCGCAATCACTCAGACTTTCTCCAAAGTGATGCTCTACCCACCTCCTTCACACTGGCTTAACTGACCTTGAAGACCCTCCTTAATGCTCCCTTACTAGAAAGAGAAAAACACAGAAAATGGAAGCAGATATTTGCAGATTGTGATAAGAGTGCACTTAGCAAGGTAATTCCTTGGAGTGGGAGGAGGTTAAGGAGAGAAAGAAGGATAGAGGGAGGGAGGGAAGAAGCAGGGAGGGAGGGAGAGAGGGAATGGTGGCAATGTCTGCATTGCTTGGCACTTGCTCCAAGTGTAAAAATAGCTAGTTATGCCTTTGCATTCAAATCAAGTGTAGCATTTGTTCTGTGACCTTATATAAAATGTAATCTTGAGGGTGTGACTTCAGGATAGTACATGTGCCTACATTAGAAACAGAATAGCCTTGCTTTCTGGCTAACTAGCCTGGGACTACAGTACATGGAGGGAAAGAATAATTATCCACAGTTTCTCAGAAACAGAAAATGAGTTGCTTTAGTTCAGTCTGTCTTCTAACTCAGATCCTTGTACAAATCTGAAGTAGATGATTTATCCTCTACTTAAAATATTTCCAAGAGGTCTATCCTTTAGAAAGCAACTACTTATACATAACAATTGTTGTCAGTGCATTCTTTAATTTCTCTAAATTTTACCTGTTTATAACCTCTATCTACTGGTTCTTTTTTCTTATGGCTTCCCATTAAAATATATAAAGATGGCTTCTGTTTATTACTAACTCTTCTCTTCTAAATAGCATATACCACAGTCCTTCAACTTTGACAAATACATCCATATTTCCAAATTATTCACTATCCTACTTGCCCTAATGTGGAGACTCTTTTAGTTTTTTAAAATGCAATGTTCTACAATAGTCACCTCCTTAGCAGTCTTTACTTGGGTTAAGGGGTAATTCATACAATTGCCCTGGATTTGAGTATTTTTTGAATTGTTATCTATTCAAGCTGGATGAATATTATCTGTTTACTTTCAGTTTCTCACACACCATGTTTATGGACTTGATTACTTGTTTGTTTTTTTAAGTTCAGTTGCAATGTTTCTCATTTCTCTCTGTAAAATGTTGTCTGGCTGGTTTAGGCCAATAATTCCAAGCTCTTGTATGCTATGATTCACTCCAGAACGGACTAAGGTCTAATACTCCAGCTGAAACCCAGAGGAAATAAAAAAAAAGCCATGAGTAAAAACAACAAGAGGAACAAGACAGAAGAAAACCAGAATGAGCTACTCTTCCTCTGTTATTCTCTGCTCCATTTCAATTTGCCCTTGCATCCCTTGTCTAACCCTTGCTCATTCATCATTCTAGCTTCCTGTCAACTCCAGTCTCATCTCTAGTTTTATCTTCTCAGCTTTTCTGCTTCACTGTGTTCCAAACCTGGGTTCAATTTATTGCTTGTCTCCTCTACCCTCTTCTGGCCTTGGAACCCTTTCTTTTAACTAACCCTAAAGACTACTTCATGTCTCAGCCCAATTACTTCTCTACCTCTACTCCCTTCTTTCTCTGACCCTGGTTAGAAAAATACCATCAACCTATAAATGAGTATTTCTTCGAAGTTTGAGCTCTATAAATTAGTATTTCTTTGAAGTTTGGGCTCATCAACAAAAGTTATATCCATGTCTTTTATATTGTCACTCAGAACATCAGTAATTTAATTGAAAACTGGATCAAGAATTTAAACTCTGAGCCATGTCTATTTTTTCTTTCCATATATATTTTTTATTGTAAAAATACTGTACAGAGGGGTTAGAGCTACATGAGAAGGGTAATGAGTACATTTCCTATCGGGCATTGTTACCTCCTCCTTTGTTTTTCCCCTAACATCCCTTCCCTCCCCACTTGCCCAACTCCTCCCTCCCCACCCCGAAATTGTAAAGTTCATTTTCAATATAGTGTCTTGTAGATCTCATTGTTACAATGGGTCAACCTGTGTCCATTTTTAAGAACATTTTTCTTTAGGTTTCTATTTACTTTTTTCACTAAAATGTAACAAATTTGCTTTCTTAACTATAGAAAGTTTCACTGATCATTACAGTAGCTACTAAAGACATGTGTTTGTGTAAATTTATGTTCACTTTAATTAATGTAAGATAAATTAACTTGCAGTTCCTAACTTTGTCACATGAGAAGCATTTGACCACATATTTCTAGTGGCTATCTCATTCATATATATATATATATATATATATGTATATGTATATGTATATATATACATATATATACATATATATGTATATATATATTAACAGACCAAAAAGTTCCATTGGTCCATTGGACAATACTATTCTAAAATGTGTATTTGATTATTCCCAGCGTAATCATATGTTAATATTTAAGTTCTCTTCATGTTGCTTTAATTAGTGGACTGCTTTTTTATCTTTAACAAATCATGAATATGCTTATTTTTACTTTATGCCAAATTCTTTTTATCTGACAAGATATAATAAAAAAAAACCCTTTGGTGAAATAAAAAAAATATGTATTAACAACAATAATAATACCCTGGTCTATTTGATGATCAATTCATTTAGTTATATATTGTGTTGTAACAATTTATCTTCCTGAATTTTGATAGCTTAAAACAATAACAGCTCTTTGTCTCTGATTCTTTCTATGGGTCAGAAATTTGGGGATGGCTTGAGTCAAGGTGTGTCACTTCAGACATTGTCCCTCATAGCTTCAGTGGAAGGAGAAATCCACCTACAAAGGGATCCATTCCCACGACTTGTAAGTTGGTGGTATCTCTTATAGGCATTAGTTAGTTTTTTGTGTTTGTTTGTTCGTTTGTTTTACATAAGACTCACCACGGTACAAATAAAGTGTTCTCGAGGCCTGGCAAATAGTTCCTCTCATACTGTGCAACCTGGCAAACCTAGTTAGAAATGTCAATGTTTTTGACGATCTAACCTTGTAAGTCATACATGATTTCTTACATATTCTGTTAGCCACAGAGGGACAGCCAGAATTGATTCAACTTAGATGGAGAGTACACAAGGGGAATTCCACGATGCTTGGTTCATTGGGGGTTACAATGAATGTTTACTATTATGTCATTGGAAACAGGAAGTGAACTAGTTTGTCATGGCTCATTATTAGTAAACCTTTAGGAGCTATTGTTATAATATTATGTTGTCGTTACCCCTACCTAGAGTCAACATCAAATTCCTAAGTTATAGTTTCTTAAGCCTACGTCTTACCTCCTTTTAAAATTTTCCCATCTCTAAATTTGTGGTTGTGCTTCAAATATTACCATAATCACATGTACAAAATTCTTGCTACTTTTTAAATTTTGGGGAGGAGGGAACTGGATTTGAACTCGGGTCATTGTGCTTGCTAGGCTGACTAACTCTAACTCTGTCTGTACTATTTATTATTAGGATAGTGTCTCACTTCCTGTTAGAGTACACTATCTCGTGAATCTTCATGTAGTTCCTCACAGTAACTTCTATGTAGGATGGCTTTTTATTCAGATCTTGAGCTTTACTTCTTCACGATGTTTGGCATTTTATAACTTGAATATCATTCCTAAGGATAAAAAGGAAGTATATTAGGAATTAAGTCACTTTGTTTATTATTTCATAAAATACTCAATTATCACTATATCATATAATTACACCAAGCAGTGTTATTCTTGGTTATATTTCTGTTTTATAGAGAGCACATGTACACTCACACATAACCAAAACCATTTATTTTAATTTCTTAGCATTTTAATATTTTGAAGAAAATTAAGCTTCTTTTTCACCCACGGAAAATTATTTATCTGAGGGTTTTGTGTGGGTGTGTGTGTCTGTGTGTGTCTCTGTGTGTGTGTGTGTGTGTGTGTGTGTGTGTGTGTGTGTAATAGATCAAGACTTCTATCACTTTTATATATTACGTTAAAGAGTATCAATTCAATATGGGATGGATGAAATTCTCACATGCACATATGCAGGCATGAATACATTCTGAATTATTTTTAGAACCATTTATTTCTTAAAGCCCTTTATATATATTTGGCTATGCTTAGAATTCATTTATTTATTAAAATATTCAAAATCATATGGAAAATTTACTCACATATCCAGATGCCAGATCACTATCCTGTTTTTTCCCTTCTAAGCAGAATGAAATCTAGAGTAACAGTTTTCCTCATTTTCTTCCTTTACCTTCAAAGATGAGATACTATAGAAATTTACAAACTTCATACATTTTCATATTTTTTAAATCTAGGCACAGAAGTCAAATTTATATATATTAGTAGGGAATACATTGTTGAAACATTAAATTGAAAAGTAAAATGAGTGTATCGGATAACTTTTGTTGACAAGTACAAAGAGAATGAAAGAAGAGGGAAACAACTCTTCATCGTTGCCACTGTACCTATTGAGCCACACCTCTACTTTTTGCTGGCTATGTGGAGATGAAAATCTCTCTAATTTGTTTGCCCAGGCAGGCTTCCAACTGCATTTGTGAGATCTTAGTCATCTGAATAGCTAGGATTTCTATGTGTGTTTTTTTGGTAGGGATGGAGTCCGGTCGTGGGGCCTGAACTCTGGGCCTGGACACTGTCCCTCAGCTCTTCAGCTCAAGGCTAGCACTCTACCACTTGAGCCACAGCACCACTTCTGGCTTTTTTCTTTTTGCTTATGTGGTGCTGAGGAATCGAACCCAGGGCCTCATGCATGCAAGGCAAACACTCTACCACTGAACCACCTTCCCAGCCCCTTTCTATGTGTTTTATACACAGAATTGTGTAGAAGCAAATTGCTAACATTGTTTAGGAGAAAGGCTTTGGTGATGGTCATATAAGATGGAGTAGAGAGGTAGCGATTATATCTAGTTATCAGTTGAACTTCTTTATTTATTACAATAAGAACATGTTCATTGTGTAGGGCTTTTTAATTCAATAATGTAAAATGTTACGAAAAACATACTCTTCAGTCATTGTTACTTTTTCCACCAGTGGGATGATTTGGATTTAGAAGTTTCTCCATGTAGTTCCTGTCATCAGTGTGCAGCATGAAACATAACATTAGGTCTGTTTCTGTTTCCAATCTTTTTTATCCCCAGTCAAAAGGATCTCCATTTTGTTTATGTAATATATTGTTTTTCTACATAGATGGGTGGTTTCTTGAAGTCCTGTACTAAGGCTCTTTTCTTCTCTGGGATTATTCTATTTTAAAAATATACAGTCTCTATTCTGTATTACTAAATTGTGACGTTTTTAAGCCTACATGGTGTTATGAATCTATCCTTCCATCCCTCTCTCCCTCCCTCCCCCCTCCTCTCCCTCTCTCTTTCTCTCAATTTCTCTCTTTCAGTATCACACACACACACACACACACACACACACACACACACACACACACACCTTTGAAGCTTAAGGTGCTTTCAGTATTTAACCCTGAATAGGGCTATATCCAAGTCTTATTGGATCTGATGTTTATATAATTTAGAGAAACTATTTAAAGGAGGAATATAAAATTATCAATATCTAATTCTTAGGCCATTCCCAAGGATTTGGAAGTACAAGTGGGGGGCACTGAAGCTTAAGATTAGTATTGCAGTAAATATGTTCCCGTGTATATCTATGGCAGGTGAGAGCAGGCTGAGAACCTGAACATGCTGGACTAGGAATTCAAGTATTTGGATGAGACTTCTGAAGACAGAAGACTAGGAAAATAAGAAGCCACATAAGCAATCTCAGAAATCTCTCTGACCTTTGTTTTTAAAAATTCTCTTTATAAAACAATTGTCTTTTTTTAGAGGAGCATTCCAGTTTGCAAGAGCAATGAGACCCGTGTTCATACAGGATCAGGTTTCCTGGGCCCCATTTTAGAAACAGGCATAGCTCAAATCATGCCGAGCTTAAGAGCATTCCTTGAGAAGGAACAGAAGCTTTGCAAACTCCAGTCAGGAGGTACATTTCATAACCTGTAGCTTGTTGCTTTGTTCCCAGGGGAGTAGCACAGAGGAAATATCAAAAGGTATGGTGTCAAGATTGCTAAGAACTGCTGCCCAAGTCTTACATTTGCTAACATGTTTTCAAAAGCAAAGAAAATTTCAAGGAAGGCCCTTAGCAAAATGGTTTCCAAAGAAATGTCCTCCCTTTGGCAAAACTACTTCAGTCTCTTATTTTCCCTCCCTGGGGGTACTAGAGTTTAAATTAAGGGTTTTGAACTTGCTGGTATTCCACTTGAGCCACACCTCCAGCCTGACTTTTTCCTTCTGATTTTGAAAATAAAATCTCCAGCACTCTTCTGCCCTGGCTGATTCGAACACTGATCTTCCAGATCTGAGCCTCTTGAGTAGCTAGGATTACAGTCATGAGCCAAGGGAGCCTGTTTGGGACACTCTTTCACATAGGCTACCTCAGCCACCTATAGTTGTATTAAAAACTATAAGATCTGGAGTGTTTGAATCAGATATATAGGAATAAGGAAGAGTTCTCTATCACTTTATTTCCCCATTCCTACCCACAATCCAGTGTTGTAAATAGAAAACTTGTATTAATAGACATTGATTTACTTTGACCTAAGAAATGTCAGAAAAGAAGTAATAAATGAGAGATATTTTATGTAAAAGTCCTTCCTAGTCCTCAGTAGTTGTCCATGGCTTTGATTACGTAAGGTGATCTATGTTCTGAAAAATTAAGTAGATAGTTCTGGAAATAAATGATTTATGAATTTTTTAAAAACTTTGCTAAAGCTTTATGTGGGTGGCTCACACCTACAATCCTAAGTACTTCAGAGGTGAGTTTGTGAGGATTGCAGGTCCAGTTCAGCCCAGACAGAAAAGCCCATACTTTATTTCTTTTCACTGGAAAAATCTAGGCATGGTAGAACATGTCTGTAATTTCAGCCTGAAATAGGAGGATCAGGGTTCAGTAGCTTGTTTTAGCAGGAAGTAAGATTGTATCTCAAAAATACCTATTGCTAAACAGGCCTGGAGGCATGACTCACTTGTAGAATACTTACCTAACAAGCATAAGCCCCTGAGTTCAAATGTAAGAACCAACATGAAAAACATTTTCATTTCAGTGTTAAATCTGCTGGCTCACACCTGTAATGCCAGCTACTTGGAAGGTGAAGATTTGGAGGTTCTCCCTCAAATTTAGCCCCAGAAATAAGAAGACATCTTATTAACAAACAATGCAATCATGATAGTTCATATCTGTAATCCCACCTATGCAGGAGGTGGTATGCATAGCTAGGAGGATTATAGTTCAGGTTGACTCCAGGTAAATCATCATAAGAACCTATCTGAAAAATAATTAAATCCAAATGGTCTCAAGGTATGGCTCAAATGGTAAAGCATTTGCATAGCAAGTTCAAGATCTACAATTTAAATATCAATACTAAATAAAACTTACATTGCAGAATGCAATTATAATTATTCTATTTTATTATTCCTTATTGTTGTGAATCTCTTATCATGCCTAGTTTTCTTATAATGTATTGCCTCAATGATACAGGGAAGATACTGCATTTAAAAATTTTTGTATTTCTAGGGATTGAATCCAGGGCCTTGAATATGCTTAAGCAAGTGCCCTACCAATTGAGCCATACTTCTAATCCTTTTGTTTCTATTTTGCTGTTTTTAGAAAGAAGTCCCTATTATTACCTTAGCTGACTATGAACTTGCTATGCTTCTGCCTCTACTTGTTGAGTAGGTAGGATTACAGGCATGTGCCATCAGACTCACCATTGTACTTGAAAATTATAATAAAGCATTTGGATTTGAATTTTAAAATAAATATATATTAAAATATATTTCATCACTATCAAATGTATACATGAAAATGGGTGAAAAAGTAAAAATAAAAACTTTATTGGTTGTTTTTTGTTGGATTTTTGTTGTTGTTGGTGGTGGTCATGGCTTGAACACAGGGACCTGGAGCGGTCCCTGAGTTTTTTCTCTCAAGGATAGTGCTCTTCCAATTTGAGCCCCAAGTTCACTTCCAGTTTTCTGGTAGTTAATTAGAGATAAGAGTTTCATGGAGTTTCCTGCCCTGTCTGGCTTTGAACCATGATCCTCAGATCTCAGCCTCCTGTGTAGTTAGGATTATAGGCCTGAGCCACTACCAGCACCTTGCTGGTTGGTTGTTTTGGAGTCTGGCCTTGAACTCATGATCATCCTGCCTCACAGTACCAGAGTATCTTTTCAGAACATAGTTTTCATGACACATACATAATTTTGCAATATAATTTTTTCATTAGCCCTCCATTGGGAAAAAATAACATATATGTTGTTGTAGGTAAACAAAGATAGAAGTACTATCTTTGAAGCTGCTTTTCTAGTAAAAGTTATAATGTGACTGTCAAGAGAATATAGGTTTCAAGGGACAAGGAGGGGAGAGCTGCCAACTGGTCTCCTGGAGAATCAAACCTATGCCCCTCACACCAAATTTACAGTATTCCTATCAACTAAGCTCTAAGTTGTCATTTAGTATCTCAAGTGTGTTAAGTGTTATTGCTATTGCTCACAGACACTCCCTTCTTCAAATTCTCCCTGAATAGGATTTGCTCCCAAAGATCTCTCTAAATGAAATGGGAATAGATATTAACTTTTTTAAACACTGATTTTTTTTTCTGGAATTTCTTAAGCTGCAAATTCATGAATTCCTTGGGAAATGATCTGCTCAGGCTGTCACTGACTACTTTTCAGCAGTCAGTGGGTTCCATTTCTTTTTATAAAGCTCATGTTATTTCTGTTGGGAAGGCTTGAGGTCTGAAAAGGGGGTAGGGGGAACTGGATAGCTCAGGGGCCTAAGGAATGTTATCTGATCTCTCTTACCCTTAGGCTTTTTTGAATTTGGCTCCTCTTCATACATTCTGAAAATATGCACTGGCCCTTCAGCAGTCATTGACAAGTGGGCTCTGGAGCCAGACAGCCTGAGTTGAAAGCCCAGGATGCTCCAATTACTACCTGTGAGGCTTTAGGCAAGTTAGTTCATCTCTTTGCCCCACTTCACTGACCTATGTAATGAATAGCCTAGAATTTTAGACAAAATTAAATAAGATGATACAGGCGAAGTACTCAGTCTGCTGTATGTAACAAGCAATAAGTTTTAGTTATTAAAATACTAACAACCAACAATTGAAAAATAACTTCTGCTTTTATGATAACAGAATGGATTGGAAGAGACAAGGATGGAATAAAGACGAAACATATAATATTGAAAGAGAATTTCTGGGTAAAACACAATCTGACTAATTTTGGGGACCTAGACAAATCAGGATTATTTTTGTAGAGCTCAAGGTTGGGAAAGAAACGGAGGGAAAAAAGGAACATGTCCAAAGGGAGTACTGGAATTGCTGCTTTTGGTGTGAAGGGAAAAGTAGTTCTGAAATTAGAAAACAAATGTTATATTTTAAGATTCTGCTCAGAAGTGAGCCTACCCTATTTGCTTTCTGGTCTTGTAGCTCCACCGACCTTCCCCTAGACAAGCATAAAATTTCCCATAGTTCCAGGTTATAAGGTAAAGTTTTCATCCTCTTCTATGCTTCCTTTTTCCTGAAAATAACAACATTTCAAAATGTATAGATTCACTGTCAAGTTCTGGTTAAACACCTACCTTCCCCCTCCCCCTATCCCAGGACAGGGTCCCACCAAGCAATGTGACTAATCCCTATGGAGTCCTGAAGCCACTAGCCTCCCACTAAGCCTTGCAACTAGAGACCCCTATGATCAAGCCGGGATTCTTTTTCCTGGTCTGGACTTGTACCCTTAAACAGACTAAAACAGTTTTCTATAGGATTCATGGGATATTTCCCCACATTCTACGTTCAGCAAACTATATCGTCTTAAAATGGTATATTTGTAAACACTTCTCCCTTTAGCAAAGATTATTTTCACAGGGCATTTAACTATATGTCTTGACTCTGACTTGATTTCTAGAAACAAGATATATATGTGAAACTTTAAATTTCTGTAAGCTAGCTACCCTTCTCTAGTTAGGAAACGCTCCTTTTCAGACTCACATTTGAGAAGATAGGAAAGAGTTTTACTGATCCTCCAGAAATGTTGATATTGTTTAAAAGTGGCAAGATTTCGTGAGATGGAGCCGTGAACATTTGAATTCATGGAAAATGTAGTTTCGGAAATGGTATATATAACACTTAGTTTGACGAGAAAATTCGATCCAGAGCGCCTAAGTTTGTATTTTGGGCGACTTGGTGGCTGATTTTTCTCCGCAGTCCTTAAAAGAGAATTTTCTTTGTGTAACAAGACTAAGTTCCTCGGGCAGACTGTGGCCATTACCGAGCTCACCGAAGGTTAAGGAATGTAAAAAGGTCAAACTCTGGCACTGAAACAGACACGAAATAAACAAAATCCAACGCCATATACGGACAATAATTCCAAAAGCGAAAAAAGGGGGTCAGAAATGATGAACTCGAATTCAGTGGGCAGAATTATTCGTATAAATCTTCTCAGAGGAGGTTTAAAAAAGTAATTAAAAACAACAACAACAAGGAAAACAAATCCCCTAATACGTCGCGACTAGGCGTTTGTTCGGGTGTGCGGTCTCAGTCTGCGAGGTTCAAGCAAAATAAGCAGCTTTGGAACTTTTTGGAAAGTGTTCTTTGTAATGCAAGTGTTTCATACGCGGTTCGTTTTATGCACGGACTCCTTTTTCCTATAAATGTTTCCAGGAGTGCCTTTCCTGAAGGCTAAAATCACATTTGTCCGATTTCAAGCCAGTGTAAGTCCCAGTGCGCTTTGTTGGATAAACGGAGATGGAGGTCTGGGGCGCCCGGGAACGTTTTGCAATGAATGGGAGAATGAATGAAACCCGGCCCGAACGTTGGAAACTGGGAAGCAGGCAATAACTTTTCTCTGCATTTTGCAACCAGAGCATCTGCAAACCTAGGAGTCTTGCCCGCCAGGGTTGCAGCCACTCTCTCAGGGTGCCTTAATATCAAGCACCTGTGAGCAGGTGCGATTCCAATGGAGTACCCAGATCCTAGTACCAACTCAGCCCCTAGGGCTACAAGCTATGCTGTGTGTGTGAAGGGGCGCTCAGGGCGGCTCTGTCCCAGTTGCTCTGCTCAGTCCTCCGCTAGTCTAGGAGCTTCGCAGGCCAACCTGTGGCAGCCCCTGAGCTCCATTCCTCTGCTCCTACAAGGATTGCCTATTTTTGATCTCTAATCCGGTAGTAAGTAGTTTCCTCTCTAGCTTGATGATTGTGCGTGCGTGCATGCGTGTGGTGGTGTGTGCGTGTGTGTGTGTGTGTGTGTGTGTGTGTGTGTGTGTGTGTGCATGCAATAAACGGAGCAAGAAAATGAGAGGGGCATAAAAAGAAAATAAGACAACTAGAAAACTTAGCAAGTGTTTCTTGGGAAAAAACGACGGTGCGGGCTGTTTAGACTGTGGCTGAGCTGTGGGGCCCAGGCTGGGAGCGGCGCGGAGCGGGACCGGTTTTCCGGGGCTGGCAGCTGCCTAGAAAAAGTTTCCTGTGGAACACTGGCCAGCGGGGGCGGGGGCGGGAGCGGGGGCGGGGGCGCTGGGCGCAGCCATGAAGCTCGGGGGAAGGGGGCGAGAGGGCGGGAGAGAGAGGGGAGGGCTGCAAAAGGCCAGTTTGCAAACCGTTAGAGTCCAAGAGCACCTCCCTCGGCCAATTCCCCCCCCCTCAGCTTGCTTCCCTGCTGCGCGGCTGCCCACCTGGCGACGTGACGCTGGACCAATCGCCTTCGAGTTACTCCCTGGCCCCTTCTTGCACCGCCCCCCTCCTCACCCTGAAAGAGGCGCACCCTGCCGGGACAGACGCTGCGCTCTCGCCGCGGAGCACCCTTCTAGCGTCTCCCTCTCCAGGAAAGACGCTGGAACTCTCTCTCTTGCCTTAGCCTAACTTGATTTCCCGCCTCTCCAACTCCAGCTTCTTCACTTCACTCCCAACTTTTTCTCTCCACATTTCCCTCCTCCCCCACGCCACAAACCCTGCTCCCTTTTCCTTTCTCCCTCCCTCTCCCTTTCCTTCAGCTCCCTTCCACTCCACAACCTCCCTCCACTCCCTAACTCCCTAGCGCTCACCGCACTTGGTCGCCTGGTCGCCCGCTCCCGTTTGACTCTCGAAGCCATGGCGGGACCAGGGGGCTGGAGGGACAAGGAGGTCACCGATCTGGGCCACTTGCCGGTAAGTAGACGATGCCTGTCACCCTCTAAGTGCTCTCTTTTTGTGGGTTCTAAACTCCAGGGAAGAGACAGAACTCACAGTACCCGAGCTAGGCCAGGACTTCGACGGGACCACGGGCGGGTCGGCGGGCGCGAAGAATGAACCCAGGAAACGGGCATGCGGAATAGGTTCCTCTGGGAATCCGGGCTACAGCAAAATCCAGGGAAAACCAAAGGGATCTTGTGAGAGGCATTGGAGGTTGGGGCGGAGACGTACAAGGGGACCCCAAACAGTGGGACATTGCCTAATGTAGCAGACTTTGTCTGGAGCTGCTTGCATACCTGTCCTAGAGGAGTCCCAGGAGAAGCCACAAGGGCAAGGTCGCTTGGCTTCTAAAGAGCATTAGCTGTTAACCCACTGCCCGTGTTGTTCTTTTCTCAGAAGAGATGTCTGCTCTTCGCGTGGGGGGGCATTCACTTTTAGACGGTAAAGGTTAAAAAAAAACTAATCAATTCTCAACTCTCTCGCTTTCTAACAGCGGTTTCTAAAACTTTATCCTCATCAGGACAATGTTCTTGATTTAATCATGAGGGAGCAGAAAGAACTCGACGCCACTTGGGAAAGAAGTGAATTTCACACACCCGCTCTAATAAAAAATTGCACACCTTAACTAACTAGATTTAGCCTACTCTCCTCGTTACCCGGTGCGGATTCTCCTTTTGCCTGGTGCTTAACTTTTTTCAACGGTGGTAATCAATGGGTGAGATATTATCACTATCTTTATTAGCAGAATTCTTATTGTAGCAATGCCATTTATTTCATTGGCATCTGGTTTCTAGCTGATATTGGACACCACCCAAATCCATTTTTCAAGTTCCCTTTTTAGATTGGCATTTCACTTGCACCCTCTCTTGAATGCGAAGGCCCCCTGGACTCTACAAAAGGGAAATATGCAGGCACACTGCTGGAATGATCGCCAGGCATCTGTAGTTCAGGGCAGTGGCCAGCCTGCTTTGGGAAAAGCTAAATATTAACCTCGAGGTTATAGGACTATTCAAAATCGCCTTGCCTTAATTTTACCCATATTTGATATTTACAGATTATATTTTTTATAATGACAAACACCTGTCTCCCTCACTTCTACTCATAATTTTACACCAGAGTGGTCTGTGTGAATAGGTGATGAACATGGGTAACATTTGGGCATATGGTTCTTAGCCATTAAAAGAACAAACTTCAATACAAATGAGTCGAATTACAAATACTAATGTTTCTTTTATTAATGCAGCTTCATAAAGTCTGGTAACAGGACTTTGTGTTTTAGTGAAATCTTTTTCCAGGTCGCATGTACTCGAATTCGCTTGCTTCCAATGAGATTTCTAGAATATGGAGGCCTCAATTGGTGGTTTCCTTTCTGAACAGAGTTATTATATTCAAACTAAACTTGCTTCCAAGTAAGAGTGTAAAACCAAAGAATGAAATGTTACCCTCCTAGAACATTATATGAATATAATGGGGGGAAAGGAAGGGGAAGCAACCAGGGCAGATATGTGAAACCACACATGGGCAAACTGAAATAAACTGCTTTCTAAAAATGACTAAACAGGAATGGGAAAGACCTCATAGAAATAATAGGGCAGGGAATTCCAAGCCCAAGAAGAAAAATAAGTAAAAATTTTATTACCACAAAAAAAGTGGTGGGAAATGGCCCAGACTCACTGACTGAGCCATAGCCTGGGTCATAAAAATTTGGTGAGAGCCTATGAGATAATCAAAAAGCCCTCACCATTTACAATGCAGTTCAGTGGGGGGGGGGGGCAAGGAGAGAAAGATAAAACTAGTTTGCAATGTAGAGTGAATCAGAGAAATCAAACCAATGATATTTATCCTTCTTTTACAAATATCATAAAAGTCTCATGAAGTCCTTAGCTTCTGAAAATTCTTAAATTTCTTATATTTAATTCAGGAACCATTTTGTCTTCACTCTGTAAGGAAATCATGCGTAATTCTTACCCCCTGTGTCCAAAAATGCAAATCTTAACCCCCAAAGGGCAAAAGATTAGCATATGCTTTAGAATTTTCTTTAAGTCTAATATTTACAGATGTTGAAAGTCCTGTTTGCTTTTGTCACTGAGGTATAGTTCAGTAATTTGGGATTTCTTTACATTTAACTTACTTCCTGAGCCTTTGAAGAAGTAAAAGTAAATGAGATGAATATACATCTAAGTTGGCTAGAAGTTTGCATTTTGGAGAGATGATATAGCAAATAAAATTGCATAGGAAGTTGTTCCTTACAATAGTTATTCTCAATAGGACAAATGTGAAGGTCAGAATATTGGCATCTGTCACTACTAACTGTAACAAGTTGACAGCAGCCAGATAATGAGTGGAGATCCAAACTTTGAGCTGTCAAACTGATTAAAAAGCATTTTATAGTGCTAAGGTTATTGCTCAGTGGTGGTAGGGCACTTCCCTAGCATATGCAAGCTCCTGGGTTTGATTCCCAGCTCTGGAAGGGACTGGGGGACCTTGTGGTGTATGGAGGTATAATTAAATATGGATCTAATTTAACATTGATGCATTGTGTTCTCTTCACTAGCCAGTTAAATGAGTGTAAGACTAAAAAAATAAGTAAAAGTCTTTATAGAAAGTAAGTTCACTATGCTAATTAGAGTTTAGAAAAAGCAGTGGTGGGTTGAAACAGGAGGAACATAAGTTCAAGGCCAAACTGGCTACATAATAAATTCCAGGCCAGTGTAGATATAGCAAAACCCTATCTCATAAAAGTGGTGGAAAATTGTGATATTTTAAAATTACATAGATAATACAATAAATATCAAGCAAGAATGAAAGCTGAAGAAGCAAAAAAGGTGGAAAATTTTATCATTTAACAATTTAAATTTTATTTTTGAATAATTATAAAACATTGCTTAATGCTCTAAAATTAGAGGCACAAAAGAACAGAGCCAACATAATTATTAACAAACTGGGTAAATTCCAGCAAGCTAACTAATAGGTTGCTAAAATTTTTCCTGATTTTCAGCTGAATAAATATTTCATATAGGTGAAAAACAAAAAAAATGTTGAGATTCATGGTTTCTGCTTCCTTTTTGACAACAGAATTGCAAATTTTTATGCTTTTATATATCTCTTTAATTGTAAGTGTGTATATTGTATGTGTATATTTTTCACCCTATCTATCAGCCATATCTAGGAGGTATCTGTGATCATACACATATACACATTTAAATGTGTCCATATATAAATACATAAATACACTATATTTACATATATAATTTATATATCACATATAATTTATATAGTTTATATATGTTAGATATATAATTTCTAAATATATATTATACATATATAACATACAAAATATCTAAATATATTATACATATATAAGATGTAAAATATTCTGAATGTATATTATACATATATGTATATATAAAATATATACATATCATTATATAATTGTATATAAGTCCCTCATGCAAGCCTGTGTCACACAATTTCTGAGACTGGAAACTATTTCTTTCCTCTCTAAATCTGGTATTTTTTCACTATGATTGTTCCTTTTGCCTTGTGAGTCCAATATGACAGTGACATTCCTCACGACTGTGGCCATGATATTTGACACCTCCATGTATAGTTTTAATCTATATTGGGGTCAGGATTAGACAGGCTTTGAGGACAGTAGTGGCAGAGGTGGTCTGAAATAGTACATGATCCCAAAAACTATATTTGAATTACATTAGGTTTGTATTTAAATTTAACTGCCAGCTTTCCTAATCTTCCACAACTAGAATGAAATCAGATTTCCGCATTCAGACACGGGAAACTTCCCACTTTACCAAGTTTTTAGCTTGTTTAAAAGCAGTTTTTACCTTCAAGTCCACCAAGACAGTAATACTCACCATGTCTTCCATTATAAGAAGAATATCTCCTCAGGTTGACATTGTACTTCAATCTGTTGTTTTAAAATTATTTTCCCCCAGTTTTTAAGAGTAGTGTTTTTCATGTTAGTGCAGGAAGAAAAGAGTACACGAGAATCAAGAATCATCTGGAGATCTTAGGGATTTATCTCAGGAAATTTTGATTTCACAATTTTATGTGAGGCCCAAGAAATCTGGAGATTTTTAATTTTTTATTGTTTGTTTGCTTAAAAAAAACAGGATTTCCCAGATCATTCTCATGTATGGAGAAAGGAATTTTCTAAACTTCTTATTTTTAAGCCCATTTCTGCTCTGGATCTCATTCTAGCTTTTCTACTACCATTTCTACCATTCTGAGTGTCTTTCTCCATAAATTCTTTTATTCTAATATTAAAAAATAAGAGAAAAGCCTCTGCAAAATCCTCTTCGAGGTACTGTGCTATGTAATCTTTCCTTCATTTTGCTGTCTGACTCTCACCCTTTTGTTCCCTCATTCTTAACATCCTAAATTTGAAGTTTATTACTGGTTAAGTATTTATTAATTCCTTTTTCTCCTCAACATCTGCCATATTTGCTTTTGTGGATCAGACAGTTTTTGAAGATCTTTCACTTGACCAGTAAACACTGCCTTCTAGTGGTTCTTTTTCTTCCTGTTACCCCCACCCTTACTAAAATTAGTCATCCAGGTGCTCATTCTTTCCCTCTCCTCCTGAATTCAGAAGACAGAAATAGTTCTGGATTCTGAGACTAGGGCTTTAAAATTGCAGGAGACAATTTAGATGCATAAGAAGTTAGGACAAATGAAGAAATATTTTCTTAGCAGTTCTTGGTTCCATAATATTTTATCACTAACTTTTTTATTAATTTTTTGAAAATCTTTCAAAATCGGAGTTTCTTATTTACCAACTATTTTGTTTACCCAAATGTGATACCAAAATGTAATAAGTCCTAAATAATGTCCACATTTTTAGAACAGTTAGAGAAACCCTTTCTCCCTTTTTGTTTCCTGATCTCAGGTGAGCAAGGCATTAGAGAAGACAGAGATATATGGAGATACCTCTGATTTGAACCTTTAGTTTCATGGTAACCAAAGAGTCCTTTTCAATGCTTCCTCCCTTGGGAACTCAGAATAAACTTGCTCTGAATAAAAATGAAAAATGTAAGAAATCAGATGTCATTAACTTATTAATTAGCACAACCCCTTCCTATTGTCTCTATTTGATAATAATTTAATCATGAAATATAGTAACATGGAATGAGAAATTAAAAATAGCACAGAAAATGAAAACAATCAGTATATGGATACTAAGGTGAGTTGCATTTACAAAGAGGAAGTATTTTCTAAGAACATGTGTCTGTTAAATGTGAGCATGACAATAATTAAGATGGCTGATTATTTGAAATAAGATAATTTGATTATTATTGAAGCTAATTTTCTTAACAATAAGAATGCATATCAATTATGACATCTATAATTTTCACAGGCACTTCATTATCCCAATATTGGGTGCCTAAGTTCTAATCTCAGTGAAGGATTAAAAAGCAAGATTAAAGACATTTAAGACTGTGCGGAGAAATAAAGCTTGTATAACACTACAGTAAATTCCTAACGTGTCTTTTTCACCTGAATGCAGTGCAAACTATACTTTCCAATAGGAATCAGCTAACATATTTGATTGTTTTCAATGTAACTGGAGGCTGTTTCTCTTTAATTACTACTGTATAAAATAAATCTACCAGTGTTATTCTTCAAAGAAATGTGCTAAAATTATGAGGTCTTTAGGGTAGACCTTCGTTGCTCCTTTATTGACTGACATTTTCACAAGTCATTCAATGAGTTATATAAAAAATGATATGCATAATAGCAAGGGCACTCAACCTACTTTAATTCCTTAGATTTTAAAACTGTCATTTTAAATAACTTTTACATTTTAATTGGAAGTGTATTTCTTGACCTATTTGCTTATAATTATACCTTTATCTATTGTGACATTAACTTTCTAGAGCATTTTAAGAAAGCAAGTTGCTGGGTGGCTGGCTGCTTTAGTGATAGTTCTATTGGCCTAGTGGGAACACTTGACTTTTAGACTGGTAGAATCTGATATTTTCCTACAGAATTTTGGAGCTCGCAAATCACCAACACAATCGCTTCATTTCATACAAGTGAAATATGAATTCCAGAGAAAGTTATAACTTAGCTAGAGTCATATAGTTAATTAATGGCAGAGCTGGAGGTAACACTCAAGTCTCCTGACTTTCCACCCAGTTAACACTTGTTGACTGAAGTAATTCCTGATGTGTCATTTTCCTATGACAGATTTGCTAGATTAAACCAACTATCATGCTATTTTAAAAGAATGTACAGTTTTACCCATACATGTTACAAATATTTAATATTTTTTCTGTTTAGCTTGCAGTTGTCACAGTGATAAAAATGCTTCTTGACATTAAGCATTTGTGTTCTATAAATAATGTGAATTGCCAACTATTTGCCACTGTTTGTGCCATCTGTTATACTCATGCCTCATATAAGTGTTGCTAAAATTATAAAAATTCATTATGAAATAATAAAGAAAAGTGTCTGAGGTCAAACAGTGATACAATTCAAGAAATGATATTTTGTGAAAAACAGAAAAATAATTTCTCTATATAAAGGTAAGGAAATAATGCTTGGGGATGAATATGGAAGCCTTAGGATTCCATAAATATATGTGTTTATTAAGATGTCATTTATACTTAAGTGTCAAGAAAGATCAACTCATGCCATGCAAAGGGCAATGCAAAGATTATGTTTAATTGAAGATAAATGTTTAAGAAATAAACGAGAATCTCATTTATATTTATGCTTTATATGTGCATGCTTTATGTGTACTACAGTGAAGTCTTCATATGTACATATGAAGTATATATAAAATATGTACATATAAATTATATATACATATATGCACATCTGAAAAGAACATAATTACCCAGACATAGGTAGGTCACAGCTGTAATCCTAACTACTCAGCAGGCTTCAATCTGAGGATCCCATTTCAAAGCTAGCCTAAGCAGGAAAGTCCATGAGACTCTTATTTCCAATAAATTACTAAAAATACCAGAAGTGGAGGTATGACTCAAAAGTGGTAGAGTGTAGTCTTGATCAATAGAAGCTCAGGGACAGCACCAAGACCCTGTGGTCAAGCCCCAGGACCAGCACAATAAAAAGAAAAAGAAAAAGGAAAAGGACATAATGAAATCATATTAAAATATGTAATAACATTTTAGAAAATAGGAGTTGGGATGATTAAAAAAGAGTAATAAAGAAGGTAGATATGATCAAAGTACATTTTATACATACATGGAAATATTACAATCAGTATCTTCACTGTGAGTAATCAATGTACATTAATCACAAAAGTAATGAAAGCCTTTGGAAAAAAGACTCCAGTTCTGAAAACAATAAGTCCAACACTATCTTACTTTTTAATGATGTTTTTCATGCCATTATCTGTGCTTTGTGATTCATATATAGAGTCAACATCTCTTTAAGAGTTTCTGTAATATAAACAAGGTATCTAGATTTTAGATGCAATATCTAGTCCTCATTGTTGAATGTTGAACTTCCTGCCTGTCTGGTTATCACTGGAAAATGAATATTAAAAAATACTTCAATAGAAAGTAAGTGAATTTATTTCTATTTTAATTATCTTTTAAATTGCATGAGTTTGTGTAATCATATGTGTTTTATAGTATTGAGATCATTGAATACACAATATTTAATGCCCATTCCACCATTTCTGGTGATTGTAACACTTCAATTCTTTTCAGAAATGACATGTACTTTCTAAGGCAAACTGGTATTTTCTCAAGTAAGATAATAGCTTTTATTCTACTTTTGCAGGATCCAACTGGAATATTCTCACTAGACAAAACCATTGGCCTTGGTACTTACGGAAGAATCTATTTGGTAAGTGATTTAGAAGATTTCTTCATTCTTCATTTTCTAGTAACAATAATTGTAAGTCAGAAATCCCATACTGCAAATCAAAAAATGTCAAAACGTGGCTTTTCACTTTGAGATACTAAATAAATTGAAATAGCTCATTGACATCTGTAAAAATTATTGTTGATTATTGCGAAAGGAATGGGTTGCCAAAACTACAGTGAACCAAACCAGTCCATATAAGATCTAAAAATTATTAGTGAAAAACTAATAAAGGGACATAGTGAATGCAATTAATGAATGAAAAGAAACTACTCCAAGTAAGATGTACTCAAATAAAAATGTAACTTGTTTAATATATATAATATACTATATAATATATACTATATAGAATATCAGTATATACTATAAATTATGTCCAAACGATTCTAATTGTCCATGTTCAACATACACTGAATGCTATAAAAAGGAAAAGTTTCTGAATGTTCTATATCTTACTCTGTATATGAATATATAATGGTTTGTTGAAGAATCTAACAAAAGATCAATGTCTCTATGTACTGATTATATATTAAGCACTAATGGTATGTCAGGCACTGGAAATAAAGTGATGAATAAAACACACAAGGTTCCAGCTCTTCCAAGGTTAGAGTCTAGAAATATATAAGCATTTAAGTATGCATTACATAAAAACACATGTAGTTACATTATTTCAGTTATATTATCCTTACCAACACTCGATAATAAAAAAAAAACACAGAATAGGGAGAGCTTTATTTAGATTGTAAGGTTGATGTTAATTTCCTGCTCTGTGGAAAGTAACAGTTAAACTGATACCCTGAAGATAAGTATGAAATAAGCAATGGTATGATAGGAGAAAATGTTAATATACTTTAGACAGAGGTCAGGGCTGGTATGGGATAAAGGTGCTTCAGTAGACTTATCACCCTTCACAAGCAATCTGACATTTTCTCAATCTGATATAGTATAAGGTTCTATACAAGTGTAGTGTTCCTCATTCCCCAGTCTGTTCTGTAAAACTAAGTTTACTGTCCCTAGTCTGACCTTACTGTCCATCAATCACAATATATATACCTATGCATATACATATATATGTGTGCATTTTGTGTTATATATAATACATACCATATATGTTACATGTTTTATATATACATATATGTTTTGTAAAATATAAAAACGTGCATAAAATCCACAAGGATATTTCTGCTTGCCAAGAATGGCACCTTTGAGGCTACAGCTTCCAAGAAAGGGCTGTTTTCCTAATTTATCTACCCAGATTGGAGTGATGAGGCACTTTTTAAAACATTGAATATAAGGGCCTATAACATAGAATTTAACAGTACAAATAGTGTGGAGATAGTTTGTATTAGCAGAAAGGTTTTCACAAAGAATATGAATATTAATGAGGAAAGTTTGTCAAACCATTTTGGCCTTACCTATTAATAGAATTAAGAAGCTATAAATAGTGATATTTGTCAAATATGTTTTTACAGTATCTCAGGTACATTCCATACTGTTTAGTTAACATTGGTCAACTTTGCTAACTTGTTATTGATAACTACATCTTATGCATAGTCTTAGAATAAAGTTTCACTTCTTTAAGACAGATAAATTTATAATCTCAATTCTCTATACATAGTTTAATTCCTGATGTGTGTATGTATCTGTGTGTATTTATTGTGAGTTGAAGGTATAAAACTTTCACCATCATTAATTCTGGAAATAACCTCAGAAATAAGGTAAGATGCCAAAATAAGATTAGACAATGAAAGAAAGTGATTTCTCACCATCATTAATCAGTACTTTTGATGCCATAAAAAGAAGAAAATCAGGAGGAAAAAAAGGTAAGTTATGCATGAAACGTTCCTTTTTTAAAATTCAGGGTTTTATTTTAAATTTTAAATTTTATGAATTTTAACAAATACATAAAGTCATATAACTGCTATCAAATGAAGATTTTTCCAGAAATATCATAAATTAATGTCAGTTTACCTTCAAAGAACATTCTTCCACTACCATATGTGACATTCCAGCTGGTATGTTTTGGTTCTGATTTGCTTCAGTGTCACTGAATTTTCCTATATTTTCTACAGTTCTTCTTTTCCCTGTTCTCACTTACTATGTTTAAAGAAAGGTTGGACAAATAGGATTGCATGAAGCTGCAGAGCTTCTGCATGGCAAAGGACATAGCTAGCAAGATCAATAGAAAGCCCACGGGTTGGGAGAAGATCTTCACTAGCCATACAATGGATAAGGGTCTTATGTCTAAAATATACTTGGAACTCAAAAAATTAAAACCTCCAACAACAAATCCTCAAAGAAACAACAGCCTGATAAGTAAGTGGGCTAAAGACTTAAAGTAAAACTTCTCTGAAGAGGAAATAAGAATGACCAATAGACATATGAAAAAGTGCTCAACCTCTCTAGCCATAAAAGAAATGCAAATCAAAACAACATTGAGATTCCACCTCACCCCAGTTAGAATGGCAATAACCAAGACCTCTAATAACAACAGATGCTGGAGGGGATGTGGCCAGGAGGGAACCCTACTGCATTGTTGGTGGGAGTGTAAACTTATTTACTTACTCTTTTAGAAAAATTTAAAGTTAGTCTTCAACAATTTCTTGAATTTTCTTTTCTTTACGTAGATACAACTTTCTGTAATAAAGAACTTAAGCTTGAAGAACTTTTTTTAATATTCCCATAGTCCAAAGTTTCTAGTAATGGGTTATCTGGCTTTGTGTTAAAAGCCAATATTTCACCCTCATTCTTGCACAATATTTGCACTGCGTGTAGATCTTGGTTGACAATTATTTTTTCTTTCAGCACTATAAAGATTATACTTCATTATCCTCTGACATGGTTTCTGAAATCTATATTTTTGTATTTTTAATCTAGTAGCCTTTACATTTTTTTCTTTGTTTTTTAGAACTTTAAATATGAAATATAGATGATTTCTTATTCTGATTGTATGTTTTCATGGAGCATTTATCTCACATTAGGATATAAGATCTTTGGGTTTCTATGATGCTTTTTGATACTGAGTTGATACATTTCACCAGCTTTTGGTATTCTTCACCTTTTATCTTTTCTGATATTTATTCTGCCATATTCTATTTCTTCTCCTTTTGTAAACTCAATTCCATATGTGTAAGAAAATTTGATATTATCTCTCAAGTCTTAGATGCTCTGGAGTGTGTGTGGGGGTATGGGGGTGAGTATATACACGTGTGTGTCCTTCATTTTTACTGTGTTTTAGTATGGAACATATTTTCCCATCCTCATCTTCACTGTCTCCTCTGTCATCTGTTTCAAGACTAATAAAAATTAACGGGACTTCCAAAGACATTACAGAATTTCCACTTGACTTTTTTTTTTTGTCCGTCATGAGGCCTGAACTCTGGGCTTGCATGCTGTCCCTCAGCTTTTCAGCTCAAAGCTAGCGCTCTACCACTTGAACCACAGAGCCACTTCCAGCTTGTTCTGCTAATGTGGTGCTGAGGAATAGAGCCCAGAGCCTCATGAATGCTAGACAATCACTCTACCACTGAGCCACCTTCTTAGCAGTTCAATGGGCTTGTTAAAATACTTAACAATTTTACTGAAATTTCATTTGTTCATGTATGTTTCCCATATTTTTCACTAAAGCCTACCATGTATCATTCCTAGTTCTGCTAAACCCTCTGTCTTATAATTGCAAGAGCTAATTCATGTGTGAAGCAGATTATGTTGATTGTTTTGTCGCTTGAAAATTGGCTATATTGTTTTTATATGCAACATGGAATTTCTATTTGAATGCTAGACATATTATATAGAATAGTAAAGATTGAGATAATTAATATTTGTGCCTTGAAATAATAACATTCGTTCTCTGAGTTGATAATATGGAGGAGAGAAAGAAGAGAGAAGGGAGAGAGGCAGAGAGAGAGAGAGGGAAAGAGAGGAGAGACTTTTTATCTGTTGTTTCTAGAGATTCTGTACTTTTATGTTACATCACAGAAGGCCTTTAGAAATTTATTTTTAAAGTTATTGATTTTCTTTTGGTGGCAGTCCTGGAACTTGAACCCAGGGCCTGAGTGCTGTCCCTGAGCTTCTTTGCTCAAGGCTAGTGCCAGACTACTTGAACCACAGCTCCACTTCTAATTTTTTGGTGCTTAATTGGAGGAGTAACATGGGGTTTCTTGATGGGGCTGCTTTGAACTGCAGTCCTCTGATCTCAGCCTCCTGAGTAGCTAGGATTACAGATGTGAGCCACCAGCACCCAGTTAAAGTCATTGAATTTTTTATATCCAATTTTATGATTACTTGTCTTCTCCTTGCAGCTATAGTGATCTACTTTTCATGTCCCATCTACCTTTGTAGGTGCTTGACTTCTTTTTAGCTTATTGGTCATTGTCTAGACTCAAAAGTTGTGGTTATTTGTGTATTAATTTTTTCCTGTTAGGGTGGCAGAAGTACTCTTTTCACAATTCCCATCCTCACCAGAAGTAAGAACTTGATCCAAATTCTTTTTAATTGAGTATTCAAGAGCTATCTACTATATGCAAGAGTCTGTACATATCTATAATTACTCAGAATTTTATGTGACACCTATTCAGATTCAAAGGAAAATGCAGATTTTTCAAAAGTAGATTCCTGTATTAGAGAGAACAGATGCTTGGAGCTTTATTTACACCATAAAGATTTCTCTTCAGCACTCATTGACTTGACCCCCTTTTTATTGTACCTCAAATTAATTTCCTTCTGTTAAAGGGCTGGGGATAATGATGCTGTACATTGACTCCACTATCAGAGAACATTCAAGAATATATAATAAACATTTGAAAAATGTTCATCTTCTTTACACCAATACTTCCACTTTGGAAATCAATGAAATACATTTTAAACATTGGAAAAACGTACAGAGATATACATTGCATAAGAAGCATAACATACTGTGACGGAGAATGACTGCTTTGAATCAGGCAGATTTAATTCAGTCCTTACTTGGCCATTAATGAGCATGACCTTGACCAAGTCATTTAACCTCTCAGTATCCTTATTTATAAGGCGCTATTAATGCTTAACCTCATGATTTTTTATAAGATTTAGATGTATCAGAGATACATCTTAAAAGGTAGTTTCTACTATAATTACTGCTGCTATTTTAAAAAGAAGTCAGTAACACTCTCTAAGTAAAGCAGTGCTCATGAAGTTATATAGCAGCACACAACTATGTTTTATGTGTTATTAAGTATTCCTTTTTCTGTATATACATACTGATTATAGTTATGTTTAAATATGCAGATAATTCTTGATGAATTTAATGGTCAGAATAGTAATGGTATTTTTTAATTCTGTGATTTACTGGCCTATTTTTCTAATATCTATATTACATTACTTAAAGAACATATGTGTATATTATGCACTATATATGACAGTACCAGATGCTGTATAAATAATGTATACAACAAAATGGAAGCATGATTCCATTCAAAATAGATGTCAGAGTGACTCACAGAGTCTTTTGCTTTCTCAGTGCTGTCAACCACACCCTCTGCTGGGGTTTGTTTTGGTTAAAAGTCTCTCC
The DNA here is from genome assembly GCF_000151885.1 of Dipodomys ordii. Classification (NCBI taxonomy): domain Eukaryota; kingdom Metazoa; phylum Chordata; class Mammalia; order Rodentia; family Heteromyidae; genus Dipodomys; species Dipodomys ordii. The sequence goes on from NW_012267304.1 coordinate 1,577,910, forward strand.
TATATCTTCCAGCTTGTTTCCAAGGCTTGGTTCTCTGGCAAGTTTCCAGCTCTCTGCTTATGTCTGTGCACATTGAAATGAAGACTGAGTCTCCCTCCACATTGCAAACCTTTTTGCTCTAATATGACACCTATCCTCTGCCACCCTCTTACAACTCCTGCTAATCCAAACTCTATTTGAAATTGTGGGGTTTTTTTCTCTCCTTTTTCAGAGAGAGAAATACTACTTTTCCTTTTTCCTCAGCAGGGTTAGAAAATATTGCTTCCTCTTTACTAGTCCCATAGCTCATGAGTAGTAATTTGAATTGGAGGACATTTTAGTATTGGGCCATGCAAGGCCATATTTGCAAAAAGAAACTAGGTGGGAGCTCATTTTTCAGTAATATGAGGGAAAACAACATATTTCTCAAGGAGTGATATACAGAAAGACTGGCAATTTGTGAAATATTAAGAAAAAGATCAGTACTCTTTAGGTGGCACAGTGGGTGCTGGCAAATTGACTCTTCCACTAAGTGACCCTACACATGCCACTTGACATGCCTAGGCCATTTTCTTAACTATAATATGAACATAGTAGAGGAGATAAATTCCAAAGATAAAGTACTTCACATAGTGCCTAGCACTCAATAAAATGTTCTTCGTATACTTAACTCTCAACAGCATGATAATTCCTTTCATTGTATTTCACAGTGAAAGTTGATTATTCCTTATCAGCTGCTACTAAATGGAGTAATAGCCCATTTCACCAAATAAATGAATTGCATCATATTCTTCTATTTTCCCTGTATCTCACCATTGGATAGCCAGACGTGATATTTAGCTTAATACTTATTACTATGACATCCCAATGCCAAGCTAAAGTTGTGAAGCAGCTATGCTCCATTCTATTTATTATTTATCTAACACTAGTTTGTTAAACATAATAATAGTGAGGTGAAGCAAGGAACTAGGCTTTCAGTATGAACAAGTTTGCCTTGACCTTACTAAGGTCTTGTCTGTACCACTAACATTAGTCACCTGCTCTTAATTGCCATATGCAGGAAGTAAGGACAGAAAAGAGAACTGGCCAAGGTGCAAGGAAAGGAAAATTTTAAGCAAAGGAAAATCCACCTGCAATATAGTAAACATATGGATGGCACTAAAGTTTAGCACATGTGATGCTTAGTTGGTATGGAATGCAATGAAATGTTTGTAGAAGAGTGCATCCCCAATATCATTTTGTTTCAAAACTTAGAAAAGTTCTGATGAGAAATTAGAGGAGTTATCTGTCCCTGAGTTGTCAACTGATTCATCTAGGTATATGAAGGCTTGGCATTTCATTCATAAGCAAATTCCTAAATTGTGTATTCTCTGGATGGACACCATTAAACACTATGCAGTGCATCACCCTTAAATTTGATTTTTTGAAAAATCACTTCTTGGTATATTGCTTTTACTTGCAAACCTCACCAGGCAGGTGAGATTTTGGTTTATTAGCTAAATTTTCTGAATTTGAAGTTTGGGCGGGGAATGAGAACAGAAAGGAAGGAAAAAAATGTCTTCAAAGTTGATGACATCCAATTTATGATATTTTAAATTAAGTTTTAGAAACATGGTGCTGACATTTGGGTTGCCCTAGCCACCAGGCCTATTGAAAGGGGGTTGAGTATTTTTCCTTTTAGTCTGAAATTATACTGTTTATTTGCCTACCAAATGTCTAGCACTGTGAATGCTTTCTTTTTAGGTAGGAAAGTTTCCTCACATCCTTGCCATTTTGCAAATATAGCTCAATTAAGTCAGCCAACAAATATTGCTTGAGTGCCCATAAAGCGCATAACACTCTGTATTTCATTATATATTTTAAGCCGCTGAAGCTGGAAGCTTAATTGAAGCCATAGGCATCCTAGGTGGTTGTGTCTTCATCATGTAACCCCACAAGCCTAAAGCTTTCTCTTGCTCCAACTTTCTTCCTGTGACATTGCTTCTTTGTGAAAATGTGCCTCAAAAGTAAAGATTGATGTTTCTTCGGAAACCTCAGGCTGCTCTAGCATAGGAAACATTGATTTTATCCTTTGAATAAAGAACATTGTCTTGAATCTTTCCATAACAAATTTGAAAATATTTCCTGAATACATAGTGTCCCAAGTACTGTTAGTTATGGGGTGTTAGTTATGATAATCAGATTATTATCTCACATTTGAGAAAGGAGTAATGGGATATTAAAAAAAGAGAGAACTGGGTGAGATTAGGGAAAAGAAAGGAGGAAATAGGGATGTTATTTTTTCCTGGATGCACAGAAACTAATGAAGCTTCTGATGGATGAGACTCCAAAAAAAAGTTTTATTTTTTATCAATAACAAATCTGGGGTTGAATTATTTGTAGTGAGGTTGAGAAAAAACTGCATAGACTAAATAAATTGATACTCAGGGGACCAAATTAGTGGAAAGTGCTGAGTCTTAAAGGCCTTGGAGAAAAAGGGAATATTTCTACCTTGGCAATGACATATCTCCAACTGTGGAATAGAACCAAAGACTCTGAATGAGACTTCATTTTGCATCTGAATAAATCTTGAGGGAAGAAGAAACATTTTGTAGAAAGAGGAATGAAAGGTGAAAGCTCAAATCATATACGGGCTTTCTGCTCCCAAGATTCCATAATTAAACTTTCCTAACAATTGATTGATAAGTTCTCAGATATAGATGTGGAACAATTCAGCTTCTATATTTGATGCATTGGGGTGACAAAAAATCATTTTCTGATTTCCCCAGATACACAGTCCAGTTGGTTATAGAAAGTAGTTCCAGGAACAGAAAAGACAAATTTAATGTTTGGAAACAAATACATACTTTTAAGCAAAAGTCCAAAACTTAATAAATTTGTATAGCATAGGAGTTTTGAATAATAAGATAAATGTACTCCAATTAAGAAAATATTTATTAAATATAAGCATACATCTCTACATAGGAATAATAGTTACCTAAAATACATATGAAAGCTTACCTAATTGATGCTTAGCGAGTTTTCTTTTGCTTCTGCATATATATGTAACACATGTATAGATAGATATAAAATTCTGGTCATATTCTCAGAGCAAATTCTGTGGAAGTGGTTTAAGTGTCAAGAGTGTTGCTTTCCTTTATCCTACAGTACTATATTACGGATATTTAGTTATCTGTGTCCTCATCACAAATAGACACTTTGCAAAATAGCCTTTAGGAGGTTGAAATAAGATTCCTGAAATGAGAATGAGTTGTAATTTGATTTTGGAACTTTGCAACATCATATTTGCGTATCTATATCTAAGATAATTTTACGGTTGATGCCAAATCTGTATTCAGAAAGTATCACTATAGCTCTCTTCGGTATCAAAGGAAAAGTGGCACTTCTTACAATTTTATCTCTCTGGAGCAACTTTAAAGCCAGGCTCTTCCAAAGAAACCTATTAGCAAAATAAAATTTAAAATTTCAAAAAACATGAAAAGACATAAGTAGTCCCTTATCCCACAGTCTTATTTTCTCCTTGATCACCTACATCTAGCTTATAATATGTTTCTTTTCTTCAAAGCATAAAGAGGAAATGAGATATGAGATGAATTGTGTGTTATTTCAATTGGCGAAGTAATGTGGTGGTGGTGGCTTATATGCACTTTGTGTTAGAAAAATAGAAAGCTTCTTTTGAGTTTGTTCTTAGGCAGAGTCCTTTATGACTAGGAAAAGAAGGTTGGATTGTTCTAAGTCCCCTTGGAGGGAAAAAGATTGATTATATTCTAAGCACTGCCAGTAACATTTTGTATAAATCATTAACTCTGAAGAGCAAAAAAAACAAAACAAAAACACCACCATAATCAAAAAGGACAAGTGTAGGAGTCCTGAAAGAAGGACAGCTTTTCTTGACTTAGGAAAAAATTAAGTTACTTGGTATATACATTGGTGGAAGAAAAAAATGGGACTTACATAATAATCATTTTGGGAGTTAGTTATATCAGGGACCTAACACTTACTGAGTAACAACTTAGTGGGTAACATTTACTGAGTGTTTACAATGACTTGAGTGTTTAATTTTCATTATTGCCTTTACTTCTAAATGTGACCTTAAGATTCAGACACCATTGTATTCGCATCTTCCCATTCACAAATTAGGAAACTGAAGATTTAACAGCTTGAGTTACTGAACAAATTCACAAAACTAGGAAATTCCCAAGTTCACAGTCAAACCCAAATTTGCCTGGTCTGTAAATATGTGTCCTAAACCCTAGCATATTGTATTCGTCTCAAAAATTATGACCCAGAATGCAAAAACATTCAACAAAAATCACTGAGAATAAAAACGCCTCCCCATACATGCAGATTTGCCCAGCCTTTCCACGCTTGGTGGGCTGAGGTCAGTGATGAAGATGTTCAATGTTTTTGCCTTCTAGAAAATTTCTGTGAGGCAGAAACAGTATAGTCTTGAGTGCTCTTTTTCACAACTTAATAGAATTTCCAAAGTGGCTGAGATAAAGCACATTGGCTCTAGAGTATATAAACACTTACACATTGCTATTTAGATTTCTGTAAGACATTATGGGAAGATAAAGAAATGCTTTCTGTCACCTATCTGTAGTTGTCTAGCAGACAAGGTACCATCTCCATTGCTAGGGACACTTTTCCTCAGTTACTGCTACCTCTGGGAGACACTGAAGGATCAGTGAAAAGAATTTTAAAATTTAAACACGTTTAAAATAAATTTAAAAATTATGTATTTTAGCTGGGCTCCAGTGGCTCATGCCTGTAATCCTAGCTATGCAGGAGGCTGAGATTTGAGGATTGCAGTTCAAAACCAGCCCGGGCAGGAAAGTCCATGAAACTCTTATCTCTAGTAAACCAACGGAAAACCAGAAGTGGCGCTGTAGCTCAAGTGGTAGAGCGCTAACCTTGAGCTGAAGAGCTGAGGGACAGCTCTTCAGGCCCAGAGTTCAAGCCCCATGACCGACAATAAATAAAATAAAATAATGTATTTTATAATGCTTTCTCATAACATGGGAGAAAATTAGTCTATATAAAACTTAGAGAGGACTTTGTTTTCTCCCAAAGAACTGGAATAAATTTTGTATGGAAGTTAAGTGGCTATAACTTAGAAGGGTTAGATAGCAGCCATGGAAAGGAGTTGAGGAGGTAGATGGGTATAGATGGTAAGTAAGACTTTGACATTGAGATGAGAAGAATCCCAGGTGTACTGTATAAGTACAATTCTCCTTATATTGATCTGATCACATGGGGATGTAGGTTTCAACAGAACTAGACTTTAAGTTTTACATAGTGGTTAACCTCTACAAGAGTTTTGCAAGCAGCCAATTTCCTCTCACCTTGTCAGAAAAAAAATAAGTGTTACAATGATATTAGAAAACTCAATTATAAGGTTCATAGTGGATACCTAATGAATTAGTCTTTAAAAGAACCACGCAAATTTCCTTAGCAACAAGGGACTCTGATATTTCTATTTCAACTATACCCCCAGATGCCTAGTAAAGTACATTGCACATATAGGCACAAGGGTATTGAGGATACATTAGAAGCAATAATTTCAATGTAGATTCCTTAATGTATCTTCTGTTACCACATTCACATTCTCCTTTTATTGTAATTCTTTGAGTAGAAATTAGGATAATGATAGGTTTATCCAGAAAAAAATATCTGTCATAATACCCTACACACATATGATATATATGGGGTATAAATGGGATGTAAATCGCATATGTGAGGGTTTGCATGCTTTATACTGGAACAAACAAAAACCATGCAAAAGCGATTTCCTTCCAAATGACATATTTTAATAGGAGCTGTCTGCAATATACCTTGATGGAAAGGGTTGACTAATGACACTCTATTAAGCCAATACTGGAGACAGATTAGGCTTTCAAAATTATACTACCTAAGTAACATTCTATTCTGACCATTTTAAAAAGGTGGCACTGTGTAGAGATAAATATTTCCAAAGGATGGAAATATTAGCCATTTTATTACTTTCTGCTGAATGAGTCATTTAGGAAGCTTGAAAGAGTATATTTTTTCTCAGGGTACTGTAGTTTGCTGTAGCGTTATTTGCATTGCCAAGTATAAGGATAGCTTCAAGAGAGCTTCATACCTTCAGGAAGATGTCTAGAACATGTACAAATATTTCCTGACTTGGAAAATTGGCAGCCATTGGAAAGAAAAACACATATAAATAAATAAAAGTCTACAAATGCCCTTGCTTCTCTGAGCCTTTTACCCACAATTTTCAGCCGCTGTAATGGTTTTTTTTAATTATCTTAAATTTTATTTTCAGAAGAAATTAAATGGCCTAAAATGTTAAACGCTGAACATTTTTAGTAATGTGCATATTGTAGGTTTGGCCCTGTCTGTTAATGTCTCTCTACTAGTCCCTATCTCTCTCCTTTCCCTTCATTCCCTCTCCCTCCCTATCACACACACACACACACACACACACACACACACACACTCACTCACTCACTCACACGAACTTTTCCCATTTTTAGAAGCTTCAATCAATCCAGGATAGTTGGTCACCACATGAAGATGATGGATTTATGCCCTTTCATGCTTGAAAATTGCATCATGCTTGGTAAGGCAGAAGGGTCTGCTCTTCAAATGCACTCAAGGAAGAAGTAATAAACATGAATAGAAAGGTGAAAGCAGTGTAAAATAGTTTGGTGATATTTGTAGTGAGCAGAGCCCGTGTTTATTCCAGCCAGTACAATGTGAAAACTGTTTTTATTGATTACCACCACCATCATCATTCCCCCCACCCTAAAATATATAGCCAGAATTAAATGACTGGCTATTTGATGAATATTACCAAAAATGTTTATGGGTTTCTGGTATATACAACCTTACTAAAATAGAAAATGAATCTCTTGCATTGCATCCACTATACTGGTAAAGACATTATCTAAATGCCTAGACTCAAGGGAGGGAGATTAGAGAAATATAACTCACTGTCAACCTCCTGCCCTAAGGCTTTTCAGATAGGATACTCTGGTATGAGGCCAGAACTTTTTAGAAAAACCTCCACCAGTTGCCTCTACTTTTTGGGATTTGGCAGTGTTGTGAGTGATAGTTAAGTTGAGTTTGGAGAGTTTACAGAAATCCTCTAGAATATGGGCAGTTAATTTACACAAGGTAAATTTCTTTAGAGAAAAATAGCTGCTGTACTAACATTAAGGTTGGTTTGTAAACCCTTCCTCACTCTGCACAAATTAGGAGACTTGTGATTTAAGAGGCAAAATCTGCTTCTCTAGCTAGGACTTTTACATGGTTGTGTGCATTCAACTCCATTTGGAAATACTCATGTATTTTGGATTCTGTTGGTGTTGTGAATTATCTTTCAATCACTTGAATTTTATGTATTATTACACACTTGGTAGAAAACTACAACCCATTCATTTTGAATGTTATAGAAATAGAGAGCCTGGAGAGATAGACGTCTCTAGGCTTATATAACTTGCCTTACATTGGCATTAATGTATTCAGAAAGAGATATGGGCCCATGAATGACACAAAGCTTCAGTTGGAACTTTCATTGTAACAATGCTATGAGGAGAAGACAGTGTATATTACTTTGTTTATGTCCTATGCAGAAGATTGGTTGAATCAAATTTTGCTGGTTAATTCTATATCTTATGGTTTCGTTTATTCAAATCTTACAGTGCAAGCCCTTGATTATCAGTAAGTGAAGAAAATATGACATGGTAAGAAGGAGAAATAGAAATGAGAGCTGACAGATTTGGCAAATAAAAAATAGGATATCCAGTTGTGAATGAATTTTAATGAAGAGCAAATAACTAAAGTGTATAACCATGCTAAATACTCATTTTACCTACAATTCATATTTTACTGTGTAGGTTCCATACTTTCTCTGCCAACTTTATATGGAATCAACTTTACTCCAGTTATAGATTTACTCCTTCCATCCTGTTTGTAGAAAGAAGGATACTTTCTCACCCACCTGCTATCGTGTGGCAGGGAATGCTATATCAGCTTATATAAAAGGCTGCCAATGGGTGGGGAGAATTGGTCTTCTGGTCTTAGAACAGCTGCTACTCCTCCCTGTTTCTTGTAGCAAATGTTGTCTTTGCTTCTTTCACAGCTCCATAGCAAAGCTGCTTTACTGGCAGCTGTAGGGGTCACTAAGTCCAGGTGAGTAATTCTCTCCTCACTGAGAGACTGGGTCAAGGAGAGGACAGTTTTTTTGTTATTCCAAGGAGATTTGCCTGCTCAGTCATCTAGGCTGAATAACAGTATCAAAGTTACTCTGGAATTTTTTCTGCACAATTAGAAGGGATCTAGACAAGCAAAATAACTAGATATTCTCCAGCTTATTTGTACTTAAAATAGGTCCAAACTTCCAGTGTAATTGCAATGAATATCAATTAGCAATGATATACTGGCCCAAGATCATATATTCTGTCTCACTATTCAGACTGTTACTGGCTTTAGTCTACAACTGGTTACTGAAATACTTAATTGTATAATACAACATCAAAAATGTTCCATTTCTGTGAATTGTATCATAAATCACTCATATAACCTTTACAAAAGTGCATAAGCCATGACTCAAAACTGGACTATATTCTCTATTTTGTAAATAATGCTGTCTCAAGTATAAATGACAATCTCTAAAGAAATAATGCCTCTTATGATTATTCTAAATTCTGAGATTCCAATAGAAACAATACTCTATTGGGAGTCTCTACTTGATATAGTATTGTTTTCTATGATCTTTCTGAATGTGCTAAGGGACCCTGGGGAGGGATATTGAGGCTATATAGATGGATAGAGCACAGATCTATCAACAGCGTTACCTTCTCCAATCCCTCTCATTGACTTTAATGTATAATCTCTCATCAATCATTCTCTAGTAGTTTGGAGAAAGTAATTCTTGGTTAAAAAATGGATAAGCCATACGCTGTAATATATGTCTGTCTGTAATCTATCTCTGTAATCTATCGTCTATCTTCACAAACACACACATAAAGTTAAATAGTGAATTCTGGCTAATTAAAAATTAAAGATAAAGTTGAATGATTACTACATATGAGATGCTCTTTTGTATACTTTGTAAGAATTATCAATTCAATGAGGTAGATTTTATAACTTCTAAAGTCATGCAGTTGAGTGAGCCAACTTTGAAACCAAATTTCATTGGCCTGCAAACCCCTCCCTTTTTCTATGCTATATACAAAATGTAGAAGATTGTGAAGTATGAAAAGAGTACTTCTATGCAAAATATAGATCAGTGAAGACCTGGAAAATAAGTCCTACCAAACCCGGAGGAGTGTTTATAATGAGACTTCAAGGTATATAACTCTCCTAGCTTCAATAATATTATTGGTTTACTTCAGTATGGCTCAAACAGCCCTTCCAATAAAGATAGAACTCAAGAACTGTCTTTTAGTCAATTGACAAAGGCAATTTATATGGTACATTTTATAGAGAACATTAGAAACTATGTTGAAAACTTAATCATGCATGAAGTACCTATTCTGAATGGTAAATATTCAAAATTGGTCCAATTGAGTTTTCTTATTGAGAGCTAGCCTTTTTACTTCCGGTCACCAAGCTTGAACTCTGGGCTTGGGTGCTGTCCCTGAGCTCTTCAGCTCAAGGCTAATACTCTACTACTTGAGCCACAGCTCCATTTCTTGTTTTCTGACTGGTTTATTGGAGATAAGAGTCTCATGGACTTTCTTGCCCAGGCTGGCTTTTAACTGCAATCCTCAGATCTCAGACTCCTCTCAGTAGCTAGAATTACAGGCATGAGCCACCGGCACCAGGCTGAGCTAGCCTTTTCTAAAGAAAACTTTTACGTGAAAATTTTCAGCAGCAAAGTGTCCACTGCATAATTCACATTTTGGGACCAGCCAGAAACAACATAAGTTGGACATGCTATTGATATTGTGCTATACAATTTCAAGAGGGAATGTTCTTCTCTCAAAAGACTTAAGCAGGAGACATATACTATTAAAATATTAATCCATTTGATGAGAGCCCAGCTAGGAAGGTATCAGCCTAGGTTCATGGAATACATTCTATATAGTTAGGTAAAAACTTATGTAGAAACTTATTTTGTCCTAAGTCTGTAGTATTCACCTTCTATCCTGTAATCAAGTTACCTTTACCACTGGCCATGCCAAAGTGATTGATAACCTGTGCTTTGGTGTCTTGTGGATCTGACCTTAATTCAGGGCTCCAGGAGGTGAATGATCTGAGGGTAGGGCACCTAATCCCTCTAGGGCTTTGTTTCACAAAAATAATGGAGATAGTCAATCTATTATGTATTTCCAATGTTATCACCCCTGTGAATTGCTTAAAGTCAGATAATTAAAAATGAAAAGCCTCTAAGTGCGATAGAAATGTCGTGTTCTTTCCTTTCAAGATTTCCCAGATATTAACTAGTACTCTAATTTTAGATAGCAATGCCCTAAGTAGTGTCTTGTTCGAACAAGTTGAAGGCAGAATATTTATATTTCTCTTTTATACCCCTAAAATGATGATGACAAAGGTTGATCATAATAGTTACTCTTTTTATGTCAATGAAAATATTTTTGATATTAGAGATGATAATTCAATGTACTTCCAGAATCTTTTGAGTGAAAGCTGAGTAAAAATATTTTTACAGGGCTGGGAAGGTGGCTCAGTGGTAGAGCGCTTGCCTTGCATGCATGAGGCCCTGGGTTCAATTCCTCAGCACCACATATGCAAAAAAAAAAAAAAACCGGAAGTGGTGCTGTAGCTCAAAATGGTAGAGCGCTAGCCTTGAGCTGAAGAGTTGAGGGACAGCGCCCAGACCCACGACCAGACCCCCAAAAAATATTTTTACAGGCATGAGATACCTATAATCCCAGTTACTCTAGAGACTGAGATCTAGAAGATCAGTTCAAAGCCAGCCTATGCACAGTGCAAGATTGGAAGTGTACCATTTCACATTTCTTTCCCTTGACAAGTTTTTTATTTTTATTTTTAAAATATTTAATTTGGGGGCATGATACTTAGGCATGAACTCCAGCCCAGTCTCTAACTCTTTTTGTTTTGAAGTATTTTTATTTATAGTCTTGTATTGAGGCTGGAGTAGCTGGGATGCCAACTCAGTTTGTTTGTTAAGATGAGAGTCTCACTAAATTTTTCTCCAGGTTGGCCTAGAACTAGAAATCTCCCAATATCTACCTCTCCTATTGTTGGAATTACAGATGTTACCTGCTGTGACCAGCCAAGTTCTTTCATTTTTTTAATACCTTCTCTCCCAATTCTTTTCTTTAGATAATAGTAGTTGTATGTGATTCAAAACTTGAGTGGGAGGAGTTTTTTCAGATTTTTGGACAGAATATGAGTAAATTATCACTTGACTATGTAAGTCAATTTCCACTCCCTACCAGTCTCCATGCTTACCTCCATATAATTTGTATTATTATATCAAAACGTCAATACTTAGTCCCAAGTATTGCCAATGATCTTTTGCAAGTATTCAGTCTAATGAAGGTCTGACCTACCTTGTGTCTTAAAATACCTCTCTGTATTGTTCTTCATATGTTTCTGAGCACGTCAAATAACTTCTAACACTAGATATGTGGTAATAGAGGGGAAATAAATGAGGAAATATAAAATGGCTTATAGATTTCAATATTACATTCTTTCCAGGAAAATTCACAATATTATATGAACTGAGAAAATGTGTTTGAGAAACATTGTGTGAAGGAGAAATGGCAGGCCTGGACTTGCTGCCACTGGATAGAGCAGAGAATTTTCTTATTTTGCTATTTCCAAGGTTCTTGAGTAGGGGTACCTGAAAAATTCTCTGAAAGAATCAACATGCATGTACTTAAAACCCACCTGACAATTTTTTGATTGGGAAGCACTAATCAGCTGAGTTGAGATTTAAAGTATAAGCTAGACATCCCAGAGGGAGTTTATTACTTCAGAAGCTGAAAAGGTTAAGCATATGTGTTAAGGAGGCTGAGATTCAACTGAATATGGTATAGTTTGCAGGAAAGATTTCAGACAAAAATTGTTTCCCACAGACCAGCCTGCTACCTTACTCCAAATTCCTGTTGTTAGAGAGTGGCTCATTTGGACTTCTTAGGAGAAATCACCTGTTCATATGCATATTATAAATTAAGCAATGCATTAAGCCACTGATTAACACTTTAACACAGATGAGATTACTTCTCACCTTAATCCCAAGGGAAATGAGGCCCATGGCAGGTAAATTATTTCTGATGGCTGTGTAAAAGTTGAGAGAGAGTTTTGTAACAAGGGGTGTTGTTCCCAAGGAAAGCAAAGCCAGATGTAGCACCTCTCTAAAAGGAAAGAGCCTTAAGGGCTATGTGGGAGGGGTGAGGGATGAAGGTAAAGTACACTTTTGCCAGAGGTTATCCAATTGCCCTTGATGGAGGGAGCCTGCTTCTCTCATTCTTACAGGCTCAAGTCTCCCTTGCTTAGAATGACCCTCTACTGACCCTGGCTCATTTAAATGCAAAGCAACAGAAGGAGAAAGGCTGGAGGGACATAGTCCTATAATTTAGGTTACACAGTATTAAACAGCTGATTGATTTAGCCCATTCAGAGAAGACAAAACACACAGGCTGTATATTCAAAGCGACTGAATTTTATTTGTCAATTCAGGAAAAAACAGTTAAACCATATTAAACCAATGAAGAGAAAAGTTTTTCAATCTGCTTGAAATACCATTTTATTTGTTAACCTGAAGTTCTTCCACAGTGGTGGGGCTATCTAATTCCTGTGGTGGAAAGAAAAATTGACCTTTGGTCAAATATTATAAGTCCCCCTTGGTTGAAAACGTAGATGGAGAGGCAAGCCAGGGACGTAGACTGAAGGAAAGAGAGAAGGAGGGGGAAATGGTTATATTTGTCTAGTTATTTGACAACTAAAGATATGGAGAAAGTTCTGGTAATGGATATTAATGAAATATCTTGATCTTGGAACATTGATAATGATGAATGTCATACTTTCTTAATTTATTTTTTCAAGATATCAATAAGGTCTATTTCTCCAGATGGCTTAGAGTTAGCATGTAATATAGAGACAATGTTCCCTTTAATACGTGGTTTTGATGGATCATTCACTTGGTATTTGGTCAATTAACTTGACCCTTGGGTTTTAATTTTTTTCTTTTTTGTATTTAGCCCTGTGAACAGGAGATTAAAGCACATCTCAAATCTAAGCAGCAGACTGTAAACTAAGCTGACTGCATAGACTCTCCTAACTTCTCCCTTCAGAAGTTAGCATCCAGTCCATAAAGCAGTGCCAATGTTTTCAATTATGGAAGCCAGTTGAAGTGGCATGAGTGTGGACAACTTTCTTAAGAGAAGCCCAGAAGCCAGGACTTAAATCTTGGCAGATAATAAACTGGAATTAAAATCTAGTGACTATTCATTAACTGGAAATCTGCTCAAACTTCTTCAAGACTAACATTACAGTCTTGGTAGCACAGAAAGTGGAAATGCTCTGACTTTTTAAATTTTTTGAATGACCTTATTACCCTCTAATGAACTTCAAACATGTCAATCAAATATTGAAACTGCTTTCATGCTATATCTTTTCTCTTTTTACTGGCTTACTAGTTTCTTCCTGTAAAGCTCAGTGCAAAGTCCCAGTCATCCTTGGAATGGTTCTTGAGTCTTTATGGCCTTTCGGAGTGGTTGATTCTCAAGAGTCTACATTAATTCTTTTCATATATTAATTCTCAAAGTCTACCTCTGTAATGGCATCAGAATCACCCAGAAACTTGTCAGAATGCAAAAGTCTTGTGAGCTATCCCAGAAATAATGAATCAAAAACTCAAATTCTGAGGCAAGAATGCCAAGTGGGGAAGAAAGTCTGTTTTAACAAATAGATCATTCTGGGTACTAACCAAGTTAGATAGTCATCACTTAAGTGCATTTCTTAGCTATATTCCTTTTTGAAGGTGATGTCATCTATGCCAATTACACATTCTTTTACTTAGAATAAGGTACTAATAAAATATTGCATTTTTTAAGTTTCAATATGTTTTCACAACATTCAATTCATTCCTTTGCTAATCTCGTAAACAAGCATTTCTTGTATGTGTGAACATACATAAAAGAAGGAGACAAAAAATTCATTATTATTTAAATAGTCTTGGAAGTGGAAAGTGAAATATCTCTTTTCCATTTGGGAAATCTCAGGCAAAGAGTGAAATAAGCAAAATTCCCTCATCCCAAGCATATCAACTTATGTAGATTATCTTCTAGATTAAGTTATTAGAATATATAGATTTAACATTTCTATTTTCATCTCTTAACTTTTGTGAGTTAAATTCTGTGTGACAATGAAGACATGAATCCTCCAATTGAGTGCTGTTCCAGTGCTAGATGATAGTTTATAAAAATATACTATCAATTATGAAAACATGTATTTGTGCACTGATAAAAGCAAATACCTTGACCAACTCTGCTCCCACACCACAAATCCCTAGAAGTTTAACAATACTTATGACCCTGGTTTTGATTATAGAATTAATTACTTTTTCCTTGCTTTGCATATGTATCCTGTTAGTTAATTGGAAACTTTAGCAACTTGTTCCTTACATCTTAATACACTGTAGAGTATCTTTGGGGCTGTTTTTACAAAGTTCTATCTTGGCAAGTGAGTGATGGAAGCTTAGTGGAGTAGTATAACAGATTTCTGCAGTAAATTTCCTCATGATGATGGCTTAAAATTCACTAAATGTTTCTGCAGAACTTTCAGATCTGGAAACCAGGGCAGGAGTTTTCAGAAAGGGTAGAAGTTGACAATAGTGATATAGAAAGCTGTAAGATCACCTTTCCTGATAGGCTTTACAGAGTGACATACCTTGAGTTGAAGAATTTTGTTCTTTTCCTGACAAACAGATTGATCTTTTATTCTAGTCAGCTTGGTTTCTCAATGAAATAGCAAAAGATAGTAAATACATTTCACTTGTATTTCTTGCACTATGTTGACTAAATCCAGATTCTCTATGTTCTGGTACATAGCATTTTAAGTGGGCATGTCAGGTGATGAGTGTTCTACTGTTTGTGGGCTTGGGTTTTAGTACTTCCTTTGGAACTAAGATCTACTACCTATTTTATTCTTAAATAAAACATAGACTGACCTAGAATGTTGGAATCTCTTAGTCTTAAACTGTAGAGGCAGTCATAGACGAACTGTAATGTTAATACTACCACTTTATATGTGACCTTCACTGAATTACTTAACCTACTTGTAAATTTAAGGATGAAAATATTCACCTTATAGAATATAGTCCCTGATACTGAAGTAGTGTTCAGTAAATGTTAGTTTCTCCTATTCAGGGCAAAAAACTGAAATTGCACTTGAGAAGCTAATTAAGAGGCATAAACACTGAGCTATGCCAGTGACTTGGAGGAAGCATAACGTGTGTCATCCTGATGGGTCACTCATGAGCTATGGATATGGATAATAGATAAGCTATTGCACAGAGACTAAGAGAAAGTCCTAGGGTAAAGAAAAAAGTCAAAAGGAAAAGACCTGAAGATTGTCTCTTTCTGTTTTCATTTTTAGAATTGTCTTCTTAAAATGAATGCATACAAAAATAAAATGTGTACCTATTAATAAGGATACCATGTAATATTTGAAACATGTTTATATTGACTGATGTTTAAATCAGGTGAAACATTTTTCTTCTCAAACGTTTGTTATTTTTATGTTAAAATTTTCAAAATCTTTTGTAAGGTATCACAAGATACTATTATTTTCTTTCACCACCGTACTATTTATAACATACCAGAACCTCTCCCTATTTCACTTAGTTCCCATTGATGAAGCTCTCCTCATCCTTCCCTCTCCCTACTCTCCCCCGCCTCTGGTAGCCAGCTTTGTACTCTCAACTGCTGATGGGCAAGAATAAGATAAAGGTTTTTAACTCAGTGGAGGAAACAATATCAAATAATAAGATGGAAGCACAGAATTTTGAGGGAAGGTATAAAAAGAATAGAGAGAAGGGAGAAATTTTTCTGAAGTGAACTATAGGATCATGCAGTAATTGTAATATACTACACACTGTAATACAATGGGAGCTATAAATGACAAAGGGGCTATGGCAATGAAGCAGGGAGTGACAGATATTAAAATAATTCTGACATCAAGTGGGGGACCGAGAGCTTTCTAGAAACTTTCTCCTTAGGCCCTCTCACCTCCTCTACCTGGGAGACAAGTCTGCATTTGCAGCAACACGTAATTTATTATCTCCCCCAGGTGACTGTCTTCTGAATGATGATGTTTATCTAACCTATAAAACAAGAGTGAAGGAAAACCATTGGCATTCGGCACCTACAGTATTCATGCTTCACAGTTTTTGTAGACAGTAATATTTTTCAAGTTTGCTCCGAATGCCAGAAATCAGGTATCATGAGAACCATTGAACCACGTCTCTATTTTGGAGAAATGATAATTATGGTGTGAAAATGTGTTTCACACCATAATTCAGTGTTTTTAATGCCATTGTAACATACCTAGCTAGCCTTAAGGGAATAACAAATTAAGCAAATAAATTAAGGATCATTAGGATGTATTAATTGTAACTCTAATTATTAAGTCTACCAACAGTATAGTTTTCCTATGAGCCATTTGATTTATGAAAATAATATTTTCCACCTAACCTATTGGTTTTCAAGTTTACTGTTGTCAGACACACTCAAAGTGAAAGTTTGGGTTGGAAATACTTTATGCTTTCTACTCATCTATTAACACAAAAAATTTGGATAGTTTGCTAAAGCCTAGAAATAATACATTATGGAAATATGTCTGAATATGTTGTTTAGATTAGTTACACTAATAGTTACTTGCAACAAATTTGAAGCACAGTACATTTATGAGAAAGTTCTTCTGTGGAGGTCAATTGGTACATAATAGATAATTCTCAGTATAATCTTTGTCCTTAAAGGAATTCACAATTGCGGGGCTATGTTCATTCTTTACTTTTGCCACTTGATCTTCAGTGGTATGTAAACAGTCTGTAATAAAGTAACACTAATGCTCTTGGAATGCCATGAAAATCTCATTTTAGCCCATTGTGTCATAGGGTCAGTGCCCTCTGTATCTAAGATGCTAAACATCTGTATATTTGACAACATTATAGCACTGCACTGATATTATTAATGTTCATGCTAGTTGTTTAAGAATATCCATAAGCACAAAAGCAATAAAGAAAAAGCCATTATACTTACATGGCATTGCAATTTCAGTAAAGAAGATCAAAATATACTGGACTACATTCCAACAGTTTCAACATGGTTCTGTCATTTTCATTTTCCAAATAAAGCTGCTTTTAATTTACTGAGAAGAAATATATATTCACCTGACTAAGGACACCATTATCACAGGACTATTGACTGTTTAGGAGAGAAAAAAGGGACTTTGGTGCTACTAAAGGTTATAAACAGGCTTGATTTTCTTGGAGTACACAAAGTTTAATATCCTCATAGGAGACTGTTTCAAACAGATGCTAAATCAGATATGGTCAGTAAATAGACTCTTGGTGGTCAGTGAAGAATTTTTTTTATTTGAATAAACAGTGAAAGAATGTCTTGTACAATGGTTAAAAGCATGAGATCAGGAGTCTTGAGTTTTTACATTTATATCCTGCCACATGTACCTACGTGATTTGCTGCATGTGCAGCTTAGTCTTCTAATCTGCAAAGTGGGTATAGTATCTATATTCCATAGAATAGTGGTGAGGATTGACTGAGTATAAATAATCATTTTAGAGTGATCTGTTATATAATAAACCATCATAACATTTCAGATATTTTTTATCAGTAGCAGCTATTTCAGTTCTAACAACTTGGACCTGGAATAATTATGAGACAATGACTAGCATTTTAAATAAATTCTAGGACGTATGAATAATCAACATTTTACTGCAATCACCCTCTCCCACTTCTGTTGTTTCCCTCCTCTTTTCCCTTCCCTATAGTTTTGGAGGTTTTTAACCCCTTGGCCTCTTTCTGTTCTCTCCTTAACAAGGCAGCAAATGCACTGTGGCATTTTAGAAATATTTTCAACAAAAATGGGATAGAAAAATGGGATTTTTCTTGCCTTTTGTTTAAGCCAATCATTTAGGCAACTGCTGGTCAATATATCACTAAAGGATGTCAGTATAATTACTAAACTCACATTAAGGGATTTGTTTCCATATAGAACTAGGGGATTTCCTGATTGTCCTGGTTGTTACATGACTACATGCGTTAAAACTCATAGAAATGGACTAATCATACTGATATATATCCCAGGAAGGCTAATCAAAGAAATGCGCACTATCTCTACATTTCGTATTAGAAAGTAGAGGTTTGAAGGATATATGGATTGATGACTGGCTAGACAAGCAAAATGCTATAGAGGTAAAATGCTCAAGGCAGCTGTGCTCATGTGCCCCTGTAGTCCACACTTCTGAGGCAAAGGTAGGAGAATCCCTTGAGCCAGGAGTTTGAGGCCAATTTTCACAACAATAGCAATACCTTATCTCTCTCTCTCTCTCTCTCTCTCTCTCTCTCTCTCTCTCTCTCTCTCTCTGTATGAAAACAGTTGATAGTGATGAGACTCCACAGGCATACAAGCTACTCTCACAAGTACACTACTCCTCCAAATGACACCAATGAGGTTCCTTTCCCTTTCTGGAATTTGCCTCTCCCTCTATAAAGTGAAGGGACAGAACTAGAATTTCAATACACTCAGGCAGTTCCCTGCCGAGGTGGCCTAATATTGGGGGGGGTAATGGGGACTGGAAGAAAGATTTGCTCAAGTGTCAGAAAGTAAATCATCTGTCACAAAACAGGTGGAAGGAATAATGTCATGTGAAACTGGAGAAACATCTGTTCGCCTATAGCAATGTCTAGGTCAAGATGGAGCCACCTGGGTTGAAATGATGTATCAGGTTGCTGAAATCAGAATCTAGTTAACCTAAAACATTTTGGCAAGTGTTAAAAAAGAAAAGACTATAATCATTCTTACAGTTTTGAAATCGTTTCAATTTCAATTTCTGGGGAACTTTTTAGGAAATAGTCGAGGAAGAGCGAAAATAAATTAGTGAAAGTTACTCTCAATGTGAGAGAATATGCTAAAAAACAAAGATGGTGCCTAAGATAGGTATGTATTATTTTCTGCAACTGAATTTTTTATCTCTCTTTTCTCTTACACTTGCTCAAATAGATCTCTTTTAATTGGAGAAGGGAGACCAAAGCATATTGTTTATGACATCAATATAGAACATTAAAGAATAATTCAGTAGTACAGAATGCTTAATTTAGTAATATATGATGTGAAAGGGGTTATAAAGAATGTGAAATTATTTTTTTCAGCAGGCTTGATATGTAGTGTATAATGTAGCTTGATTATGATATGGGGAATTGGATTTACATTTCTAAGCACCGACAGATCTACTCAAAATAGTAAACTTCATGAAATTGTGGTTTTGAAAAAAACAATAAAAAGACCCAATGCAAAGTTTGATCGCTAGTGATCTTGGCTTTCCTCGACAGATAAGGACCTTGTTTTTAATAAATGATACAACTTAAATGCAATATAAATTAAATCTTCCAGGGATAAAACAGAATATTGTCAGTGACTTTTCAAATGATGGTACATAGTAAGAATCAGTATTTCAGTGGCTCATAACCTACCAAGGTTATGGTTAACATCATATGTATGATGAACAGGTGAGAGATGGGCATGCTTCTCAGAAATACACTGAAATATGTTCTCAACACATTCCACATCTACAGTAAAATATTTGCAAGAAATGTGCCAAAGCTATTCCCTTCTTTATGATGTTCACTTAGCCACATATAAATGGAATTCTTTGTATGACATCACCTCACCCCAGTTAAAATGGCTATAATCAAGAACTCTAACAACAACAGATGCTGGAGGGGATGTGGACAGAAGGGAACCCTACTGCATTGTTGGTGGGAGTGTACACTTCTTCAACCACTTTGGAAAGCAGTATGGAGGTTCCTCAAAAGACTCCACATAGAGCTCCCCTATGACTCAGCAATCCCACTTTTGGGCATTTACCAAATGTTCACAAACAAGACCATACTAAAGCTACCAGCACAACTATGTTTATTATTTACCATAGCTAAGATATGGAACCAACCCAGATGCCCCTCAGTAGATGAATGGATCAAGAAAATGTGGTATATATACATAATGGAATTCTATGCCTCCATCAGAAAGAATGACATTGCCCCATTTGTTAGGAAATGGAAAGGCTTGGAAAAAATTATACTAAGTGAAGTAAGCCAGGCCCAAAGAAATATAGGTCCCATGGTTTCCCTTATTTGCAATAACTAGTATATGTCTGAGTCAAGCAGAAAAGGTCAGATAAGTTGATGTTAGGGAAATGAACCCTAAGATAGGTATTCAAGTCTTTTTTTCTTTCATGCAATTGTTTCTAACATATTTATAAGATGATTTCTTTGTTGCTTTGTATGTCCCTTCCCCACAGTATAACCCCTGTTTTCACTGTATTTGATGTTGGTATAATTTGTGGAGGGGAAGGAAAAAACCAAATCGTTTAAATAGGGATGCAGGTGGACTCATTGCAACAATTAGATGTACAAATCATTATGTCAAAAAATGAACTTTACAACTTTGGTGGGGAGGGATGGGAAGGGGAAACAAAGGAGGAGGCAACAATGCTTGATAAGAAATGTACTTGTTATCTTGCCCATGTAATTGTAACCCCTCTGTACAGTATTTTCACAATAAAAAAAAGAAATGTTTCCCTAGTCATATGTGGATAGCAGGGGCAGGGGTGCAAAAGAGGAAGACTTTTGAAAGTGAACTCCTGGACTTAATTTGTGCCTTGCATTGAATGAATTAGTTTTATTTGGCTTTGCCATTATTTTGGTGCTTAGTATGTGACAGGCATTATGTTACCCACATCCATACATACATAATACATACACGCATACATACATACACACATAATCTCTAAAGCAATTCTTTGACTAAAGAATCATAATTCCACTTAATACTTGGGAAAACTGAGACTGAGAAATCTAGTAATTTGCCTAACAAGTCCATAATCAAGTAATGGTTCACAGCTAGGATTCAAAGACCAAATTGACTTTTCTATCATACCAGAACTTGTTTCAGTACCCAGACATTTTATTGTTTTTCTTAAATATACTAGGTATTGTTATTAAAATGTGTTTTCATGATCTGGTCTGGGGAAAATTCATTCTGAATATCCCACACTTCTTAAATTTACAAAAAAAAATCCAGGTTTATTGAACTATAACTCCCATAACAAGTGCCCTTCAAAGTATACAATTTGGTACTTTTTTTTTTTTTACTATATTCACCAACAGGATAACCATGAGCACTATTCAGTTGCAGAGCATTTTCATCATCTGAAAAGGAAACCTATTATTCTTTAGAAACACTGTATTCATTTACTATCTTCCCCTGCCACTGTCAATAAATAATCCATTATCTGTCTTTATGGATTTGCATAATTTGAACATTTCACATAAAGTCAATCAAAATGTGACATTTTTTGAATGATTACCTCACATAACATTATTTTCAAGGTTTATCCGTGGTGTAATTTTGTATCAAGACATTGTTCCTTGCTTACAGCTGAATAGAATTTTGTTCTCACAAATAGACTACATCCTTCTCCAGTCACCATTTACTGGGAAAATTTGGGTTTTCAACTTTATTTTTATTTATTTTTAATATATATTTTTATTGTAAAGGTACTGTACAGAGGGGTTACAGTTACATGAGCAAGGTAATGAGTACATTTCCTATCGAGCATTGTTACCCCCTCCTTTGTTTTACATCTACCAGACCTTCCCTCCTCAGCTCCCCAACTCCTCCCTCCCTGCTCCAAGTTGTAAAGTTCGTTTTTAACATAATGTCTTGTACATCTCATTGTTGCAATGGATCAACCTGTATCCTTGTTTCATGCTTTGGTTATGGCCCTTCTCCACCCCAAATTAGAAAAATGTATGTACAAGGTGGAGTAAGCCGGGCCCAAAGAAACAAAGGTCCCATGGTTTCCCTTATTTGCAATAACTAGTATATGTCTAGGATAATCTTACCAGACAAGCAGAAAAGGTCAAAAGCTATGCACATATGAGCATATAAGATGATGCTAAGAGAAATGAACCCCAAGATAGGGACACAAGAGATTTTATCTTTGTTGTTGTTGTTAATGTACTTAAAATGTGCTATGTGATTTTTTTGTTTCTTTTGTATGTTCTTCCCCCATGGTTTAACCCCCTGTTTTCACTGTATTTGATTCTGGTACCCTCCATCTTGTATATACATTTTTCAAACTTTTATACAAAATTTTGTGGGTGTGTATGTATGTTTTCAGCCCTTTAGCTATACACCTCAGAATGGTATTACTGGATCATATGTACTTTTTTTTTATTGTACTGGGGCTTTGAACTTAGGGCTTCATGCTTTCTAGGCAGGCACTCTGTTGTTTGAGCTACAGCTCAGCCCTCACTATAATTTTTTAAGGAACTCAAGACTTTTATAGATACATCATTTTGCATTCTCATGAATGGTATATGAAATTTCTTATTCTTCCATTATTAAAAATTACTATGGCAATCTTAATGGATATGGATTGGTATCTTGTGGTTTTGAGTTGAGTTTCCCTGATGTCTAATGATAGCATCTTTGATTTAGAAGTATCTCATTCCATAGGTTTTCTTTACATGCTACTTTTGATAAATTCATGTGTTTTCTTTGGTTGTTCAGGCTTTCTTGTCATATACGAAACAGTTTTTCTTGTCTTTGTCTTTTGGTGCTTTCCCTAAGCTATTTTGTTGAATGCTAGCATTCTACCACTTGAGCCACAGTTCCACTTGCAACTAATAAAATTGATTTGTGATGAAGATTTACTCCCATGTTTTCTAATACTTAACAATCCGATCTTTGCTGTTTGTCTCAACATCATTTATTAAAATTATTTAATCCATTTCTATTGAGCTGTATTTGTGCTTTTGTCAAAAAATCAATGGAATATAAATGTAACTTAGAATATATTAAATATAAGTGTAACTTAGAATATATTAAATGCATTTTATCTAAAATTAGAGGCTTATTATTAGTTATGTTTACTATGAATTTAGACATTTGAGCATTACACAATATGAGATAGCAGAAAGGTACAAATTGTGCTTACTTGCTGTAAAATAGTTTTGAAAGTACTTTATCATCAAAGAAGCAAGAGAAAGCTGCTTCTAATCTTGAAAATAAATATAATTGAGTCTTTGTTGTAATGAATTATTATTCTCTATAATAGTTTTTCCCAAACTGTGAAATACATTTGTCAAGAGCTAGATTGGAATAATGTAATATATAAATGTCATCATTGGCTGCCTTCTATAAAATCCAAGAATTTCTCACTGATTAGCAACTAAAACTTCAATCAGGAAAAGTAAAGCAAGCCAGATAATTATCTGATACAGTTTAAGCCTAATCATAGTATACTTTGGAAAAGAAGAATAGCAGAAAAGTCATTACTCATCTGTAAAATGCCAAAGAAAGAAAATTTCAAGGCTCAGAAGTACTTTCTTCCTCTTGATTTTCCTTTGAGACTATCCAGAGATTTGTTTCAAAGAATAGCAATGGGTGACAGAATATTTTGGTACCAGGATATGGATCATTTGTTGTACAAACTAGAGAGAGAAAAATTTAGTTTTGAATTGCATATGTTTGTGACTTGAACGTTCCTAAGTCAACATTTATGATGGAGACAATTAGTGGCAGATGTTAAGAGCAGGGTTGAGAGGCTTGTGCTTACTGTGCCCCCAATGCTTCTCACCAAGTTCATTAAGTTTATTTCCAGTAGATACCATGGCTGTGGCTGAGAGGCCCTGAAAAGCATTAAGAAAATTTATACTTTGTTCTTAAATCATCCTAATAGTGAGTTGCTGGTTTGTAAGTTAATGTTATGTATATTTTAAAGTTACAATGTAGCAAAAGATGTTATATTCCATTTATCCTCTAGGATAAGTTCAGAAAATAAAAATGCGCATACAGTATAATTGATCGACAAGGAAAAATAGCCAAGCTATGTGATGGTATATAAAATATATGAACTTCATGTAACCTCAGTCCAGGCTTTTCCACAACATTGATTACATTTCCTGAAAAGCATGAAAGAAAGTCACTGTGAAGACACTAGGGATGGTTTTAAGGATGCTGATATAGCAGAAGTTGTATCATTGGTTACTCAGGGAATAGAGTTTCATGCAACAACTACTGCTGTATTTAAACTGGCCAACCATCACACTTTTTGGTTAGTTGCACAAACATGTACAAATTTGTTTAAGGTCCCTTTGAGAAGTGAGTTACCTGTTCCTGTGTGTTAAGAAATTTAAATCGTGAAGAAATTCTTTCTGATAGCAAAGTTTTTCTTATTTAATTAAAGCCTGTTTCCTTTCAATCACTTTGTTATAATTTTTGTATGTGTGCAAGGGTTTGAATTCAGTGCTTCCCATTCTTGTTTAGCTTACTTGCTCACCGCTGGTGCTCTATCACTTGAGCCAAATGTCCAGTATGTCTTTTTGCTGATTAATTAGAGACAAAAGTCTCATGAGTCTGCATGAACTGGCTTCAAATCACAATCCTCCAGGTCTTAGACTCCACTGTATCTAGGATTACAGGCAAAAGGTCCATCACCCTTCTCGTTTGCTATAATTATAGCAGTAGTTATAAATTTATGCATATTTGATGACATTCTTCCAAGTTATTGAACCTTACTTTTCTCAAACAACTTTAGTACCTCAAGTTTCTTACAAAAATTCATTTTTATGTTACCTCAATGATTTCTGATTTCCTATGTAAAAGAGTATTCTTCCCTTTGAGGAATAATGCCCAAATTGCCATAAGTAGCGTGTGTTCAGGAAATTATTCACTTTTTATGCTTTTAAGAGTTTTCTTTGTCAGATGAAAGAAGCAGGCCAGCAATCTCTGAATTCTATTTATAAGGCTTTCATTTCTTACACTCCCTCATATTTTTCAGGTTGCCTTTCTTACCATCATGTGTGTGTGGTGATTTATATATTATGAAAACCAGAAGAAAGGCTTATGCCAAATTATTTCTTTTTTTGGTGGGAGGGGGTCCGGTCGTGGGGCCTGAACTCTGGGCCTGGGCACTGTCCCTCAGCTCTTCAGCTCAAGGGTACTGCTCTACCACTTGAACCACAGCACCACTTCCGTCTTTTTTCTTTTTTGCTTATGTGGTGCTGAGGAATTGAACCCAGGGCCTCAGGCATATAAGACAAGCACTCTACCACTGAGCCTTCCCAGCCCCCAAATTATGTCTTAAAGAAGTCAATTTGGTCATTAACCTATTAGGATGAATTGAGTCACTATTTGCAAAGAACATTCTAAGCTTTCCTTCATATAAGGACATTCAATAGCAGGAATAAAAATATAAAGTTTTCATTTGGATGGAGGGTTAGAGAAAAAACATTATTTCTTTTAACAGGTGGATGGAGAAATCAGATTGTCCAAAAGTAAATGAATATAATAGACATATTAATCAAAACATACTATGTGTATGCACATATACACAATATTCTCAATACTTGAATAATTTTATTGAATTAATTTGGTACAAACAAAATTTATCAGGTTTGAAAAACTAGTTTAATATTTACTTTCTGTAGTGCAAGACTTGCCGGAATTAATTTGGATGTCTGAATTTTACTAAAGTACTAGGTAAATTTCAGGAATTATTGTCAAAAAGAACCAGTTACATTAATGTTCTAGCTTCATACTGCCCATTCTGCAGATATTAATTAAACATTGCTTTCAAAGGCTCTGGCCTATTTTATAGCTGTTTTCCTTCAGGCTTTTCATGGGAAATGTTTTCTCCTCCTTCAAATTGTTCTTCTGTGCTTATTAAAAAAATATGAGGGCTAGGAAGGTGGCCCAGTGGTAGAGTGCTTGTCTTGCACGCATGAGGCCCTGGGTTCGATTCCTCAGCACCACATAAGCAAAAAAAGCCGGAAAGTGGTGCTGTAGTTCAAGATATAGAGTGCTAGCCTTAAGCTGAAGGGCCCAGGGAGAGCACCCACGCCCAGAGTTCGGGCCCCATTTCTGACAAAAAAAATATGAATACCTCTGTGTTGAAAATGCTTGTATTCTACCATATCAAGACAACTCTAAAATAATGTCTGTATCTTTTAAATCCACACCTGGGGTGGTAGGCTAGGGTAGTGTGAGTAGAGGTAGCTTAACGTTGTCAGGGAAAGAAACATCCTTAAGGGGAACCCTGAGCTCACATTCTTCAGGTGTTACCCTATAAAATGTTTATATTCCCTGACTTCTCATTGTTCACAATGGAGTAAAAGATAGTGCATGATAAATAAAAGCAATCACTAAATTACCACAATGACATTGACTGTTTCAACAGCAAACACCAAGAAGCCAAAGTACTTTCCTTGTATGAAATCTCAATCTGGACTTAGATAGCTGGAATGCTGTCTTATAACTGTCTTGCTAAAGTGGAAACTCTGCAATAAATTTCAATAACTGCTAAACTGTATAACAGAAGTATGAACCCATATAAGTGGTGAAGAATACCAGGCTGCCATTTATATAAATATTGTAATCGAGGCCTAAAAGGAATTAGATTTGATGTATTCATCAATAAAATTGGTGTAAAAAGAAAAATAAGCCATTTTACCACCTTTCTATGTAGGCCTCTAGCTCTGTGTTTTTATCTGCAGAAGATTTATTTATGAAAAGATGTAGTTCCTGCAGCCTTGGTGGCTTTTCTTTTTTGGATTTTGCCAACACATCCATTGTCTGTCGATTTCTGGGGCAAAACTAGTTATTCTGTATTCAAGGTTTTGCTCAAGGAGTATTGCTTGGCCTTAAGAGTACTCTAGGTGGCATTGCTCTCAAACATTGCAAGTCAGGTGCATTAGAGAAAGGAAAGCAAAGAATAAATCAAAGTTGCTACATTTACATGATAAATTTTTAATCTTTTATGAGGTCTGAAATGAGTATTTTTCTGGGATCAACTTTATTTTTGTTAGTAGCCAGAGAAGTTTATTGCATTGATAAAATTAGAATTCATTTGGTGAATATTAAACTATCTGAACAAGACGATTTATTTGACAAATTTTGGCAAAAAAGTAATAAGAATACAAATATCAGTCCTAGCCTAGAAATATATAGAACTCTTTAATGAATAACTAGAGAATAAACATTCTTATCACAGCACATGACAAACATTCATTATTTTAATATATTTTATTGTAAAGATACTGTACAGAGGGATTACAGTTACATACGTAAGGTAATGAGTACATTTCCTATTGAGCATTGTTACCCCCTACTTTGTTGTTCCCCTACCATCCCTTCCCTCCCCATCTCCCCAACTCCTCCCTCCCCCTCCCACCCGAAGTTGTAAAGTTCATTTTCAATATAGTGTCTTGTACAACTCATTGTTACAATGGGGCAGTCTGTATCCTTGTTTCAGCCTTTTGTTATTTCCTTTCCTTTCTCCAAATTAGAGAAATTGTATAAACAAGATGCAGGGCACTGGAATCAAATACAGTGAAAACAGAGGTCATACCATGGGGGAACATACAAAAGAAACAAAAAAATCACATAATACATTATAAGTACATTAAAAACAACAGCAACAAAGGTAAAACCCTATCTTGGGGTTCATTTCACTTAGCATCATCTTATATAGTCATATGCACATAGCTTTTGACCTTTTCTGCTTGTCTGGTAAGATTATCCTAGACATATACTAGTTATTGCAAAAAAGGGAAACCATGGGACCTATGTTTCATTGGGCCTGGCTTACTTCACTTAATATAATTTTTTTCCTAGTCTTTCCATTTCCTAACAAATGTCATTCTTTCTGATGGAAGCATAGAATTCCATTGTGTACATGTACCACATTTTTTTGAACCATTCATATACTGAGGGGCATTTGCATTGGTTCCATACCTTGGATATGGTAAATAATGCTGGGATGAACATCATCATACTGATGGCTTTCATGTGGCTTTGTTTGTGGTCATTTGTGGAGAGTCCCATAACTGGGATTGCTGGGTCATAGGGGAGCTCTATGTGGAATCTTTTGAGGAACCTCCATACTGCTTTCCAAAGTAGTTGAACAAGTTTACACTCCCACCAACAATGCAATAGGGTTCCCTTTTGGCCATATCCCCTCCAGCATCTGTTCTTAATAGATTTCTTGATTATGCCATTCTAACTGGGGTGAGGTGGAATCTCAATGTTGTTTGGATTTGCATTTCTTTTACGGCTAGAAAAGTTGAGCATTTCTTCATGTGTCTCTTGGCCATTCTTATTTCCTCTTCAGAGAAGTATCTCTTTAAGTCTTTAGCCCACTTATTAATGGGGAGGTTGTTTCTTTGAGGATTTGTTGTTGGGAGATTCAATTTTTTGAGCTCTAAGTATATTTTAGATATGAGGCCTTTGCATGACAGACATTTTGAAAAGATGAATGACTGCCTTTAAAGGAAATCTCAAATACCAAATAATCCTACAGAAAATACTCTCTGACCAAAATTGAAATCAATTTCAAAAGCAACCATAAAATGTAACAAAATTCCTTATGTACTAAGAAATGTAAAATATTCATATTGGAATTATTTATAACCAAATGAATATTTTAACAACAAGGGAAGGAGTGATAATGATCAACAAGTAATGTACTCATTGCCTTACTCATGTAACTGTAACCCCCTCCGTAAAACATCTTTACAATAAAATAAAATAAAAATAATTTTTATTGTTCTATCACATAGGTATATGATATATTAATGATAGCTAATAGTCTTAAAGAGGAAAAGAATATTTTGTATCTTTCAACAAAATCTAATAATATTCAAAAGGAATACTAGTAAAAATATTAAAAATAAATGAATACCCAGTATCACAATTCATAAAGACTTGTTAATTGCTTAGGAAAAAGGATAGTTAAGCAAATTCATATAATAGAGAAAATGATAAAGTGACTAATTAGGATAACAATTTTCAATTTTTTTGGCAGCATTAGATTTCATATGCTTCCTAGGGCAATGTTTAATAAATAGGCATTCAGTAAAACTTCTATATCTTGGTGTAGTTTTGATAAGTTAATTGAAAATTATTCTTACTCAACCACTAAGGTGAATTTTCTGAGGTTCTTTATTAGACAACTTGGATTGATATACTGAAGTTTCTTCAATTTAGATATTGAATTAATTCAGATGGACCTTCCTGACAATATTGCTAAATAAATGAGGCAGAATACAGTGGCTTTTTTCTTTTTTTTTTTGTCAGTCGAGGGGCCTGAACTCTGGGCCTGTGCGCTGTCCCTCATCTCTACAGCTCAAGGCTAGCACCCTACCACTTGAGCCACAGCATCACTTCCAGCTTTTTTCTGTGTATGTGGTGCTGAAGAATTGAACCCAGGGCCTCATGCATACGAGGCAAGCACTCTACCACTGAGTCAACTTTCTAGCCTACAGTGGCTTTTTTTCACAAAAAGTAAGACTCAGAGCCATATCTCCCTCATATTCTCTTGCTTAGGTCAGGTATGGACTTTCTGGACTTTCATACTTTGGTCTGTAAACTACATGGGGATACTTTGTTTCTGAAAGATTGTGCCAGGTGGCCAGGTTCAGTTTGCTAAGTTTATAGATTGGCTACCTATACTTGTGCCTATTTCAAGGTAAACGTGAAAATAAATGTCATCAAATATATTTCTATCATTCAGTAAGTCACAATTAATAGAATGTGAATTTGTGACAGTATTTGAATTCATAGAGACCTTTATAGATGAGTTTCTTTCTTCCATAATAGCTAGAAATGAAAAACTTGAAAGTAATTAAAATTAAAAATCACCCAGGTATGGGGCTGGGAAGGTGGCTTAGTGGTAGAGCGCTTGCCTTGCATGCATGAGGCCCTGGACTCTATTCTTCAGCACCACATAATCAGAAAAAGCCTGAAGTAGCGCTGTGGCTCAAGTGGTAGAGCACTAGCCTTAAGCTGAAGAGCTGAGGGACAGTGCGCAGGTCCAGAGTTTAGGCCCCACAACCAGCGAAATAAATAAATAAATAAAATAAATCACTCAGGTACTGGTGTCTCAAATGTACCATCCTAGCTACTCAGGAGGCTGATTTCCAAAGCACTGCAGTTAAAAGCCAGCCTGAGCAGAAAAGTCATAGAGACTCCATCTCCAAAATAACCAGGACTGGGGGCATGATTCAAGTAGTACAGTGCCAGAAAAACAAGTAAGCTGAGTAAGCAAGCCAAGCAAGCTTGAGGTCCCGAGTTTGAACCTTAGTACCAGCCCAAAAGAAAATAGTCAATTTGTTATATACCAGTTTTCCTTATAGCTTTCAAAATCATCACTTTGCTTAATGGTATTTAATTATGAATCCATTTGAAGCTTATGGTTATAACAGTATTGAAATCAACATGATATCATAAAGACCTCTGATGTAACAAAATGTTGATGTTATGCATGAATGAAAGTATGTAATAAGGATTTAAAATGAACCATATATACTAGAATCTCACTTTGTTGGATAATGTTGACATGTGTTTTTGAAGTATTTTCAATGGGAATTCAAACATAGTCCCAGTGCCTTCAAGAACCTTATAATTTTTCATTTGCATCCTTATGATGAAAGCTGCCACATTATATCTTTCATTATGGTAGTTTGTGTGCCTTTGTTACTGTATTAAAAGTTCCTTAAAAATAAAAGCTCTAGCCAGGTGCCAGTGGCTCACACCTGTATTCCTAGCTACTCTGGAGGGCGAGATCTAAGTATTGCAGTTCAAAACCAGCCTGGGCAGGAAAGTCCATGAAACATTTTTGTCCATTGAACTACCTGAGAACCAGAAATGGCACTGTGGCTGAAGTGGTAGAGCACTAGCCTTGAGAAGAGCTCAGGGTCAGAACCCAGGCCCAGAGTTCAAGCCTCACGACCGACAAAAAAATAAAAATAAATACAAGATTTAATTTTCACAGTACCTACCTTGTTTGTTAGATTAAAGGCAATATTAAATATAGAATTGTAGAAATGTCTAAAGTATTGTGAAAGAAGCCCAGTGCCAGTGATTCCTACCTGTAATCCTAGCTACTTAGGAGGCTGAAATTTAAGGGTTCAAAGCCAGCGTTGGCAAAAAAGGCTGTATGACTCTTTAATCTCCAATAACTAGCAAAATGTCAAATTGTAGGCATGGCTTAAATGGTAGAGAAACAGCCATGAGCAAAAAAATCTAAGCATAGGGCCTTTAATTCAAGCCAAGAACTGGCACGTACACATTCCCTTCCCCTTCCAAATAAAGTCATGTGAAATGGTAAAAAGAACAGAATAGGAAAGGAGTCAATGACTTTGTCTTGGTTCTGCTAGTAACTCTATCATTAAGTAGGAATAAACAAATTTGAGGGATTCATGGTAGAAAATATAGCAGGAAGAATGGTGGAACTATTTGAGGGAAGAAAGAATCAAAATTGTGAGAAAAGTTGCCTTGTCATACTCCCCTGACTGCTTAGATGTCTTCTCAACTCAGGAATTGTTATTGCTACTTGTACATACTTTAACCCCTCCCACATGTACATACGTGCATACTTTATTGTGGTAATCATATATTTTATATAAATGTGTGTTTTTATCTAGTTACCTGCCTGAGTTTCCCACAATACTTTGCTAAATCTGACTTTCTTGCCTCAGTGACTTTTCTGGTTTTGGTAGCCCCAGCTAAGATCTTCTTGTAGCTAGATCTATTTTCCTTTGCACAGGCATCATTCTCCTTTTACACGTTGCAGTTGTCAGCTTGTCGTTGTCTATGCAGCTATATCCCACCATCTTCCATCCTTCCCTGCCCTCCTGCCCACCATGTAACTGTGAGGGATATTAGAGAGCTTTAATTTTTAGCCTTTCAGTTGATTTCACACACTTCAGATTTTACTTCTCTGGACTTAAGGAAAACATCCTGTCATGGGCAAATCCAGTATTATAGTAGCCAAAATGTGCTGAAATTCTCACTGCATTGGTAATTCCTTAGAATTAAAAAGACTTAAAAATAGCAGTTCCAGCTAAAATGCATATTGGTACACTTAGTGCATTGGTGAGGAGATAGGTCACTAGACAAGGCCTTTAACAGGCATCTATCAGGGAAAATTCGCTATTGTTTTGAGTTTGCAAAGGCCAGAGAGGGATGCTGAAAGAATGGGACAACAAATTAGAGTGTCCCATCATGCTAATTTGAGGCACAGACTGCCTACATGAAGAAGCAGCTGTCGTTCACTTAGGAGCTACAATGAGGACTCTTACACTTTCTAAGGCAGGCAGGGGTTGAAAGGCTGTGATGGATAACATCACTTACTTTTTCTACATCTATGCTTATGAGTATTTTCTCTACCTTAATGACTGCTGTTGGTCCTTCTTTGCCTATTTTTACTGGAAACCACTTTTTCATTTCTTAAACTTTTTTTTAACGCTGCATCTTCCTTTTTGCTAATTTTTATTCTTTCCTTTTCATTTCTTCTGTGATATTTCCTCTACTCATTGCATCCATCAAAATCAAGCTTACATGCTTTCAAGGTGTCTTTGAGAACTATAAATAAAACATAAATTCTATTTATAAATAATTTTCTTGAAGTTATTAACAGCCTCTTCATGTTAGCTTCAGATTCAGGACTGTTGCATTTGCCCCTCTGTGGACAGACCTGGATTGGGTAGATTTTAAGAATAAGCTGCTTCTTTTAGTTGAACCCCTCTCCTCACCCATCACCCATCTGTCTCAGTGCTTTTCCTTCAGCTAGTGGTGCTGTTGGATAGAATTGGAAACACTGCAATTCACATCTATCTGAGCAGATGGAATACATTTTCATGAGTGTTAACTGATTCATGCATTACACAAAGAAAGCAATATGTGTTAAACATTATGACATAGCAATGAAGCATTAGCAGTTGTGTGCTTATAGAAGAATTGTTTCCTTGACTTTGCCCATTACCCCATGGTTAAGCCCAAGCAAATCTTAAAGAAAAATAAAAATAGCATGAAGTTCATGATGATAGGAAAAATTAGTACTAAGAGGTGAAAGAGAATCTAGATATCCAAGTGACTTTGAATTATCTGAGTTCCTTTTAATTTTTGTAGTGTATAGACCTTCAGGCAGAAAAACTATAATATTGTCATTGTGTGAACACACACACATACATGCATGCACGCACACACGTGTGTGCACATAGAGAACTACCCAGCCATTTGGAAAAATGGTATAGCTATCTCTCACTTTATTTGAAAGTGTTGTCAGGGTGTTTGAGATTATGTGCGTCCCTGTCTCATAGATTTCTTCTATACTTTGTTCACCATAGAAAGTTACAGCCTGTGATTTTAAACTTTGATAAGTGACCAGCATTGACAGTTTTACAATGTCCACCCATTTTAACAGTGAACCTATCAGTGGCTTTGTATTTTTGTCTTCTGTAGCTCTGACTAATCACATAGCAGTATATTGAGGTCTCCCCTTAGTTGTCTACTAGTAGTTACCCATTTTTCCCCAACAAATGTGTGTATCCTCCAGCCAAGAACATTGAACTTTATTGTTCATTTTGTGCAATTTGCCATTTGAATGCTGTAGCACAATAGACAGCAGCTCCATTTGCAAATGATGTTACTACATATTCTGACCTATTTTTTCCCTGCAGAAGTAATAACAAGGGTAATAAAACTCAGTTGAAGCTGCTGTATAAGCACACATAACGGCCTCAAATTACAGGGCAGTTTCTAAGCTACAAAGCCACTGAAACCACGAAAACCTTCTTCTGACTCCTTTCACAATTCTAATAAGCATGACCATGACTGTCCCAGTTTTCTAGAAGAGGAAAACATTATTCTGTTGGATTATTCTGGTGGTTCTGTAGCTTTTTAGCTGCAAAATCTAGTCTAGTATGAAGTTTTTTTTACTACAACTAGCCAAGATTTGGATAATTCAGGGACTTTAAAGAAAAGACAAAAGAGAGCTGACAAATTTGGAATTTTCCCCATCTCATGCCTCAGAGCCAATAAAAAGCAAACACTATTGACTGCAGATGTTTGCTGAAGAAGATTTCAGAGTAATATCTGGAGAGAGCATCAGTGAGAATTAAGTAATGTAACCTAACAAACCTACCTTGTTGCCAACTTGGTAGGAGCCTTGGCATGCCTATTATTTTTATTGGTTCTTGGCCTCTGTCCTTGATTTGTTCCTATCTTTTCCCCTGAGACTTTTGAACTGAAGAGAATTGGGGAACTTTGAAGGGCCCCAGAGAGAACCACAAGGATTATGATAGGGTCCTAGTAAAGAAAAGTTACCTATGGATAATGCCCTTGGAGTTCCTGGTGTACTGTTCTGTACTGCTGGACTTCATATTCCTTATTTGGAAGCATCAGTGTATGATGGAGCACAGTGTATGATGGGGATACCACTAACACTCCTCTCATTGTTTGGCATGAAAGTTGTATTTGGGCTCCCATGTTCATACACATATGTACACACACTCCTCTATAAATCTCCTCCATTTCACAGCTTCATATTCAGACTGACTTGGTTTAGTTCACCACAGATTTGCTGAGTTCCTTTGATTTGCCAGACACTTGGTTAGACTATAAAGTTGTACACAAAACGAATTGGCCCATAGGGAGTTGCCAGTCTATTACAAGTAAATTAATTAGGTAAAAGGAACATAGAGTAGTAAGTGATCATGTAATCTTTATTTGGGTTCCTTAAATAATGTGAACACAAATTTACATTCATAATATAAACGGAGATTTGACACATCTTCACAGTGACTTCCAAGTGTCAACTGTGTCATATGTGATATGTATAAAGTCTTAGCAACAATCTCTATGTTATAATATTTAAAGGAAAAGGAGCTCCTTTTCCTTACTTACCCCTTAAATTTCAATGCTTGTCCTGAAAGTTGTAGCAGTGTGAGCCTTCTGCTTAAAGGTGTGCTGGTTAAAAAACTATCTAACTCCAGACTCCATCTGATCACAGCCACAAATATCTGCTTCTACTTATTCTCCAAAAGGAGAAATTATACCTAGGAGGAAATCTCCCCAATTTTAATATACTTGGCTTTATCAAAACTTTTGTGGAGATAGGATGCTCAAGAAAATAATGAGCCAGACATACATTTATGTTCTTTGGCAGCCAGATTTCTTCCCTTCAGTCTAATGCAAGCAATGATCACAGTATGTTCCCTAGTAATATGCTAGACTTTGTGGAAGTTTAAGAGGTGTGTTAAAAATACTGTCAGTTATCAGATATTACTCATCAAATATCTGAGACTATGAATACCATAAAACTTACTAAAATAAATCTAAAATTTAAGCCTGTAAAATTGCTTTGTGGATTTCCCCAAACATTTCCTTTGACGATTGTCATAATGCAGTAAATGCTCCTATGATAGATATGATCGTAGATGGAGGATTATTGCTGTTTCTTTATATGTCTTCAGCATTATTTCTCCACCTCTTCTCCAGTCTTAGCCACATTGCTAATTCCTGATTGCTCTGAAACACATCTGCCCCTTTGGCTTTCGTGATCTTGTCAGTGATAATGAAGACTAATAAGGGGAAAAAATTAAAAGACTGCCACATAACAAACAAACTGACCTGTCTGGGCATGTTGGTGCCCACCTGTACTTCAGCTACTTGGGAGTCAGAGATAGGAGGATTGAAGTTGCAAGCTAGCCTGCATAAAATATTATCTAGACCCTATCACCAACAAAACAAAACAACTCAAGACCCCCACAAAAAAACAAGCCTGGAGGTTTATACCTATAATCTCAGTTATCTGGGAGGCTGAGGTAGGAAGATAGTGGTCTGAAGGCTGGCCAGGGAAAATGCATAAGAACCTACCTGTTAAACAAAGTATAGCATTGTGTAAGTAGTGATGTACTTACCCAGTAAGCACAAAGCCCTAAGTGCAAACCTTTGTACCACCAAAATGAAAAAAAAAAACCTACTTTTATTTCTCATCACAAGCCATGGTTAAGGAACAGCCTTGCTTGCAGGTAAGGATATGATTTGCTAATCTTTTAAAGCTATCTCCATTCCCATGCCTTTATTTTTCTGCATAGACAGGATGCGAAAGGAAATTATGTTGACTCATTTCTTCTCAGCACAACACCAAATACAGTCTCAATTACCTTAAAGAACAGCCTTGTTTGCTTGTGAGGCACCCAAACAAATTATTGTGTAACTAAAAAGCAAGGTTACAGAATGAACTTGAGTACAGTGAGTGGCCCAGTGGCCTTTCACTACCACAAATCCAAGAAAGAATGCTCTGGGGATTATGTGGTTCCTGTTTGCCAACAGAAGGTAAAACCAATAACTACATGGACTGTTTATGAACTGCTCAAGAGTCAGCAGTCCTTCCACAATGGTTTCTTTAACTGCATGACATAAAAAAATAGCCTAATCAAAATTATAAGGCCATCAAGGACTATCCTGTATTCTTTCCAGGGAAAAACATGGTAATTAACTGTTGCAGAATGATGGATTTTTCCCAACACAGCTGTCACAACTGCTATTTTAAATCATTTGTTATGTTTTAAAATGTGTAATCCCCAAGAAATTGATCATTACTGCAATTCAGTGCTGGTTTTTTCAGTGCCTTAACAACATTCAGTTTTGCATCAGACTGTTAACCAACAAAAGTGAGTCATTAAGTACTCAAGTACGAATGGCTTATTTTTCAATGATAAATTCTGTCTTCTTTTTTTTAATTCTGTCTTCTTTTAAACAAAATTTTACTTTAATTTTTTTTACAGTGAATCTTCTGGCATAACAAAAACAAGTCCATTCTTGCATTCCTTCCTTTTCATCTCTATATAGCCAGGGCTCCTTTTTCCTTGTCACTTTGTCTTTAATGGAGGGACCATCCTATTCAGTATTATCTTATGACTTTTGCTCAAGAAATTCCATCTAAAGGGCTCGACCACTACCTCTGAATCTCTTTAAATACTCTTCATGATCCAATTGGAATTCACATCCTCTATGAAGTTTTCTCAGTTACCCCATTATTTATACAATTCAGTGGTAATTAAAAGAGTCTTATAGACCAGCCACAGGATATTATATGCTAGAGATACCAAAGTGAAAGAAATGTAGTCTTTGATTTCCAGAGTTTTTATGTTTTACCTGATTTAATTGATGGAGTGACAGAATCTTGGATATAATTGATATACTTGAAATCTAAGCTTTCTTGCTTTAATGTATTTTTCTATTGTCATGTTCTATATATAATAAATTTATACATACACCCTCCCCAACACTGTCAGTATGGTATTGATTAAGGACCCACCTAAGATGACCATCCTTTCCATCCACTTAGGTCTATTTCCTATCTCATAGATCTGATTTCTGCTAAAAAAAATTCATATTGAATAGCAAGGAGAGGTAGTTATTTCCATCTAAACAGGCCCAAGGCAGAACGCAGACATAAGGAACAAAAGTGGCGATCTTGAGATGTTCTGTGTCTAAAAGAAGATGGCACACTTGTTGGTCAGTTAAAAGTTAGCAAGTCTAGGTTTCTGATGACCTCGACATTGATAATTCATGAATATCCTTTGCAGTTATTGGTCCAGTTCTATTTCCTTCTTAATTCTCACTATATAACTTGACCTTGTTTTTTTTATCACTTTTGAAATAGTCCTCAAAATAAGAACTAATCTAGAATCTGATTGTTTGATTTTATAAAAATAAATGTGAGCCATTTTCTATTAATTGAATAATAGTACAAATTCTTTTATGACTATCTGTATTTTTTGGTATATATATATATATATATATATATACGTTTCCTGCATTTCCTTCCTTCCTTCCTTCCTTCCTTCCTTCCTTCCTTCCTTCCTTCCTTCCTTCCTTCTATACTGGGATTGGAACTCAGAGCTTCATGTTTGCTAAGCTGGTGCTCTACCAATTGAACCACACCTCCAGGCTTGTTTATGCAGATTCTTTTTTTATTGTGAAAATACCATACAGAGGGGTTACAATTACATGGGCAAGGTAATGAGTGCATTTCTTATCAAGCATTGTTGCCTCCCCCTTTGTTTCCCCTTCCCATCCCTTCCCATCTCCAAGCCCCCTGCCGCACCAAAGTTGTAAAGTTCATTTTTCAACGTAACATCTTGTACATCTCATTGTTGCAATGGGTCCACCTGTACCCCTATTTAAACTATTTGTTTTTTCCCTTCCCCTCCACATATTATACCAACATCAAATACAGTGAAAACAGGGTTATACCGGGGGGAGCGACATACAAAACAACAAAGAAATATATTATAAATATGTTAGCAAGAAAGAAAAAAACATTTGAGTCCTCCCATGGTTTTCCTTATTTGCAATAACTAGTATATGTCTGGGACAAGCAGAAATGGTCAGATAAGTTGATGTTAAGCAAAATGAACCCCAAGATAAGGATTCAAATGTTTTCGCTGATTCTTTTGAGGTAGGGTGTTGCAAATTTTTCTGCCCAGGCTAGGATAGAAACATAATCCTCCAGATCTCAGCCTCCAATTAATTTAGAATCTAAAACCATACTCTTTTTTAGCATTCTGTGTCCTTTGCATTCTGTGTGTTTACACTAAATATTTTAACTTAATTTTGCATAAAACACACTTGTAACTGAAATAAAAGGCACACCCTAAAAACTGGATTTATGTGTCCTAGTTGAACATACCATTTAGAGAGACAATCTGTTTATGACAATGGCCTTCATCTAAGATCACAAAATACCTTCTATATATTCTGGGAACCACAAGGTGGCACTACTGAACAATTTGAAGTCTCAAGATAACTGTTGAAGAAGTGACATTAAGATACTTGTACTAATAAATTAACAAGTTCAATCCAAATCACTTTGTATAACTACTTGAAGATTAAATAATAAATTAACTATTAGAAGAATACTGTTTCCCTTTTAATAAGATTTTTATTATAAAAATACTGTACAGAGGGGTTACAGTTCCATGAGCAAGGTAATGAGTACATTTCCTATCAAGCATTGTTACCTTCTCCTTTGTTTTTCCCCTACAATCCCTTTTTAGAACCATTGTCAGTCACTTCTAATGGGTAGATTATGAAAGAGAAAAACAATGACTTTGCAGTGGAGAAACCTGACAGCCATTACCTTGATAAAGTGGTCAAAGTTGGTGAGTCATAGTTTTTACCATGTAATACTGATATGATAACAAAAGCACATTTCTACTCTGTGATACCCTTTCCCTAAATCCCTAAACTCTGTATAATTACAAACACCAGCCAAACCTAGCCTGAGCAGCATTATACAAAATATCAGACTAATATTCTTGAAAGATGTCACAGCTATGGAAAAAAAGAGGAAAACTGAGAACCTGTCACATACTACAGTTAGATAGAATGCTATATCACAGTTTGGGAGCTGAAAAGAGAATATTCATGAGAAATGTGAGGAAATTAGAAGAAAATCTATAATTTAGATTGTGAGCATTGTACCATTATTAATTTCTTATTTTTGACACTGGTACCATAGTTTTGCAATAGCTTAACATTAGGGAAAGCTAGTTAAAGAACATACACTAATTCTTTACACTGTCATTGAAACTATGCTTTAAGTTTAAATAATTTCAGAGTAAAAGTTAAAATGAAATGATAGGCTAGGTGCTGGTGGCTTGTGCCTATAATCTTAGATACTCAAAATGCTGAGGACTGTTTTGAAGCCAGTCTGGGCAGAAAAGTCCCTGAGACTATGTTCAGATAACTAGCCAAAAGCTAGAAGTGTAGCTGTGGCTCAAGTGGTAGAGCACTAACCTTGAGCAAATAAGCTAAGGAACAGCACCCAGGTCTTTCTGAGTCAAGCCCCGGAACTGGAACAAAAGTAATGAAATTAAAATTTAAGATGAATTCCTGGAAGTGGTACCTTCACAGCAACAAGTCATCATTATCTAGTATCTGTATTCACCAAACTGCTAACAAACCATATATAATAGTATCTTGGCCCATTACATGATTCCAAGATACAAAGTATAATTTCTTTGTAAAAAAGTGAATATAGTTTTGAAAATCCACATTCGGATGTGTTGTCTAATAAAACAGAAATGACTTTGTGAAATTTTTAAATGAGAATCAACTGCAGATCATGTATATCCAAATAAGCTATACAGATTGCCAGCCACGATGACCTCATCTTGATATAAATCTTCAAGTAACTAATTTATTTCCACATAAGTTCACAATTTGAAGTTCCACAGGGACTTGAAGTTGGTAGGACATTGTTCAACCTGGTACAGCTAAACAATAAAATTTTCTGCTAAAGGACTACCAAATGAGCCATTTTGTTTAAATATAACATCATAACACAGAACTGAAAACTTTGTATTAACATACCTAGAATATGTTTACAAAGTAGCAACAACAAAATAAAAGCTCTGATGTCAAACCTGTATTGCTCAGTTTAAAAATTTAAAATCCATAATTTACACTTGACATTTAGGATAAAATAACTTCGCAAAAGCCATCATTTTTCTAATAAGAAAAAATCTTCCAGAACTTATTCCTTTTATAAATATTTTACTTCCCTTATTCAGGAGATATTGACAGTTTAAACACTGTTATATTAGTTATAAATCACTCTCCTTTTTATTGTGAAAATACCATACAGAGGGGTTACAATTACATGGGCAAGGTAATGAGTGCATTTCTTATCAAGCATTGTTGCCTCCTCCTTTGTTTCCCCTTCCCATCCCTTCCCATCTCGAACCCCCCCTATCCCACCCCACCCCCCACTCCAGCCCCCACGCCAAAATTGTAAAGTTCATTTTTTGACATAACATCTTGTACATCTCATTGGTGCAATGGGTCCACCTGTATCCCTGTTAAACAATTGTTATTTCCTTTCCCCTCCACAAATTATACCAACGTCAAATACAGTGAAAACAGGGGTTATACCGTGGGGGGAGGGACATACAAAGCAACAAAGAAATATCTTATAAATATGTTAGAAACAATAGAAAGAAAGAAAAAACATCTGAGTCCTTACCTTGGGGTTCACTTCACTTAACATCAACTTATCTGACCATTTATGCTTTGTCTCAGACATATACTAGTTATTGCAAATAAGCAAAACTATGGGACCTATGTTTCTTTGGGCCTGGCTTACTTCACTTAATATAATTTTTTCCAAGTCTTTCCATTTCCTAACAAATGGGGCAATGTCATTCTTTTTGCCATTGTGTATATATACCACATTTTCTTGATC
Organism: Dipodomys ordii; assembly: GCF_000151885.1. Taxonomy (NCBI): domain Eukaryota; kingdom Metazoa; phylum Chordata; class Mammalia; order Rodentia; family Heteromyidae; genus Dipodomys; species Dipodomys ordii. The sequence continues at coordinate 1,619,215 of NW_012267304.1, forward strand.
CATTCATCTACTGAGGGGCATCTGGATTGGTTCCATATCTTAGCTATGGTAAATAATTTTGCAATAACCATAGTTGTGCTGGTAGCTTTAGTGTGATCTTGTTTGTGATCATTTGGGTAAATGCCCAAAAGTGGGATTGCTGGGTCATAGGGGAGCTCTATGTGGAGTCTTTTGAGGAACCTCTATAGTAGTTTCCAAAGTGGTTGAACAAGTTTACACGCCCACCAACAATGCAATAAGGTTCCCTTCTGTCCACATCCCCTCCACCATCTGTTGTTATTAGCGTTCTTGATATAGCCATTCTATCTGGGGTGAGGTGGTATCTCAATGTTGTTTTGATTTGCATTTCTTTTATGGCTAGGGAGGTTGAGCATTTCTTCATGTGTCTATTGGCCATCCTTCTTTCCTCACAGTTTGGCCAGAGAGGGATAAATCACTCTTTCTATGGTAATTATGGAAAATTTCATGTGAATGTAGGTGTAGTGAAAGGATATTTGCATAGTACTACATAATCAGTTCAAAAAAGTGTTTGGTAAAATACCTCCTTTTATTATATTAAGGGAAGTACTTCAGACCCAAAGAAACATTAGTTTGCATAGTTTCCCTCATTTGTAATATAAGAATGTGCCTATAAATCTGCAAGTAAACCCAATGGATAGTAAACGACAAAAAATTCTTCTTGGACATGATAAGTTAAACAGGACTCTAAACATTCACACAGTGAGACTGGAAGAGGATATTCTTAGAAGAGGATTATAAGGCCTCAATAGCTATGTGCATATGATCATATAAAATGACGCATATAGAAATCAACTCCAACATATGGAAACAAGAAGTTTTTTTTTTTTTTTTTGGTCTGTCGTGGGGCTTGAACTCTGGGCCTGGGTGCTGTCCTTCAGCTCTTCAGCTCAAGGCGAGTGCTCTTACCACTTGAGCTACAGCGCCACTTCCGGTTTTCTGGTGGTTTATTGGAGATAGGAGTCTCACGGTCTCTCTTGCCCGGGCTGGCTTTGAACCGTGATCCTCAAATCTCAGCCTCCTGAGTAGCTAGGATTACAGGCGTGAGCCACCAGCACCCGGCAAGAAGTTTTTTTTATTTTACTTTTTGTGGTTCTTTTTTTCCATTTTCCCATCTTTGTTTCTGTTTTTGATGTCTGTACCTTTTTTATTGTATGTAAGATCATCTGATTTGGGGAGAGGAAGGGGAAGCACAGAAATGGTGAGATATAGGGTGAACTAAATCAGCAGTGATACTAGAAATGACTTATACCACTTGTTGGGGAGTGGAGTTGGGAGGGGAAAACTGAGATAAAAAGACTGAAGTGGTAACACTGTTCAAAAAGAAATGTACTCATTACCTGTTTTTTGTAACTTTAACCCCTCTGTACATCAACTTTATGATAACAATGAAAAATTTAAACAAAATACCTCCTTTTTTATTATTGTCAATTGAAAATTTACACTTTTCATCTGGAGGCTTTGGTGCAATCCATTCCTAGACAGAATACATTGAAATAGCAATAACTATAAATGGTCGCAATGTCCAACTTAATGCAAAGATAAAATCAAAATCCAAAGGCTAACTTGAATTTTGTTTTTAGTGAAATGGGATTTCTTCAAAATGTTGATAATTTAATATTTCTCCTTTTGGCATATGCCTATGTTTCTTCTGTATATAATCTTTGTTTGCAGTATATTATGTATTTGACTTCATTTACTTTTTATTTTTATATTTTGTCAGTCATGGGGCCTGAACTCTGGGCCTGGGCACTTTCCCACAGCTCTTTATCTCAAGGCTAGCGCTCTACCACTTGAGCCACAGCATCACTTCCAGCTTTTTTCTGCGTATGTGGTGCTGAGGAATCGAACCCAGAGCCTCATGCATGCCAGGCAAGCGCTCTGCCAATGAGCCAACTTCCTAGCCTGTATTTGACTTTATTTAATTTTAGGTTTGATTTTTTACTTTATTTTCTTTTAGACAGGTTGATTGACAAGCTAACATTTGACTTTTATCCCTGCTCTTGGTTTCAGGGACTCCATGAAAAGACTGGCGCATTTACGGCTGTTAAAGTGATGAACGCCCGTAAGGTAAGGCAATGGTACATTTTGCCTGTATTTTACTTCTTTAAGGGTCATTTGGAGATTAAACAGTTCAAAATACTTTGTTTTTAATTCGTTGTTTTATAGAGTTCATTATGTTATCTCAATTAATTATAATTATCATCTAATAGTTTTACTTATTAGTATATTGTATTTATTGACTACTATATTTCCCTATTTAAAATACTTCACTGACACTAAAAGTTCTGCATATTTTGGTATTCTGTAACAATAGAGAAAATATCTGTATTCTTTGTTATATGAAGTTTACTTTTTTGTTGTTGGAGAGAACAAAAATGTTATTTCCACTAATAGTGTGTTAATATTTTTATGCATCAAAATAGTATTCCTCCTCCAATGATTCTTTCTTAGAATTGAGACCACTAGATTCTCTATGACAGTTAGAGGGAAAGACGTTATCAGAGATGCATATTGAATTGGCCCTATCCCTGCTAATAGTCATAAAATTGTGCTATGATTCAAAACATATTGTTATAGGATTTGCTAAATACTGATTCATGTCCTCTTAAGCATGAGTAACTCATTTTCTCAAGAAAATATTAACATGAATATTGTAAACCTCAGGAAATTTTTACTTCATTATATCCTAATGGAAAATTTTTGTTGGAAAAAATAGATTTCATGGAACTGTTGTCAATATCATAAACTGTTATTTTCTAATTTCTGCTGGAAGTGAATTGTTGAAATGATTTTTGTTTTGCCAGTAAATATCAAATGGTGCAAACCAGTGGAAATTTCAAGGGTTTGGGAGTTTTAAAGATTTATTTTGCTTTACCAAACCATAGTTTCCAAATAATAGACCTTCTTTTTTTATATTTTATTGTTTACTTTTTTATAGTGTGAAAATACTGTACAGAGGGATTACAGTTACATAGTCAAGATAATGAGTACATTTCTTATCAAGCATTGTTGCCTCCTCCTTTGTTTCCCCTTCAGATCCCTTCCCATCCCTCCCCCTGCCCCCCTACCCAATTCTCCCTCCTTCCCCCTCCACCAAACTTGTAAAGTTTGTTTTTCGACATAATTATTTGTACATCTCATTGTTGCAATGGGTCCACCTGAATCTCTATTTAAACGATTTACTTTTTCCCTTCCCCTCCACAAATTATACCAACATCAAATACAGTGAAAGCAGAGGTTATTCCGTGGGGGAGGGACATACAAAGCAACAAAGAAATAATCTTACAAATATGTTAGAAACAATCACATGAAAGAAAAAAAACATTTCAATACTTATCTTGGGGTTCATTTCCCTAACATCAACTTATTTGGCCTTTTCTGCTTGACTCAGACATATACTAGTTATTGCAAATAAGGGAAACCATGGGACCTATGTTTCTTTGGGCCTGGCTTACTTCACTTAATATAATTTTTCCAAGTCTTTCCATTTCCTAACAAATGGACAATGTCATTCTTTCTGATGGAGGCATAGAATTCCATTGTGTATATATGCCACATAAATAAGTGGGCTAAAGACTTGAAAAGAAACTTCTCTGAAGAGGAAAGAAGGATGGCCAATAGACACATGAAGAAATGCTCAACCTCTCTCTAGCCATAAAAGAAATGCAAATCAAAACAACACTGAGATACCACCTCACCCCAGTTAGAATGGCAAAAATCAAGAACTCTAATAACAGATGCTGGAGGAGATGTAGACAGAAGGGAACCTTACTGCATTGTTGGTGGGAGTGTAAACTTGTTCAACCACTTTGGAAAGCAGTATGGAAGTTCCTCAAAAGACTCCACATAGAGCTCCCCTATGGCCCAGCAATCCCACTTTTGAGCGTTTACCCAAATGATCACAAACAAGACCACACTAAAGCTACCAGCACAATTATATTTATTGCAGCATTATTTACCATAGCTAAGATATGGAACCAACCTAGATGCCTTTTGTTGTTTTCTAAGTGAGACTATATGTAATAATTTTTTCACCATTTTAGCTTGAAAGATCTAATGCCATACTTAATATATATTTTAAATATTACTTGTTTGAATATTACATTTTAAATATTACTTTCATAATATTTAAAAAGCATGCTCATAGGAAACTTGAGGGGATAGTATGGAGGGGAACAATGAAGGATGAGAATGATGAACATGTTAAACTGAACCCTTTTATACAACAATTTGAAGAAAATTTTTTAAAAAATGAAAACCATATTTATCCCATAGATGGTTAATATTAATTATTGGATTTTGTTTTTGAAACATAGTACTTTACTTTCATGAAATGTGATTTCACTATTAATAAAGCAGTTAAATACATTACTATTAATTTGGTGACATTTCTCTATATAATGTCGAAATAATGAAAATCAAGACAAGAACAGTATTGTCTTACTTTTCCATTTAGTAGTAAAGGTAGAAAAATAATCATAAATCATTTTCAGAGAATACTAATGGGCCTCATACCATTTTGTTCTTGATTTTTCAGACTCCTTTACCTGAAATAGGAAGGCGGGTGAGAGTGAATAAGTACCAAAAGTCTGTTGGATGGAGATACAGTGTGAGTATAAAAAGTCCCCATTAACACTCAAGTAGCTTCTCTTGTATTAATCACCTTTCTTAAATTTGGTTCTTTGCATTTTATCATTAGTCCATATCTAAAAGGTTCTTGCCTGGAAGTTAGTACATCTTATATCTCCCAATATGCTCACATAGATTCAGTCTTCATATGTAAGTGCTAGTATCTGTGAAAGAACAAGTACTAGAAGAAATGGTTCTTTGAGCAGTAAAGCTTTGACTACAGGGGCAGGATTGAGTACATTTAGAGTACTGAGCCCTCTCAGTAAGTGGCCACAGAGAAAGCATCTGTAGGGCTAAGAACAAGTTTTGCTTAAAATTGGCCTTGGAAAGTCCATTTTAGACCTTTACTAGTCTGGACTCAATGGCATTTCTCCCACTATGATTCTAACAAATACTGCCATTTCCTATGAGCCAAGTTATGAGTACTCTTTTCATTGTAAAAGCAATAGCAGAAAACTAATAAGCTACTCAGCCCAAAGGTCTGTTGTATCTTAATAAATACAGTCTCAAGTAAAGTATAAACAAACCATTCTATTCTATGCAATAACATTCAGAATTTTCCTAGTTATACTAAAACAATATTGTTAAATAGCTTCATGATTTATTACATACTACTTTCCTTTTTGTTTGTAATGTGTCATGAGGACAAAGCAATCCAAAACGAAGCATCTATTATAGACTTCGGTAGATAAAGATGCCATAAAACACAAGGTCTGAAAATAGAATTATTTGGTCAGTTCTGATTTCCCCAAATTAAAAAAAGAATTTTAAGGATCTTTCACAAAGCATTTATGCCATTCTTTCCATAGTAAAAAGAGTTTTTGACTGTAGAATTGGGTGAAATTACAAAAAGAGTTCTGGTATCTTTGAGCTGCCTCTTCTTGACAAAAAGCAGAGTACTTGGGCCAGCCTGGAATCAACTGGCTCTGAGCCAGGAAGTGCTGTAGTATCATATTACCGTGAGATGTGTGAGAGTTTTAAATTACCTACTTGGCCTGGTGGATATAAAGTACTTATGTGTTTCTCACAAGCTCAACTTCCTGTTAATTGAGAGTGGCAAACACACTAATGTTTTCTAAATATATCTCATATATGTTTGTTTGTTTTGGGAGAGTTTACATTTATGTGGGAAACCTACTCTTAGAAGTTATTTCTAGTCGAGGACTTTGAATTCTCTGATTATATGTTTTAGTAAGAAAAATCAGCACTAGCTAATCAGGCAGTTAGCATCTCTAAGCCATCTTGAATCCTTTGGGTTAAAAAGTGTGTATCTTAAACATTCATCCATTGATGCTGGAGCTCTATAAAAATGGAAATAATGTGGCAGCTAAGAAACATGAGCTCAAATCTCAGGCCTACCAATAAATAGCCAAAAGTACTTGGAAATACGTTTTTCTTACATAGATATATAAGAAATATGCAAGTCAAGTTTCTCAAAGGAAAACCAATAGCACAACTGTAACACTTCAGAATCTTCTTGACATCACATAACTGATAGGTTAAAAGGCAATGTTGATCCTGCTTCTCGTTAACTGTTTTTTGTTTATTCTTAGTTCTATATCATCATCTAACATCTATTCATTACACTATAAAGAGTTTTTATTCCTCTCAGTAGAACTTTGCTATCTTAATACAACCAAGAATACATAAAGAATTACTAGTTACTGCTGTTTATTTCTGTATGGTGCCAGAAATGGCTACTCATTTCGAAAGATCAATATCAAAGGACAGAAGGAAGTATAAGGATCTTGTAGAACAAAAGGAAAGTCATATAACAAACTTTTGACTTTCCAGAAAATGGATTAAAGGAATTTGAGGGGAACTTATTAACTGTGCTACTCTGAGAAGCTGAGAATGAATCCTCATCTTCTGTGTAATCTCCATACTATGAGTTGGTTGCATATTTCATCAATGCCTTTATTTCACAACAAACTTAGAAAGGGAACCTATAATTAGGATTTCCTACTGGGCAAATCAGGCTCCAGACCTTACCAGACAAATAGGTATCTAGATTTCTATATAGCAGTCAATTAGAGCTAGAATATATGTATGGTAAAACTGGAGGTGATAATTAAAAGTATTACATTTTAATTTAGAGTAATAAACCTGTTCTACAGTTGACTGTGATGATACAAAACTTTTTAAGTATCCTAAACATTGAATTTTACACTTTCAATAAGTGACATTGTATGTGAATTATATATCAATAAAACAGAAACAAACAAAATACTATGATTCCATTTAATGAGAATATGATTAGATCTTCATTTTGCCGTTTTTACTCTCATACCAAACTAACCAAAGATCTCGAGTAGCTGAAAATTATAATTGATTGATTTTATTATTAATTGCCGTAGAACATGAGTTTTCATAGAATGTTCCTTTATGAATCTACCATAGTTTAGAGAACAAGGTTCATTGAAATGCCCAGTGTAGAAGTTTTTCTGTCTGTTTTTATTCCATAGGACGAGGAGGAGGATCTCAGGACTGAGCTCAACCTTCTGAGGAAGTACTCTTTCCACAAAAACATTGTGTCCTTTTATGGAGCATTTTTCAAGCTGAGTCCCCCTGGCCACAGACACCAACTTTGGGTATGTTTTTAATTACTCTCTTCTTATTCCATAAGGAAAGTCTGACCCAAAGATTGATATTTTCAGAGCTAAGATATCACTTTTGTTCAGACGCTAGAAAGTTCAAGCATTCATCCCACAAGGCAAAATCTACTGCAATGTATGGTAAAATGTACTCTGTTCCTAGAGATGTGAGTGATAAAATATGAAAAAAATAACTTACATGCCTAGAAAAGAGTGTATTGGTGAGATGAAGAGTCAAATGGACACTGGCAGTATCTGACAAAAGTGTTTTAAATATAGTTTTACTCCCTTTCACTTTAAGTAGCTACTATTTTGTTGGCATAGAGATTGTCTGTTGGAAATTAAAACATATCAATTCTAGTTAGCATTTGACATGAGCATATGGGCTCATTTTACATGTTTTCAAAATGTAAGCCTTCTTTATAAACACAACTCCCAGCAGCTCTTTCCTAAATGGTTAGTTTTATTCTTTCTTTAGTCATCATGGCTAGGATATCACAGATTTCAGATTAATAGAAATTTTAGAAACTAACCAGACCCTACCCAGAAATTTTGCTGTCATCCACTATAGTAGCAAGAAAATGAGCATTGGTCATTATATTCTTCTTTTAAAATGAAATATTTGGACATAAACTCTTTTACTTGCATTACCGCAATGTATATGTTGTGTCCATTCAATATAATCATCACTGAATTGCCCTTCTGAAAATCAGCCTGTTGTGAGTTATCTGTATAGTTGGTTTTGTTTGGCTGCCTCCTCTCCTTTTGGTACTAGCGTACTTAGTACAAATAAATGCAATAACAGTATCAGTAATAAACAACTCTAATTGAGGAGAGTAATATTCTGAAAAGAAAACACTAAAAGAAATGTTATACTTTTCAAATAGATCTATTTCAATATCAATAGATCAAAAGGACATTATATTTGCTTTTTTGAGAAAGCAGTTTTAAGTTGAACAGTGATGTTTACTAGGTCAGCTCTAAGAGTTGTGTTTGCCTTCACGTTGACTTTCTTCAGTTAACTAATACTATTTGAAAGGAACTTTACCAATTGGTTCCTCAGTTTGTTGTGCCTGTCCTGGGGTCCTTTTGCCTGGTCAGGGCCTAGGCACTGTATCTCAGCTTTTTTGCTCAAGGCTAGTTGGTCTCTTCCACTTGAGCCACAGCTCTAAATCTTTGTGGTTAATTGGAGATAGGAATCTCACAGACTTTCCTGTCCAGGCTGGCTTTGAACCAGGATCCTCTGATCTCAGCCTCCTGAATAGCTAGGATTATAGGCAATCAAATCAAATGAAATACTTTGAACAATGTTACCCTTCAAATAGGCCTTCCTTAACAATAATCCCATTTGGAAGAAATTATCCTACAGGAATTTAAATGGCAATTCCCCCTTGGAGTTTTTATTGTTATTTGCCAACATTTTGAGGAAAATCATCTGGAATTTGAAAACATAAAACAACAAAAACCAAGCTTAGTCATAATAATGAAATGTAAACTCTTTTGAGACCTTCTATATCCTACTTCTTCCACTTCTGATCAAGCTCTTTTCTCCAACCACCTTTCCTTTCCTCTCTAGTCATTTCTCACACTTGACCCATGTGAAGCTTCTTTGCAAGGACATGTATTCAATGTTATCCATAAACCAACTCTTCTTCAAAGCATATTTGAATAGCTCCTATGATTCAAGGATTAGCTTAAATCCCTCCTCCTGGTTACATATCCCAGGTATAAGACTAAGCTTTCCTCCGCCACTAATTCTAGTCGTTTTTAGTCTTTAAGGAGACAATGAAGTTAGTCTTTTCCCCAAACGTTATTTACAAATACATATTGTATGGACTGAAAATGTCCAGATATTTTCAGAGACTTATTTTCTAATACTTGATACTTGTCTGGCTTCCTTGCAGATGGTGATGGAGTTATGTGCAGCAGGCTCAGTCACTGATGTAGTGAGGATGACAAAAAATCAGAGCTTAAAAGAAGATTGGATTGCTTATATCTGCCGAGAAGTCCTTCAGGTAGGTCTTCATGTAATCATCCTCTGATATTGAAAGAACCTTGAAATGACAGTATACTTTATATCTTATATCTGATTAAGAATTCTAAACATGAACTTTGGATTAGGGACTTAGAAGGGTATAAAGCTTTGGAGAAAGCTTTATTGGGATACCTTTCAATTTGCAATTAGATAACAAGAAGGTAATGCTAGGTCTTCCCAAAATATAGCCTTTCAATTCATAGTACTATGTTCAATGGATCATGGACATGACCACTTGAATTATTTATTATTATATGATCATTTTAGAGTACTTTTGAAAAAGTACAGTGCAATCATCACACACACACACACACACACACACACACACACACACACACGATCAATTTAAGAGTGCGTAACCTGCAAAATAGCCCCAAACCATCTGCAACCATGTTTGCTCATAGATATATTCTGTAAACACTGACCCACATTTTTCCTTATCTCTAAAATACAATTGGATGAAAGCAAGAATATTCTTGATTTGACAAACTCCAATTTGATTTTTGGCTGGAATGTTTAAGTTCAACCCAAAAGTATATTAGTAGAAACAAATAAAACAAACAAACATAAAACAAATAATAGAAAGAAATAAAAACAAAAAGTTTAAATAGAGATACAATGAGATGTAGAAGACACTATGTTGTAAAACGAACTTTATAATTTAGGGAGTGAGGAGGGGGAGAGCGTAGTTATGGAGGTGGGAGGGAAGAGATTGTAGGGGAAAAATAAAGGTGGAAGCAACAATGTATAATAAGAAATAATAAGAAATGTACTCATTACCTTGCTCATGTGACTGTAACTGTACAATATTTTCACAATAAAAAACTTATTTAAAAAAAGAAACAGGCAGCAACATTCAACATTGTTAAGATATCATTTCCCCCATTTGGTATAACTCATTTGAGATAGTATTGTAAATGGCTAAGAGTGGAAATTCTAGACTAAAAATTAAATTCCCGTTTGCCATGTATTAATTAGATGTATGAACTTCAGTCAATTATGTAATAATGAGGTAAAATAATAATATAATTCCTGTGTAATATGAAGGGATATCAATATATTATTCAAAGGATCACTGTAAAAATTTAGTAACTAATGCATTCAAATCACCTACCATGATGTCTAGAAATTGTTACTTGTATTATTAATCCTCAGCTAATGTCAGGAGCTATCTCACTGCAGCCTAATACTGCTTCCCATGTCATAGTTTAACCAAGTCATGGGTTAGTTTTAATAGTGAATGGGCTGGAGCCAGTGTGGTAAGCCAACACAAATTGCAAATGCTTTAAAATAAATTTCCATACTCCCTCAAATTCTCACCCTACAAGGCTGACTAGAAAATATGTTGGACTTAACAGATGGTTGGATAAGGAATAGAGAAAAACCATCGCTGAGCTATGATATAGTTAACATGTCCAAGTCTTTACTGTTAGAGTTAGTTGGAAATATGGAGGTTAGAAAGGAAGGTAAAGTGGCCCAATGTATACAAAAGTTACTTCTTGGTGTTCTTTCTCTTCCATGGGTGTCCTGATTTATTTTCCTTCTCTTATAGCCAAAAGAAGTATTTCTGGGAACTACTTGTAGTCATTCCAGCCTAAAGAATTTTGTCTGAAAAAATCACATGTGGGCCATATTTCTTACCACGAGTTTTTCCAAAAATATAAGTATCAGTACCAGAAAAGGGAAATTCTCTCTCACTTGCTCTCTCTCTATATATATCCCTTTAACATGTGTATATTATACATACACAGGGCTTAGCTCATCTTCATGCACACCGAGTCATTCACCGGGACATCAAAGGTCAGAATGTGTTGCTGACTCATAATGCTGAAGTAAAACTGGGTAAGTATATTCCAGTATGTCAAGTTGGACCTGGAGCATCTTAGTGGCTCTCCCTACATTAGGAGAACTTGTTTTTTCATCATGAACTTGCCAATGCCCTTATTTGAGGTAGATAGATGCTGCCTGAAAAATCAGTGAAAATTTGGTTCAGAAGAAAGGTGGGATGAGAAAAACAAGTGAACCTAAGTTAGTTATAAATATGTGTGTGTATGTGTAATTGGAATATGTAACAAATTTTAATTTCAAATTGGTGGTTACATTTTGATCATGACTCTGTATTCTGTTAAAGATAGCTAATAAATGTATTTTCACAATTTAACTGAGAGTTAAAAATGTACAAGTTTCTGTGTCATAGGCAGGAATTAGAAAATAAAATCCTATGAGAGGTTTTCTATAACTTTGAAAGAATTGTTAGAATTGTTATTAGATTCATTGTCTGTTGATCTTAGCAATAAAAATATTTGAATTAAAATCTAAAATATAAACAAAATTCTAGCCCAGCCAGTGGCTCACATCTGTAATCCTAGCTACTCAGAAGGCTAGGTTCTAAGGATCATAGTTGGAAGCCAAATGAGGAAGCAAAGTACATGAGACTTTTATCTTCAATTAATACCAAAAAGCTGGAAGTGGAGCTGTGGGCTCAAGTGAGAGAACACTGGTCTTGAGCAAAAAAGTTCAGGGACAACATTCAGGTCCTGAACTCACACCCTAGCACTGGCATGAATAATAATAATAAATAATAGAACAACGTAAACTAAACATATTATAGTGCCATATTTTGCCAAGAATATCAAAGAACTTTTAAATTACTTCATAAGCACAAATTTCTTCTTTGTAGTTTTCCTTTGGATATTTAAAAATAATGATGTCAATCATAAATGATGCTCTAATAATATTCAAATCAAATTTAGAAGCAGAAATCCAAAGACCAGAATGTCCTTCCTTTTCTATTCCGAAGGTGAAAATCGTACACTTTTTTGCAAAATTATCTCACATATTATCATATAGTACACAAATAACATCTTTAAATACACCTTTAAATATTTAAAATATACATTGATGTTTGACTTTTAAATAATACCAAATAAATTATTTTAGTACTGTAAAATGGCAGACAATCACACTGGTATGGAACATAAATCATTTTTATTATTTTTACTCATGTTAACAATTTAAACATGTCTCAGAATGACCTTAAGATATTTCCCATTTTCTTGCTTAGGAAGTAGATTTACAGTAGATATTTTGATAATTTGATGGGAACACTTTTCACTGAACATATGTAGTAGAAGTATGAGATAGCAATTCTGTATTATTTTTGTATCTGAAAACTGCAACAATAAAAAAACAATTTTAGGAAACTATGTTCAAATACATGAGAGACACATAGATTCAAATGGAGTACACACTATATTCACATATAGAGCAAAAAAAAAAAAACTAACACGAGTCAAGTGGATAACCAACCCAGTCATTTGCACCACAATATGGAAAATATAAGCAAAATGTCATTGAATTATCTGTCACAAAGCTCCTGCACTAAAGTTAATGTACTTTGGAGGAAAGACCTCTTCATACAGAATTAAACGTTTTATTTTCTTATTATCATGAAGTCATTGTACACAAGGGTTCCAGTTTGCATTAGAATTTAATCAGGCCAGTTTACATGTAGTGTTTATACAGTTTGTCTTAGATTTCTCAGATCTTAGCATGTTTTTAAGCAAAAGATTAAGATTTCAGAAAGCAAATCTAATGATTGCCAAAAGAAATGACAGCAAAAGAGGAAATGCTTATATTGTGATTAGAATTGATCAATAATTGTCATATTCTGGTCCCTTAGATACTAAAGATTATACCATTGTTAAGGTTTCAGTTCTACCTTTTTATGGTAATTTGAGTTTTTCTTTTTCTTTCTCATTCCCCTTCTTATTTTTTCTAGCCTATGCTCCTGCCATTTTCTTTCCTGGATGCATACTATACATCAGTTTATGTATGGCCTTCATAGGCATTTCTTGGCACTTAACATTGGCCATTAAGAATAGTGGAAATGTGGAGCTCTGCTTGATCGCATTTCTTTATTAAAAAAAAAATCACTTGACAATGAGATTCTGTAACAATAATGGTGATCTTCACAAAACTTTTAATATTTTTTGTTCTTACTAAATCTTTCTTGAAAGACTGCCTTAAACTATTAGGTTTGTTTCCCTTTTCTTTACTTCCTCTAAATTCTTCAATCTGCTATTCAGTTTTGTTTGTCATCCTCTAGATTCCTGGAAACCATTCTAAATTAGAAAATCTACTTCATTTTTCATTCTTGTCCTATTTTTTTCTGGAATAAATAACCCCAGTCTATTTCAGCCTTTTTTCTCTGTTTCTGGGGATACCATATTAAGCATCATCTTTTAATGTATCCCACAGATGAATAGGAGTCTGAACTTTTATACTCCAAGCTAAGATATGGGTATCACAGTGAATATGTGGTTTTTGATTCCGAAAAATCTGTGTAAGAGTTTAAATTCTAGAAGAAAACTTTTTTTCTCCATCAAGTGATAGGATGTTCTAATGTCATGAGTCAGACTTCCTTATTGTTACTGTTTTATATTTATTGAACACCATTTATAGTGCTGTTTCTCCAATTTGGTGTTATCATTTCAGAGATTCAGGATGTACTCATGGAGCTTTCTTTTTAATATTTGTGATAAACATTTAGCCAAACCAACTGTAGATTTATAATAGCTCTGTTGAATCTCATTCCAACATAAATAGCAGCACAAGCTTATTTCCCAGTATTCCTGGAGTAGACTTCACGGTAAAGTGTTCTGGGCTGGAATGAAAATCTGTTATCCATTGTGGCTTTTGTATTGGCTTTCCAAGTTAAAGCAATAATTTATTGAGCTTTTTGTTCTTGATTAATTATTTTGACATCTGCTGAATTTTGCAGTTGATTTTGGAGTGAGTGCTCAGGTGAGCAGAACTAATGGAAGGAGAAATAGCTTCATTGGGACACCATACTGGATGGCACCTGAAGTGATTAACTGCGATGAGGACCCACGGCGTTCCTATGACTACAGAGTAAGTGAAGATTCAAACAGAGGGAATCATTTGGAAAGGATTTTTACTGACATTTATTCTAATGAGAAAGTGAAAGAATAAAAGGAACCAGCCTTACTTTTGCATTAACTCTAATAAGAAATATAGTCCTAGCCTTTATTCCTACTTGTGGTTTTGATAGTATGCATTAAAATAATATTTTCAACAAATGTAGACTAAGTAGGCTATTGGGAGTTATTCAGATTTGACATAGAAGGTCTAGTTCATGTTGCTTGCAACTTGGAAAAAATATATCATATGGCTTTATTTGGAAACTGAACTTACAAGGGCAAAAGGCATTGTAAACTTAAAAAATGATTAAAAGTAAAGGCAATTTTAAATTTCATAGTAACTTAGCTTCAAAAAGAAAAAAAACTAATTCAAGAGTATGAAGAAAATCCTTGGTTCATGGTTCACTTCTAAAACCTCAGAAAATCATTGGAATAGATAAATTAATAATCCATGCTATTTATTAAAATTCCCATTGAAGCTGCAATTTCAACAATATACATCTATGTACACATTTCAGAAAGCCAATGTGGAAAGGGAAAGTCCCCATTTGTTATAAACTGGAAGAAACCTCACTCACTTTCCACATCATAAGTCATCCAAACAATTCATTGTGGTCTCCCTGTGTGGAACCTAGGACTCAATATTTGAAGTTGATTAATTTAAGTTCCATCTCTTCCATTTCCTTAAATGCCCTTTCTAGAACTAAAAATTAAGTATTTACACAGGGCCTATTCCATGTTCCATACTTTATTAGGAGCTATAGAAACTGTGGAAGTGTATCACTCTTTGTGTCCTGTTGTAAAAATAGTACTTTATACCTATACGTTTTGTATCCTACTAAGGTTTTTTTTTACTTGTATTGGTTATTTAATTTTTTTATCCCCATGTAACTAAAAGGAAGCTTAATCTCCATTATAAAACTGAAACTGAGAGATTTATTTATAAACTGGATTTCCAAAACTTAAAATTAACAGCTATTCAGCCAATGTACCTCTCCCCTCTTCCCTCTTTCTATACTCTGAAAGACCAAGTGCAGTTAATAATGGTGACGGTAATTTCGAAGAGCTTGTTGATAATTCTAGCCTCAGTTTATGTTTTTGAGCAGCTGCCAAAAAGTGTGTGCATGATATATATAATTATAAATTATAGATATATATTTATATATGTAATGTACATCAATGTTTATCATATAAATAAATATACCTCTGTATGTTTAACATGTGTATGATGCATATATGCATATTATTACACACTGCACACTAGAACTATGAAATAAATATTATAATTTCCATTTACATAGAAATGGAGGTACAGAGAGTAAAAGCATTTGCTTAAAATTACACAGCTTGTGAATCTATATATTAGGACTTGTTTATAATGCATTTTTTGATATTTCAGGTTAGGCAACAATAACAATACATCCAATATGTGCTTTTCTTTCACTGAGCCATAACACCCTGCTGTATAATAAGACACTGATTGGTCCTAAGCACAGATAATACTTGTGATAATATCAATCAATAATGAAACGAGATTCTTAATGCTGCCAATGCACCATTTTAAGTAATTTTGTGATTCTTTTGCTTTGTAGAGTGATGTTTGGTCTGTGGGAATCACTGCTATTGAAATGGCAGAAGGGGCTCCTCGTAAGTAAAAATGTTTCTTGTGATTGGTATGTGCAAGGGGTTAAGGAAATAGAGTCTGTGAAAGATGCCAGGAGTTCTTCTTGCACCAATCAGCTTTAAATGGACATACAGGTGTCCCACAAACGGTGGCCTTTTCAGTGATTTCCAAAAGCTGTGACTCTAAAAGAGTCACAAGATTTGGATATTTAAAATAGTCTATCCATTTATCTTTCTTTGATCCTTATTTTAAGCTGACTCAGCATTATCCTGACTCAGTGTTTAGCAGCTAGAATTTCAGGCATTCCAGTTTATACTGACTCGTAAAATATTTGGGTTGGACCACTTCTATAGTCACTCTTTAATGTGATAGAATAATTGAGATGATCCTCCAATGCTTACCAACACATACTTGGTTCCTTGTCATTGCCCTTCAGCCACCCCAATGCACTTAACTGTTTCCTCTTGTATTCTCCACTCCCCCATCATTTAGCCAACATAATCACATCCTCTTCTCTTGTATCACTGCTTTCTAGTAGGAAAATAAAAAATGAAAGAAACTTGGGTACAAATGGTTGATATCAATCTAATATATGACTCCATAGCACATTTTATCTCACATCTGCTTTTTTCAGTATTTAAATCGAAGTATTTAGATGCCTCATGTTCCTGTATGTTCTCTCTGTATAACATCTACCACTGAGCTTTATAAACTTGAACTATCTTTAGTATTGTGTTACAAGGTCAGTGGGAGGAAATTCAAAGGAATCATGGTAACAAAATTGTTAAAAATTTCTGGTGTCTCCTGGGATTCCAAACAGGGGCTGAAATAAAGCTATGACAGATGTGGAGATCCGTTTACTACTGCCTCTAGTGCCCCAAATTGCAAAGTCCCTACTTTGGGTGAAAAAAAGTCACGTTGGGCCTTGCACTGGTGGCTCACCCCTGTAATCCTAGCTACTGAGGAAGCTGAGATATGTGGATTGATGTTTGAAGGCTGCTTGGGCAGGGAAACCTATTAAGACTCTTATCTCCAACTAACCACCAAAAATCCATAAGTGGATCAAGTGGGTAAAGCGCTAGCCTTGAGCAAAGAAGTCCAGGATTTGCACTCAGGCTTTGAATATTCATTTTGGAAAATGTTAAAATGTAAAGACTATTTCATAAGCTTCCCATGTAAAACTGAAATCAGACTGAGGAGATAGAAATTATTCCTGATATGATTATTTCTGTTTGGAAAATATGCTACACAGAGAGCAGCAAGACTCTCCCTCTCCTCTTCTCTTTTGCTTTCTTCTTTCCTTCACTTCCTATTTTTCTCCATTGCTCTTTCTTCCTCTCTTTTTAAATGTGCAATATATTTCATACTACTATCAATACATGTGTTTATTTATAATGCATGACTGTATCAACTGGTCATACAACATGCATGAATGAATCTTTTCCCATTGTTTCTGAGCACTCCACAAGTCTTTTTTTATCCCAAAATAAAAATACCAAATCAAATCATAAAGGAGGACATAAAGGAATGAAGGGCAAACGCACAGAAAGGGTGCAGGATAGGCAGCTTGCACAGTATGCAAACAGCAAGCTGCTTTGAAAAGATGAGTGAAACCCAGGACATTGGGAACTCACAAGGAAATAAGGCCTAGATAAGTCATTACAACAATGAAGCTTTGATCATGAGCAACACTGGACATAGACTTCATTAAAACCCTTTCTTTCACAAGTCTATTTTATTGTCTGGACCCTTAACTTTGCATAAATGTGGTTTTCATTAACATTAGCAACCCCTCAGGTTATGACAATTATCTTCTCAGAGGGGATGGTTTTCCAAAGCCACAGTTACATTATACTCTCCTTTCAGATTCAGACACAAAATTATCTCCCTCTTGTCTTTCTTCAGTGAATCTGTCCTGGAGAAACAAAACAAAAATATCTTCTCAATGTATGGGTAGTATAAGAACTTTAAGAAGAGAGTCCTTCCATGCATGACCTTCTTCAGCCCTTAGGTTCTGGGTAGAAATTCAAACAATATGGGAATCTTTATTACTTTTAGGTCATATTTTGCTAGCAGATATCAAATACCCAATAGTACACACTGATGGATGCTGAAGAGACATATTTCATACCCTCTGTTATTTATATAAATGTCACGTTTCTTTATTGAGAAGCAGAATTGGGCCAACAGCCCATCCTTATTATCTATACTAGTCAATTTACCTTAATCTAGCCCATTTCTTCCTTACTGTGGCCCTCTTCCTTATACTATAGGAATTAATTTTAATATTGTGGACCGTACATATTCAGAGCTCTTTTTTATTCCTTGTAGTATCCCTTTTTCACACCTCTTGTCAATATTAACCAAAATGCCTCATGCACCCTGTCCCATCAGAAGATTCATTCCTTCAATATTTAGATTTCCTCAGGTCTCAACATGTTTTAGGAATAAATCACACTATTTAAACTACTTCATACTAAGACCCAGTTTAACATGTGTCCAGTCTCTGAAAAGTTATGTTTTTAAAAAGAGATTGGCTATTTCAAAAGAGTAGACATCTAGTTCTGAATATTTAAGCAGTATTATGAGATATAGTTTAGAAAGGGCACTTATATGCATTACTAAAATTAGACCTATATTCCTATATAGGAAATGACCTAGAGTTGATGTTCAGCTTTTGCTCACTGTATTCTTTACTGTCTTATGACCTTTTCCCTTCCATTAATTAAAACTTGGATTCTCTGTGACCACTGAAGATGTTGTCAGTTGACTGAATGATGCTCAGATGTTAATAAATGACAACTGTTTAGTATTGTACAAACTCATAATGTTTAAAGAAGAGTATTTTGTTACTGATTAAACATAGGAAAGGAAATAAGAGTCAAACATGATCCTGGTCTTTTGAAACTGAAGTTAATTCTGAGCTCAATTATAAGCCTGCACCTTCTATGAGGATATACCCAGGTAATTGAGAACAAAGCAAAACCTTTAAACAACATTCTTTCTTTTACCCTAATAAAAATAATGTTGGTGTCAGGAGGCAGTGGTTCATACCTATAATCCTAGCTTCTCAGGAGGCTGAGATCTGAAGGAGCACAGTTCAAAGCCAATCCAGGAAGAAAAGTCCATGGAAATACATCTCCAATTAATCAACAAAAAGCCAGGCTGGAAGAAGTGGCTCAAGTGGTAGAAAAACAGCCATGAGTGAGAGAGCTAGTTGAAAATTGGAACAGTACTTATGTCCTGGGTTCAAGTCCATGAATGTGCACCAAAAATAATATTTGTTCATATCAAACTCTCTTCACTTGAATGATATATTTGGGATATTAAATGAAATTTATTACATAGTTGCCTAGTAGAGATTTTTACTGCCAGTTTCCATTAGTCATGACACAAGGGGAAATAAGTGAAATAAGACACATATTTTAAATGATTACAGAAACCCCTAGAATTCCAAAAGCAATGTGGTTTGTTAGAATTTACATTGTTATTGGCTTTCTTTGAATGCCTATATAGATGAAAAAGAAAATGAAAGTGTAGTAAATTGACATAGACTTGAAGTGTCAGTTAAAAATCTTTAGTATAGATTAATAACTAATATTTTTAAACATCTGCTATATGACAAAACTCTTATTGTTAGGTTGCTTTTAATAGTCATAGCACCTTTTTAATGGTTCTGTGTATTTTTGTTTTGTTTTTTTTGTCGGTTGTGGGGCTTGAACTCTGGGCTTAGGTGCTGTCCCTGAGCTCTTCAGCTCAAGGTGAGCGGTCTACCACTTGAGCCACAGCATCACTTCTGGTTTTCTAGTGGTTTATTGGAGAGTAGTGTCTCATGGACTTTCCTACCCAGGCTGTCTTTGAACTGTGATCCTCAGATCTCAGCTTCCTGAGCAGCTAGGATTACAGACATGAGCCATTGGTGCCCAGCTGGCTCTGTGTTTTATATGAAGAAATGGAGGCGCAATATAGGTTAAGTAATTCACCCAAGGTCATAAAGCAAAGGTAGGATTAAAATTCAGGTTTACTCTGGCAGTAGCTTATGCTACATCTACCTCTTTCCTAGGACTCTTAGCTCCCAAGAAAGATTCTTCTCAGCTTTCAAGACTACTAAATTACCCTTTTTTACAAATTACTGTGCATAGTTACTAGACTGGTTGACTTTTTCAGTCTATAGTTACATATGCCATTTTATACCTATAAATACCCACCGTACAAAAACTTTATAAATGCCAACCGTACAGAAATATTAAAGAATATGTCCAACTGTAATGGACTTTTCTGATATAATCCATCAACCAAGCAGTAAAAAATTGTGTGTCAGTACTGGGACTTGATTTTGGGGCCTGGGTACTGTCCCCACTCTTAATTGCCTCTCTTGTTCATAGCTGACCCTCTACCACTTAAACCGCTGCTTCTGGCATGGCTTTTTGCTGGTTAATTGGGAAAAAAAGGCTCACGGACTTTTTTTCCTGGACTGGTTTTCAACCATGATCCTCAAATCTTAGCCTACTGAGTTGGGGTGACTGATGCCTGGATTCAAATATTTTATCTAAATTATTTGCCACACCCATTAATAGTGATGTTATAAAATATTACCTAGTGCGGTGTTTATGTTTTTTACATTCTTATGTACATCTTCATCACTTAGTGTTCATTCAGAAGACTAACTAGAAGAATAGACAATACCTCTTTGGTGAACAGTGTTCTAGTTGTGCTTTGTATTGTTGGTAAACCTATCAATTTCCCTTTACAGCTCTATGTAATCTTCAGCCCTTGGAAGCCCTCTTCGTTATTTTGCGTGAATCTGCTCCCACAGTCAAATCCAGTGGCTGGTAAAGATAAATGTCTTAATCTCACTGTCTTAAACACATTGATTTTATATATTTGTATAGCAAAGTTTTCATTCATTTGGTCAGTCCTGCTTCACATTTTATTGGAAAATAGTTCTGATAATCCAGGAATCACAGCAGGAAACTTACCAGTTTTCATCAAGAGCATTTTCATCAAGAGCTAAGTATCCAGCTAGAAAGAAGTAATGTCCCCCAAAGGATATGATATAGATATTACTTCCTTGTTATTAATGGGCATTTTTCAGATGCTTCTCAAGACATGAGAGGGACCAATACAAATTTGGGGGGATTTTTCTTACTGTGTTTAGATAGGCAGTGATTGTGATTAACAGAACATTAGTCAATTAAATTAAATATCCACAACCTAAAACAGAGTGCTAATTCTTCTAGAGGGACCAACTGAGGCCAACTTGAAAATTCTTGTTGATTTCATTACACTCTTGCTTATTCTTAGTATTTATTGCTTGCCTTCTATGTGATGACTATGATTTGATTGCTAGCATTTGTCCTTGCAATTTAGTTGAATTCTCTTCATAAATATAAGATTTCTAACCACATCTGTTTCCATGGGCCACTTTAAAATGGCCTAGTTAAACCCCCTCCTTTGAATCTTTGTATTTATGTCCCTGTGGCTAAAACTGCACATCATAAATGAAGCATTCAGGCTTCAGAGGATAACTGTTGTGTGGGTGACCAAATCTAACATCACAGACTTATATATCATAACTGTTTAATTGCCGTATCACTGCATGAGGCTTTACCATGTGTATGCTACTGAATTCTTTCCAATTTCTACTGTCATGTGGATAGAGAATGTTGTTGATCTGGCTTCTTTTCTGAGGCTTAAATGACCTCTGCTAATTGAAAAGACAATATAACTGGAGGCAACTCTTTCAAAAATATTGTCTTCAAAGTGGCTTGTAGGTGGGGATGAAAAGACATGTGGCAGGCCTGAAAATTCTCTTCCATTCCTCTGAATCATTTGTTTTAGGTCCCGCAAGTTCCACAATTTCATGGAAAAGTGCATGATAAAGAACTTCCTGTTTCGTCCTACTTCTGCAAACATGCTTCAGCACCCATTTGTTCGCAGTATAAAACATGAGCGGCATGTTGTGGAGTCATTAACAAAGCATCTTACTGGAATCATTAAGAAAAGAGAGAAAAAAGGTAGAATGTGAATGTGTGGAGTTTAATATCACTGGAATGAGCTTTCAGATGAAAGCAAAATTCACTCTTTTATTGTCTTGTATGTGTGTGTGTGTGTGTGTGTGATGGATTTTTTTCCATGTGCAAAACTATACACATCATGTTTTCAAATGAATAACATTAATATACCTCTGATGATAGAAGTATTGGAAGTACATCACAGACACAAGCTAGTCCATAATGAATGCAGAAAAACCACACATGGGCCTAATATCCAGAGCTATAAGATTTCCACAATGATACCTGCAGGAAAAGTTCCTATTTACAAGACCTTTATGCTAAATATATAAATATAGTTGTCATATTCATTTTCATATAGAAAACTCAAAAGAAGCTCATAAATTTACAAGCCTCTATTTGTCAATAGTAGCAGCACAACTGATAGAAAAGAGGCTGAATGTTTTAAATGTAATAAATGTAATATCCAGAATTAAGTTTTTAATCCTAAGCCATAAAGTCTGTGTTTTTGTTCCATTCACCATTTTCCCCATTCCCTTTTCTCTCTCTTTATAACTGAAGCTAGTAGATTGCACATTTTCTTTCCAATGACCATAGAAATGAATCCTCTTGAAATACACTATTGTAGGCATAGAATACTGTTTGCATCACCATACCATTTGAAGGGCTACCTTTTTGCCCTTATGAATCTACTTTACATCCTGATAATTGCAGGATGAAGTGACTATGGTGAATTAAATCCACCTTTGCTGACTCTTTCTCTTTCATATAAAAGGGATCCCTTTGGTTTTTGAAAGAGAAGCTATTAAGGAGCAATACACCATGAGAAGATTCAGGTGAGTTAAATAAATGTTCTATATAGTTTGATGATAGCAATTTACATAAAGTACTTGCCTCCATACTGTTGTTTTTCTATTAGAATAACTTAATCCTTACCAATATATAAAATAACAGATATCTATTTCCATGAGATATTGAGGGAAAATACTGAAAAAAATACTAGCCAAAGCCTGCTTAATATGTAGCAACAATATGATCAATAGATTATCAGACTCCATTAACAATTTACTGTATTATTATTATAAATATTATCTGCAGGCTATTTCAGACATTATAGGAACTAATCCAGAAAAATTACTGAAATATCCTTTCTGCAAAAAAGAAAAAGGCCCATTTTTTAAAGTGACAGCAATTCTTCTGGATGGCTCTATTCCACTGAAAACTAATTGTATGACAATCATTTGTATGTTTATTTCAGAGGACCCTCTTGCACTCATGAACTTTTAAAAATACCAACCAGCAGCAGATGCAGACCACTTAGAGTCCTGCATGGAGAACCATCTCAACCGAGGTGGTTACCTGATCAAGAAGAGCCACAGGTCCAGGCACTTGAACAACTACAAGGGGCAGCTAGAGTGTTCATGCCCATACAGGCACAGGACAGTACACAAAGACCTCTACAGAATCAGGTGCAGGCACCTCCACGATTACAAAAGGCAGCTAGGGTTTTCATGCCACTACAAGGTCAGGTGAAGTGTAAGGCATTTAGGCCTCTACACATGGAGATCAAGGCACCTCCACGACTACGGAAGCTATCTGGCATGATCATGCCACTACAGGCTCAGGGCAAGATGGCTAGGCCTTCACAGAAAGAGAGCTCCATACCCAAAGAACAACAGGCTCAGACCCAGGAAAAGAAACAAGCTAAGGCCCAGGAACAGGAACAGGCCCTTCCAGAACAGGCTCAGGCCCAGGCCCAGGAATGTACACAGGTTCAAGCCCTAGCATCAGAACAGCCACAAGATTTGGACCAGGTGCCAGAGGAATTTCAGGGGCAAAATCAGGTACCTGAACAACCACAAAGACAGGGCCGGGCTGCTGAACAACGGCAAGGGCAGAACCATCTCCCTGAACAGCATCTGGACCAGAACCAAGCACCTGAACAGCCAGAGGTACAGGAACAGGCTGCTGAGCCTGCACAGGCTGAGGTTGAGGCTCAGGCACCTGAGACATTACTAGTACATGCCCAAGTGTTCCTGCCCCTACTCTCACAGAACCACCATGTTCTCTTGCCACTACATTTAGATACTCAGGTGCTCATTCCAGTAGGGGAGGGAAATGAAGGGTCACCGCAGATACAGGCCTGGGCACTAGAGACCTCACAGGCAGTTGAGTCAGTTCAAGCTCTGATAGAAGGACTCTCAAGAGACTTGCTTCGAGCACCAAACGCAAGTAACTCGAAGCCACTTGGTCCACTGCAAACCCTGATGGAATGCCTCTCATCAAACATATTTTACACTCAACCAGAACCAACCAGGAAGAAAAAATCAAAAGTTTCTAGTCTGAGGCAAGCATTAGCAAAAAGACTTTCACCAAAAAGGTTTAGGGCAAAGTCATTACGGAGACCTGAAGAGCTTGAAATTGAGGATGTAGAAGCCCGCAGAAGAAGGCGCCAACGCAGATGGGAGGACATCTTTAATCAGCATGAGGAAGAACTGAGACAAGTTGAAAATGTAAGAGTGTTTTTTTATATTTTCACACATGCTAGTTAATGCTTATGTTTTGCCTTCAAAAGAATTTTCCTCATGTTTTCAGGTAGTCTGATCAAAAGTGGGAAAAGCTGCTTGAATACTGTGGGTAATAGCTTGATGTATCTTTTTTTAAATTTTCTTTTTTTTAATTTTTATTTTTTATTGTGAAAATACTGTACAGAGGCGTTACAATTACATGGGCAAGATAATGAGTACATTTCTTATCAAGCATTGTAGCCTCCTCCTTTGTT